>NW_028295428.1:0-397575 GCF_964341445.2 Mesoplodon mirus | reverse complement strand
TACAGCAAGTTTGATTACAATGTTTGGCTTCTTGTAGGTGTGGAAGATGTGGTTCTTTTACACATATACAGATGACTGTTCTTCCTGGGATCCTTTTCCCATGTACGTTATGACAGAATGTTGAGTAGTCCTCTCTTGGTATTCTGTAGGTCTTTGGTGATTATATATGTCACCTGTGTTTGTATATGTCTGTTAACCCCGATATCGTAATGAAACCAATCCTCACACCATTCCATTGGTGAACCATAAGTTTGTTTAATGAATCTGTGATTGCCCTTCTCCATGGAAATATCTGCCCTGGTATCCATTTTTAGGTAACACCTATAAGTGATATGATATGATATGTGTCTTTCACTTTCTGACTTACTACAAGTCACGTGATTACTTCTAGACTCATCTACGGTGCTGCAAATGGCATTGTGTCCTTTTTTTCCTTGGCATCTCTTCTGCCTTAGCGGGGTCCATTTTCAACAATGTGATTCCCTGAGGGTTGTGGATTAGCTGACCTGGGCAGCCTTACCCTGCCGGCCCGCCCTCCCCAGGTGTGCCTCGTTGAGGTCAATATAAACAGAGCTCCAGGCAGCAATAGCCCCTGAAGCTGTGCCTGACTCCATATTCTCTGCCCCGTCAGCAGTCTCGGGGCTGTGCTGGTGGGAGGGAGTGAGGGGCCACAGCTTTGTGGGTGGCCCGGTGTGAGTGGGGTTCTGCTGGCCTTTCTGCAGGAGTTGCCAGGCTGCCGCCTGTACAGAAGAGGATGTGTCACCCATACCTTCCGCTGGAATTTCTCTCCGGACAGAGGTGATGAAGGAAAAAAGCAGTGGGGGCCGGGACAAGAGGGTTATCTCAGGCAGGGCAATGGAAAGCTTCTGGAAGAGCGCCAGGGTCCAGGACCACCCTGGCTGGCCTGCAGGCACCAAGTTGGCCTGCGTGCTGTCGCTGGTGTGGCTCCACGGTCCTTCCTCTAGGCTTTCAAGCCCTTGTACATATTCAGGTGTTTTACCTGGAAAGGGTGGGGACAGTTCAGCAGCAGCTGGCCTGGGGCTCAGCTCACGTTTACTCACAGATGCCTCGGCACGGACCCCCAGCTTTGCAATGAGGACGCTCCTTGCATGGGGGGTGGGTTGCTGGCTGTATGGGAGATGGTTCCCCACCTCTGACCAATTTCAGAATTGTTTACCGCTGGAGCAAGTGCCGTGATAGGGTTTTCCTCTGTATAACTCGTGGGTTCACTTTTTTTTTCTTTTATCGTTCAAGTTAGATTTTATTCCTCTTTTATGTATTTATAGATATAAGCATGGAAATAATTCATTCCTATAAATACATCTGTGTGACGGGAAGAACTTTTTTCTGTTTTATTTTTAAATTTTATTTTTTAAAATTTTGAAATTTAATTTTATTTATTTTTTTATACAGCACGTTATTATTAGTTATGTACTTTATGCATATATATGTATTCAGGTCAATCCCAAACTCCCAACTCATCCCACCACCACCACCCCGTGGCTTCCCACACTTGGTGTCCATACGTTTGTTCTCTACCTCTGTGTCTCTATTTCTTCCCTGCAAACCAGTTCATCTGTACCATTTTTTAGGCTCCACATTTATGCATTAATATACAATATTTGTTTTCCTCTTTCTGACTTACTTCATTCTGTATGACAGTCTCTCGATCCATCGATGTCTCTACAAATGACCCAGTTTCATTCCTTTTTATGGCCGAGTAATATTCCATTTTATATATGTACCACATCTTTATCCATTCATCTGTCTGTGGGCATTTAGGTTGCTTCCATTACCTGGCTATTGTAAATAGTGCTGCAATGAACATTGTGGTGAATATGCCTTTTAGATTTACGGTTTTCTCTGGGTATATACCCAGAAGTGGGATTGCTGGATCAGATGGTAATTCTATTTCTAGTTTTTTTAAGGAAACTCCATACTGTTCTCCATAGTGACTGTATCAATTTACATTCCCACCAATAGTGGAAGAGGGCTCCTTTTGTCCACACCCTCCCCAGAATTGGTTGTTTGTAGATTTTCTGATGATGCCGATTCTAACGGGTGTGAGGTGATACCTCATTGTAGTTTTGATTTGCATTTCTCTAATAATTAGTGCTGTTGAGCAGCTTTTCATGTGCGTCTTGGCCATCTCTGTGTCTCCTTTGAAGAAACGTCTCTTTAGATCTTCTGCCCATTTTTGTATTGGGTTGTTTGTTTTTTAATATTAAGCTGCATGAGCTGTTTATATATATTGGAGATTAAACCTCTGTCCATTGATTCGTTTGCAACGATTTTCGCCCATTCTGAGGGATGCCTTTTTCCATTCCCGTTTTTTTTAACAAAAAAGGAAAGAAAGGAAAAGAAGCAGAACACTCATGTGCGTAAAATATGCCTTTTGAAACGGTCGTTTTGAAATATGGACGTCCTTTGAATTTTTCGGTCGATATGTGACCCCTGGATTTGTTTTCAGGGCAGGTGTCATTTACAGGCCTGCAATGATTTTGAATATCAACTGACCATTAGCACTGGGATTAAAGCTGCTGTTGTGTGAAACGGCCACAAGGTGGCAGCAGTTCTCCGTTACCAAATCTGGTTACTAGGGCAACAGAGCCTCAGTGGAAGTGATGTTCTAGATTGGAATTTAGAATGGAATATGCCAGGAGAAAGACCCTCAAGTTTGTCTCACTACTTCTTGTTCGTGTTTTTAATTTAATTTTTTATTTTTTATTACAGCAAGTTTGATTACAATGTTTGGCTTGTTGTAGGTGTGGAAGATGTGGTTCTTTTACACATATACAGATGTCTGTTCTTCCTGGGATCCTTTTCCCATGTACGTTATGACAGAATGTTGAGTAGTCCTCTCTTGGTATTCTGTAGGTCTTTGGTGATTATATATGTCACCTGTGTTTGTATATGTGTGTTAACCCCGATATCGTAATGAAACCAATCCTCACACCTTTCCATTGGTGAACCATAAGTTTGTTTAATGAATCTGTGATTGCCCTTCTCCGTGGAAATATATGCCCTGGTAACCATTTTTAGGTAACACCTATAAGTGATATGATATGATATGTGTCTTTCACTTTCTGACTTACTACAAGTCACGTGATTACTTCTAGACTCATCTACGGTGCTGCAAATGGCATTGTGTCCTTTTCTCCCTTGGCTTCTATTCTGCCTTAGCGAGGTCCATTTTCAACAATGTGATTCCCTGAGGCTTGTGGATTAGCTGACCTGGGCAGCCTTACCCTGCCGGCCCGCCCTCCCCAGGTGTGCCTCGTTGAGGTCAATATAAACAGAGCTCCAGGCAGCAATAGCCCCTGAAGCTGTGCCTGACTCCATATTCTCTGCCCCGTCAGCAGTCTCGGGGCTGTGCTGGTGGGAGGGAGTGAGGGGCCACAGCTTTGTGGGTGGCCCGGTGTGAGTGGGGCTCTGCTGGCCTTTCTGCAGGAGTTGCCAGGCTGCCGCCTGTAAAGAAGAGGTTGTGTCACCCATACCTTCCGCTGGAATTTCTCTCCGGACAGAGGTGAGGAAGGAAAAAAGCAGTGGGTGCCGGAAGAGGAGGGGTATCTCAGGCAGGGAAATGGAAAGCTTCCGGAAGAGCGTCCAGCGCCAGGACCACCCTGGCTGGACTGAAGGCACCAAGTTGGCCTGCGTGCTGTCGCTGGTTGGCTCGACGGCCCTTCCTCTAGGCTTTCAAACCCTTGTACATATTCAGGTGTTTTACCTGGGAAGGGTGGGAACAGTTCAGCAGCAGCTGGCCTGGGGCTCAGCTCACGTTTACTCACTGATGCCTCGGCACGGTCCCCCAGCTTTGCAATGAGGACGCTCCTTGCGTGGGGGTTGGGTTGCTGGCTGTATGGGAGATGGTTCCCCACCTCTGACCAATTTCAGAATTGTTTACCACTGGAGCAAGTGCCCTGATAGGTTTTTCCTCTGTATAACTCGTGGGTTCATTTTTTTTTTCTTTTATGGTTCAAGTTAGATTTTATTCCTCTTTTATGTATTTATAGATATAAGCATGGAAATAATTCATTCCTATAAATACATCTGTGTGACGGGAAGAACTATTTTCTGTTTTATTTTTAAATTTTATTTTTTAAAATTTTGAAATTTAATTTTATTTATTTTTTTTATACAGCACGTTATTATTAGTTATGTATTTTATGCATATACATGTATTCAGGTCAATCCCAAACTCCCAACTCATCCCACCACCACCACCCGATGGCTTCCCACACTTGGTGTCCATACGTTTGTTCTCTACCTCTGTGTCTCTATTTCTTCCCTGCAAACCAGTTCATCTGTACCATTTTTAGGCTCCACATATATGCATTAATATACAATATTCGTTTTCCTCTTTCTGACTTACTTCATTCTGTATGACAGTCTCTCGATTTATCGATGTCTCTACAAATGACCCGGTTTCATTCCTTTTTATGGCCGAGTAATATTCCATTTTATATATGTACCACATCTTTATCCATTCATCTGTCTGTGGGCATTTAGGTTGCTTCCATTACCTGGCTATTCTAAATAGTGCTGCAACGAACATTGTGGTGAATGTGCCTTTTTGAAATACGGTTTTCTCTGGGTATATGCCCAGAAGTGGGATTGCTGGATCAGATGGTAATTCTATTTCTAATTTTTTTAAGGAAACTCCATACTGTTCTCCATAGTGACTGTATCAATTTACATTCCCACCAGTAGTGGAAGAGGGCTCCTTTTGTCCACACCCTCCCCAGAATTGGTTGTTTGTAGATTTTCTGATGATGCCGATTCTAACAGGTGTGAGGTCATACCTCATTGTAGTTTTGATTTGCATTTCTCTAATAATTAGTGCTGTTGAGCAGCTTTTCATGTGCGTCTTGGCCATCTCTGTGTCTCCTTTGAAGAAACGTCTCTTTAGATCTTCTGCCCATTTTTGTATTGGGTTGTTTGTTTTTTAATATTAAGCTGCATGAGCTGTTTATATATATTGGAGATTAAACCTCTGTCCATTGATTCGTTTGCAACGATTTTCGCCCATTCTGAGGGATGCCTTTTTCCATTCCCGATTTTTTTAACAAAAAAGGAAAGAAAGGAAAAGAAGCAGAACACTAATGTGCGTAAAATATGCCTTTTGAAACGGTCGTTTTGAAATATGGACGTCCTTTGAATTTTTTGGTCGATATGTGACCCCAGGATTTGTTTTCAGGGCAGGTGTCATTTACAGGCCTGCAATGATTTTGAATATCAACTGACCATTAGCGCTGGGATTAAAGCTGCTGTTGTGTGAAACGGCCACAAGGTGGCAGCAGTTCACCCTTACCAAATCTGGTTACTAGGGCAAGAGAGCCTCAGTGGAAGTGGTGATCTAGATTGGAGTTTAGAATGAAATGTGCCAGGAGGAAGCCCCTCACGTTTGTCTCACTACTTCTTGTTCGTGTTTTTAATTTAATTTTTTATTTTTTATTACAGCAAGTTTGATTACAATGTTTGGCTTGTTGTAGGTGTGGAAGATGTGGTTCTTTTACACATATACAGATGACTGTTCTTCCTGGGATCCTTTTCCCATGTACGTTATGACAGAATGTTGAGTAGTCCTCTCTTGGTATTCTGTAGGTCTTTGGTGATTATATATGTCACCTGTGTTTGTATATGTCTGTTAACCCCGATATCGTAATGAAACCAATCCTCACACCATTCCATTGGTGAACCATAAGTTTGTTTAATGAATCTGTGATTGCCCTTCTCCATGGAAATATCTGCCCTGGTATCCATTTTTAGGTAACACCTATAAGTGATATGATATGATATGTGTCTTTCACTTTCTGACTTACTACAAGTCACGTGATTACTTCTAGACTCATCTACGGTGCTGCAAATGGCATTGTGTCCTTTTTTTCCTTGGCATCTCTTCTGCCTTAGCGGGGTCCATTTTCAACAATGTGATTCCCTGAGGGTTGTGGATTAGCTGACCTGGGCAGCCTTACCCTGCCGGCCCGCCCTCCCCAGGTGTGCCTCGTTGAGGTCAATATAAACAGAGCTCCAGGCAGCAATAGCCCCTGAAGCTGTGCCTGACTCCATATTCTCTGCCCCGTCAGCAGTCTCGGGGCTGTGCTGGTGGGAGGGAGTGAGGGGCCACAGCTTTGTGGGTGGCCCGGTGTGAGTGGGGTTCTGCTGGCCTTTCTGCAGGAGTTGCCAGGCTGCCGCCTGTAAAGAAGAGGATGTGTCACCCATACCTTCCGCTGGAATTTCTCTCCGGACAGAGGTGATGAAGGAAAAAAGCAGTGGGTGCCGGGACAAGAGGGTTATCTCAGGCAGGGCAATGGAAAGCTTCTGGAAGAGCGCCAGGGTCCAGGACCACCCTGGCTGGCCTGCAGGCACCAAGTTGGCCTGCGTGCTGTCGCTGGTGTGGCTCCACGGTCCTTCCTCTAGGCTTTCAAGCCCTTGTACATATTCAGGTGTTTTACCTGGAAAGGGTGGGGACAGTTCAGCAGCAGCTGGCCTGGGGCTCAGCTCACGTTTACTCACAGATGCCTCGGCACGGACCCCCAGCTTTGCAATGAGGACGCTCCTTGCATGGGGGGTGGGTTGCTGGCTGTATGGGAGATGGTTCCCCACCTCTGACCAATTTCAGAATTGTTTACCGCTGGAGCAAGTGCCGTGATAGGGTTTTCCTCTGTATAACTCGTGGGTTCACTTTTTTTTTCTTTTATCGTTCAAGTTAGATTTTATTCCTCTTTTATGTATTTATAGATATAAGCATGGAAATAATTCATTCCTATAAATACATCTGTGTGACCGGAAGATCTTTTTTCTGTTTTATTTTTAAATTTTATTTTTTAAAATTTTGAAATTTAATTTTATTTATTTTTTTTATACAGCACGTTATTATTAGTTATGTACTTTATGCATATATATGTATTCAGGTCAATCCCAAACTCCCAACTCATCCCACCACCACCACCCCGTGGCTTCCCACACTTGGTGTCCATACGTTTGTTCTCTACCTCTGTGTCTCTATTTCTTCCCTGCAAACCAGTTCATCTGTACCATTTTTTAGGCTCCACATTTATGCATTAATATACAATATTTGTTTTCCTCTTTCTGACTTACTTCATTCTGTATGACAGTCTCTCGATCCATCGATGTCTCTACAAATGACCCAGTTTCATTCCTTTTTATGGCCGAGTAATATTCCATTTTATATATGTACCACATCTTTATCCATTCATCTGTCTGTGGGCATTTAGGTTGCTTCCATTACCTGGCTATTGTAAATAGTGCTGCAATGAACATTGTGGTGAATATGCCTTTTAGATTTACGGTTTTCTCTGGGTATATACCCAGAAGTGGGATTGCTGGATCAGATGGTAATTCTATTTCTAGTTTTTTTAAGGAAACTCCATACTGTTCTCCATAGTGACTGTATCAATTTACATTCCCACCAATAGTGGAAGAGGGCTCCTTTTGTCCACACCCTCCCCAGAATTGGTTGTTTGTAGATTTTCTGATGATGCCGATTCTAACGGGTGTGAGGTGATACCTCATTGTAGTTTTGATTTGCATTTCTCTAATAATTAGTGCTGTTGAGCAGCTTTTCATGTGCGTCTTGGCCATCTCTGTGTCTCCTTTGAAGAAACGTCTCTTTAGATCTTCTGCCCATTTTTGTATTGGGTTGTTTGTTTTTTAATATTAAGCTGCATGAGCTGTTTATATATATTGGAGATTAAACCTCTGTCCATTGATTCGTTTACAACGATTTTGGCCCATTCTGAGGGATGCCTTTTTCCATTCCCGATTTTTTTAACAAAAAAGGAAAGAAAGGAAAAGAAGCAGAACACTAATGTGCGTAAAATATGCCTTTTGAAACGGTCGTTTTGAAATATGGACGTCCTTTGAATTTTTTGGTCGATATGTGACCCCAGGATTTGTTTTCAGGGCAGGTGTCATTTACAGGCCTGCAATGATTTTGAATATCAACTGACCATTAGCGCTGGGATTAAAGCTGCTGTTGTGTGAAACGGCCACAAGGTGGCAGCAGTTCACCCTTACCAAATCTGGTTACTAGGGCAAGAGAGCCTCAGTGGAAGTGGTGATCTAGATTGGAGTTTAGAATGAAATGTGCCAGGAGGAAGCCCCTCACGTTTGTCTCACTACTTCTTGTTCGTGTTTTTAATTTAATTTTTTATTTTTTATTACAGCAAGTTTGATTACAATGTTTGGCTTGTTGTAGGTGTGGAAGATGTGGTTCTTTTACACATATACAGATGACTGTTCTTCCTGGGATCCTTTTCCCATGTACGTTATGACAGAATGTTGAGTAGTCCTCTCTTGGTATTCTGTAGGTCTTTGGTGATTATATATGTCACCTGTGTTTGTATATGTCTGTTAACCCCGATATCGTAATGAAACCAATCCTCACACCATTCCATTGGTGAACCATAAGTTTGTTTAATGAATCTGTGATTGCCCTTCTCCATGGAAATATCTGCCCTGGTATCCATTTTTAGGTAACACCTATAAGTGATATGATATGATATGTGTCTTTCACTTTCTGACTTACTACAAGTCACGTGATTACTTCTAGACTCATCTACGGTGCTGCAAATGGCATTGTGTCCTTTTTTTCCTTGGCATCTCTTCTGCCTTAGCGGGGTCCATTTTCAACAATGTGATTCCCTGAGGGTTGTGGATTAGCTGACCTGGGCAGCCTTACCCTGCCGGCCCGCCCTCCCCAGGTGTGCCTCGTTGAGGTCAATATAAACAGAGCTCCAGGCAGCAATAGCCCCTGAAGCTGTGCCTGACTCCATATTCTCTGCCCCGTCAGCAGTCTCGGGGCTGTGCTGGTGGGAGGGAGTGAGGGGCCACAGCTTTGTGGGTGGCCCGGTGTGAGTGGGGTTCTGCTGGCCTTTCTGCAGGAGTTGCCAGGCTGCCGCCTGTACAGAAGAGGATGTGTCACCCATACCTTCCGCTGGAATTTCTCTCCGGACAGAGGTGATGAAGGAAAAAAGCAGTGGGGGCCGGGACAAGAGGGTTATCTCAGGCAGGGCAATGGAAAGCTTCTGGAAGAGCGCCAGGGTCCAGGACCACCCTGGCTGGCCTGCAGGCACCAAGTTGGCCTGCGTGCTGTCGCTGGTGTGGCTCCACGGTCCTTCCTCTAGGCTTTCAAGCCCTTGTACATATTCAGGTGTTTTACCTGGAAAGGGTGGGGACAGTTCAGCAGCAGCTGGCCTGGGGCTCAGCTCACGTTTACTCACAGATGCCTCGGCACGGACCCCCAGCTTTGCAATGAGGACGCTCCTTGCATGGGGGGTGGGTTGCTGGCTGTATGGGAGATGGTTCCCCACCTCTGACCAATTTCAGAATTGTTTACCGCTGGAGCAAGTGCCGTGATAGGGTTTTCCTCTGTATAACTCGTGGGTTCACTTTTTTTTTCTTTTATCGTTCAAGTTAGATTTTATTCCTCTTTTATGTATTTATAGATATAAGCATGGAAATAATTCATTCCTATAAATACATCTGTGTGACGGGAAGAACTTTTTTCTGTTTTATTTTTAAATTTTATTTTTTAAAATTTTGAAATTTAATTTTATTTATTTTTTTATACAGCACGTTATTATTAGTTATGTACTTTATGCATATATATGTATTCAGGTCAATCCCAAACTCCCAACTCATCCCACCACCACCACCCCGTGGCTTCCCACACTTGGTGTCCATACGTTTGTTCTCTACCTCTGTGTCTCTATTTCTTCCCTGCAAACCAGTTCATCTGTACCATTTTTTAGGCTCCACATTTATGCATTAATATACAATATTTGTTTTCCTCTTTCTGACTTACTTCATTCTGTATGACAGTCTCTCGATCCATCGATGTCTCTACAAATGACCCAGTTTCATTCCTTTTTATGGCCGAGTAATATTCCATTTTATATATGTACCACATCTTTATCCATTCATCTGTCTGTGGGCATTTAGGTTGCTTCCATTACCTGGCTATTGTAAATAGTGCTGCAATGAACATTGTGGTGAATATGCCTTTTAGATTTACGGTTTTCTCTGGGTATATACCCAGAAGTGGGATTGCTGGATCAGATGGTAATTCTATTTCTAGTTTTTTTAAGGAAACTCCATACTGTTCTCCATAGTGACTGTATCAATTTACATTCCCACCAATAGTGGAAGAGGGCTCCTTTTGTCCACACCCTCCCCAGAATTGGTTGTTTGTAGATTTTCTGATGATGCCGATTCTAACGGGTGTGAGGTGATACCTCATTGTAGTTTTGATTTGCATTTCTCTAATAATTAGTGCTGTTGAGCAGCTTTTCATGTGCGTCTTGGCCATCTCTGTGTCTCCTTTGAAGAAACGTCTCTTTAGATCTTCTGCCCATTTTTGTATTGGGTTGTTTGTTTTTTAATATTAAGCTGCATGAGCTGTTTATATATATTGGAGATTAAACCTCTGTCCATTGATTCGTTTGCAACGATTTTCGCCCATTCTGAGGGATGCCTTTTTCCATTCCCGTTTTTTTTAACAAAAAAGGAAAGAAAGGAAAAGAAGCAGAACACTCATGTGCGTAAAATATGCCTTTTGAAACGGTCGTTTTGAAATATGGACGTCCTTTGAATTTTTCGGTCGATATGTGACCCCTGGATTTGTTTTCAGGGCAGGTGTCATTTACAGGCCTGCAATGATTTTGAATATCAACTGACCATTAGCACTGGGATTAAAGCTGCTGTTGTGTGAAACGGCCACAAGGTGGCAGCAGTTCTCCGTTACCAAATCTGGTTACTAGGGCAACAGAGCCTCAGTGGAAGTGATGTTCTAGATTGGAATTTAGAATGGAATATGCCAGGAGAAAGACCCTCAAGTTTGTCTCACTACTTCTTGTTCGTGTTTTTAATTTAATTTTTTATTTTTTATTACAGCAAGTTTGATTACAATGTTTGGCTTGTTGTAGGTGTGGAAGATGTGGTTCTTTTACACATATACAGATGTCTGTTCTTCCTGGGATCCTTTTCCCATGTACGTTATGACAGAATGTTGAGTAGTCCTCTCTTGGTATTCTGTAGGTCTTTGGTGATTATATATGTCACCTGTGTTTGTATATGTGTGTTAACCCCGATATCGTAATGAAACCAATCCTCACACCTTTCCATTGGTGAACCATAAGTTTGTTTAATGAATCTGTGATTGCCCTTCTCCGTGGAAATATATGCCCTGGTAACCATTTTTAGGTAACACCTATAAGTGATATGATATGATATGTGTCTTTCACTTTCTGACTTACTACAAGTCACGTGATTACTTCTAGACTCATCTACGGTGCTGCAAATGGCATTGTGTCCTTTTCTCCCTTGGCTTCTATTCTGCCTTAGCGAGGTCCATTTTCAACAATGTGATTCCCTGAGGCTTGTGGATTAGCTGACCTGGGCAGCCTTACCCTGCCGGCCCGCCCTCCCCAGGTGTGCCTCGTTGAGGTCAATATAAACAGAGCTCCAGGCAGCAATAGCCCCTGAAGCTGTGCCTGACTCCATATTCTCTGCCCCGTCAGCAGTCTCGGGGCTGTGCTGGTGGGAGGGAGTGAGGGGCCACAGCTTTGTGGGTGGCCCGGTGTGAGTGGGGCTCTGCTGGCCTTTCTGCAGGAGTTGCCAGGCTGCCGCCTGTAAAGAAGAGGTTGTGTCACCCATACCTTCCGCTGGAATTTCTCTCCGGACAGAGGTGAGGAAGGAAAAAAGCAGTGGGTGCCGGAAGAGGAGGGGTATCTCAGGCAGGGAAATGGAAAGCTTCCGGAAGAGCGTCCAGCGCCAGGACCACCCTGGCTGGACTGAAGGCACCAAGTTGGCCTGCGTGCTGTCGCTGGTTGGCTCGACGGCCCTTCCTCTAGGCTTTCAAACCCTTGTACATATTCAGGTGTTTTACCTGGGAAGGGTGGGAACAGTTCAGCAGCAGCTGGCCTGGGGCTCAGCTCACGTTTACTCACTGATGCCTCGGCACGGTCCCCCAGCTTTGCAATGAGGACGCTCCTTGCGTGGGGGTTGGGTTGCTGGCTGTATGGGAGATGGTTCCCCACCTCTGACCAATTTCAGAATTGTTTACCACTGGAGCAAGTGCCCTGATAGGTTTTTCCTCTGTATAACTCGTGGGTTCATTTTTTTTTTCTTTTATGGTTCAAGTTAGATTTTATTCCTCTTTTATGTATTTATAGATATAAGCATGGAAATAATTCATTCCTATAAATACATCTGTGTGACGGGAAGAACTATTTTCTGTTTTATTTTTAAATTTTATTTTTTAAAATTTTGAAATTTAATTTTATTTATTTTTTTTATACAGCACGTTATTATTAGTTATGTATTTTATGCATATACATGTATTCAGGTCAATCCCAAACTCCCAACTCATCCCACCACCACCACCCGATGGCTTCCCACACTTGGTGTCCATACGTTTGTTCTCTACCTCTGTGTCTCTATTTCTTCCCTGCAAACCAGTTCATCTGTACCATTTTTAGGCTCCACATATATGCATTAATATACAATATTCGTTTTCCTCTTTCTGACTTACTTCATTCTGTATGACAGTCTCTCGATTTATCGATGTCTCTACAAATGACCCAGTTTCATTCCTTTTTATGGCCGAGTAATATTCCATTTTATATATGTACCACATCTTTATCCATTCATCTGTCTGTGGGCATTTAGGTTGCTTCCATTACCTGGCTATTCTAAATAGTGCTGCAACGAACATTGTGGTGAATGTGCCTTTTTGAAATACGGTTTTCTCTGGGTATATGCCCAGAAGTGGGATTGCTGGATCAGATGGTAATTCTATTTCTAATTTTTTTAAGGAAACTCCATACTGTTCTCCATAGTGACTGTATCAATTTACATTCCCACCAGTAGTGGAAGAGGGCTCCTTTTGTCCACACCCTCCCCAGAATTGGTTGTTTGTAGATTTTCTGATGATGCCGATTCTAACAGGTGTGAGGTCATACCTCATTGTAGTTTTGATTTGCATTTCTCTAATAATTAGTGCTGTTGAGCAGCTTTTCATGTGCGTCTTGGCCATCTCTGTGTCTCCTTTGAAGAAACGTCTCTTTAGATCTTCTGCCCATTTTTGTATTGGGTTGTTTGTTTTTTAATATTAAGCTGCATGAGCTGTTTATATATATTGGAGATTAAACCTCTGTCCATTGATTCGTTTGCAACGATTTTCGCCCATTCTGAGGGATGCCTTTTTCCATTCCCGATTTTTTTAACAAAAAAGGAAAGAAAGGAAAAGAAGCAGAACACTAATGTGCGTAAAATATGCCTTTTGAAACGGTCGTTTTGAAATATGGACGTCCTTTGAATTTTTTGGTCGATATGTGACCCCAGGATTTGTTTTCAGGGCAGGTGTCATTTACAGGCCTGCAATGATTTTGAATATCAACTGACCATTAGCGCTGGGATTAAAGCTGCTGTTGTGTGAAACGGCCACAAGGTGGCAGCAGTTCACCCTTACCAAATCTGGTTACTAGGGCAAGAGAGCCTCAGTGGAAGTGGTGATCTAGATTGGAGTTTAGAATGAAATGTGCCAGGAGGAAGCCCCTCACGTTTGTCTCACTACTTCTTGTTCGTGTTTTTAATTTAATTTTTTATTTTTTATTACAGCAAGTTTGATTACAATGTTTGGCTTGTTGTAGGTGTGGAAGATGTGGTTCTTTTACACATATACAGATGACTGTTCTTCCTGGGATCCTTTTCCCATGTACGTTATGACAGAATGTTGAGTAGTCCTCTCTTGGTATTCTGTAGGTCTTTGGTGATTATATATGTCACCTGTGTTTGTATATGTCTGTTAACCCCGATATCGTAATGAAACCAATCCTCACACCATTCCATTGGTGAACCATAAGTTTGTTTAATGAATCTGTGATTGCCCTTCTCCATGGAAATATCTGCCCTGGTATCCATTTTTAGGTAACACCTATAAGTGATATGATATGATATGTGTCTTTCACTTTCTGACTTACTACAAGTCACGTGATTACTTCTAGACTCATCTACGGTGCTGCAAATGGCATTGTGTCCTTTTTTTCCTTGGCATCTCTTCTGCCTTAGCGGGGTCCATTTTCAACAATGTGATTCCCTGAGGGTTGTGGATTAGCTGACCTGGGCAGCCTTACCCTGCCGGCCCGCCCTCCCCAGGTGTGCCTCGTTGAGGTCAATATAAACAGAGCTCCAGGCAGCAATAGCCCCTGAAGCTGTGCCTGACTCCATATTCTCTGCCCCGTCAGCAGTCTCGGGGCTGTGCTGGTGGGAGGGAGTGAGGGGCCACAGCTTTGTGGGTGGCCCGGTGTGAGTGGGGTTCTGCTGGCCTTTCTGCAGGAGTTGCCAGGCTGCCGCCTGTAAAGAAGAGGATGTGTCACCCATACCTTCCGCTGGAATTTCTCTCCGGACAGAGGTGATGAAGGAAAAAAGCAGTGGGTGCCGGGACAAGAGGGTTATCTCAGGCAGGGCAATGGAAAGCTTCTGGAAGAGCGCCAGGGTCCAGGACCACCCTGGCTGGCCTGCAGGCACCAAGTTGGCCTGCGTGCTGTCGCTGGTGTGGCTCCACGGTCCTTCCTCTAGGCTTTCAAGCCCTTGTACATATTCAGGTGTTTTACCTGGAAAGGGTGGGGACAGTTCAGCAGCAGCTGGCCTGGGGCTCAGCTCACGTTTACTCACAGATGCCTCGGCACGGACCCCCAGCTTTGCAATGAGGACGCTCCTTGCATGGGGGGTGGGTTGCTGGCTGTATGGGAGATGGTTCCCCACCTCTGACCAATTTCAGAATTGTTTACCGCTGGAGCAAGTGCCGTGATAGGGTTTTCCTCTGTATAACTCGTGGGTTCACTTTTTTTTTCTTTTATCGTTCAAGTTAGATTTTATTCCTCTTTTATGTATTTATAGATATAAGCATGGAAATAATTCATTCCTATAAATACATCTGTGTGACCGGAAGATCTTTTTTCTGTTTTATTTTTAAATTTTATTTTTTAAAATTTTGAAATTTAATTTTATTTATTTTTTTTATACAGCACGTTATTATTAGTTATGTACTTTATGCATATATATGTATTCAGGTCAATCCCAAACTCCCAACTCATCCCACCACCACCACCCCGTGGCTTCCCACACTTGGTGTCCATACGTTTGTTCTCTACCTCTGTGTCTCTATTTCTTCCCTGCAAACCAGTTCATCTGTACCATTTTTTAGGCTCCACATTTATGCATTAATATACAATATTTGTTTTCCTCTTTCTGACTTACTTCATTCTGTATGACAGTCTCTCGATCCATCGATGTCTCTACAAATGACCCAGTTTCATTCCTTTTTATGGCCGAGTAATATTCCATTTTATATATGTACCACATCTTTATCCATTCATCTGTCTGTGGGCATTTAGGTTGCTTCCATTACCTGGCTATTGTAAATAGTGCTGCAATGAACATTGTGGTGAATATGCCTTTTAGATTTACGGTTTTCTCTGGGTATATACCCAGAAGTGGGATTGCTGGATCAGATGGTAATTCTATTTCTAGTTTTTTTAAGGAAACTCCATACTGTTCTCCATAGTGACTGTATCAATTTACATTCCCACCAATAGTGGAAGAGGGCTCCTTTTGTCCACACCCTCCCCAGAATTGGTTGTTTGTAGATTTTCTGATGATGCCGATTCTAACGGGTGTGAGGTGATACCTCATTGTAGTTTTGATTTGCATTTCTCTAATAATTAGTGCTGTTGAGCAGCTTTTCATGTGCGTCTTGGCCATCTCTGTGTCTCCTTTGAAGAAACGTCTCTTTAGATCTTCTGCCCATTTTTGTATTGGGTTGTTTGTTTTTTAATATTAAGCTGCATGAGCTGTTTATATATATTGGAGATTAAACCTCTGTCCATTGATTCGTTTACAACGATTTTGGCCCATTCTGAGGGATGCCTTTTTCCATTCCCGATTTTTTTAACAAAAAAGGAAAGAAAGGAAAAGAAGCAGAACACTAATGTGCGTAAAATATGCCTTTTGAAACGGTCGTTTTGAAATATGGACGTCCTTTGAATTTTTTGGTCGATATGTGACCCCAGGATTTGTTTGCAGGGCAGGTGTCATTTACAGGCCTGCAATGATTTTGAATATCAACTGACCATTAGCGCTGGGATTAAAGCTGCTGTTGTGTGAAACGGCCACAAGGTGGCAGCAGTTCACACTTACCAAATCTGGTTACTAGGGCAAGAGAGCCTCAGTGGAAGTGGTGATCTAGATTGGAGTTTAGAATGAAATGTGCCAGGAGGAAGCCCCTCACGTTTGTCTCACTACTTCTTGTTCGTGTTTTTAATTTAATTTTTTATTTTTTATTACAGCAAGTTTGATTACAATGTTTGGCTTCTTGTAGGTGTGGAAGATGTGGTTCTTTTACACATATACAGATGACTGTTCTTCCTGGGATCCTTTTCCCATGTACGTTATGACAGAATGTTGAGTAGTCCTCTCTTGGTATTCTGTAGGTCTTTGGTGATTATATATGTCACCTGTGTTTGTATATGTCTGTTAACCCCGATATCGTAATGAAACCAATCCTCACACCATTCCATTGGTGAACCATAAGTTTGTTTAATGAATCTGTGATTGCCCTTCTCCATGGAAATATCTGCCCTGGTATCCATTTTTAGGTAACACCTATAAGTGATATGATATGATATGTGTCTTTCACTTTCTGACTTACTACAAGTCACGTGATTACTTCTAGACTCATCTACGGTGCTGCAAATGGCATTGTGTCCTTTTTTTCCTTGGCATCTCTTCTGCCTTAGCGGGGTCCATTTTCAACAATGTGATTCCCTGAGGGTTGTGGATTAGCTGACCTGGGCAGCCTTACCCTGCCGGCCCGCCCTCCCCAGGTGTGCCTCGTTGAGGTCAATATAAACAGAGCTCCAGGCAGCAATAGCCCCTGAAGCTGTGCCTGACTCCATATTCTCTGCCCCGTCAGCAGTCTCGGGGCTGTGCTGGTGGGAGGGAGTGAGGGGCCACAGCTTTGTGGGTGGCCCGGTGTGAGTGGGGTTCTGCTGGCCTTTCTGCAGGAGTTGCCAGGCTGCCGCCTGTACAGAAGAGGATGTGTCACCCATACCTTCCGCTGGAATTTCTCTCCGGACAGAGGTGATGAAGGAAAAAAGCAGTGGGGGCCGGGACAAGAGGGTTATCTCAGGCAGGGCAATGGAAAGCTTCTGGAAGAGCGCCAGGGTCCAGGACCACCCTGGCTGGCCTGCAGGCACCAAGTTGGCCTGCGTGCTGTCGCTGGTGTGGCTCCACGGTCCTTCCTCTAGGCTTTCAAGCCCTTGTACATATTCAGGTGTTTTACCTGGAAAGGGTGGGGACAGTTCAGCAGCAGCTGGCCTGGGGCTCAGCTCACGTTTACTCACAGATGCCTCGGCACGGACCCCCAGCTTTGCAATGAGGACGCTCCTTGCATGGGGGGTGGGTTGCTGGCTGTATGGGAGATGGTTCCCCACCTCTGACCAATTTCAGAATTGTTTACCGCTGGAGCAAGTGCCGTGATAGGGTTTTCCTCTGTATAACTCGTGGGTTCACTTTTTTTTTCTTTTATCGTTCAAGTTAGATTTTATTCCTCTTTTATGTATTTATAGATATAAGCATGGAAATAATTCATTCCTATAAATACATCTGTGTGACGGGAAGAACTTTTTTCTGTTTTATTTTTAAATTTTATTTTTTAAAATTTTGAAATTTAATTTTATTTATTTTTTTATACAGCACGTTATTATTAGTTATGTACTTTATGCATATATATGTATTCAGGTCAATCCCAAACTCCCAACTCATCCCACCACCACCACCCCGTGGCTTCCCACACTTGGTGTCCATACGTTTGTTCTCTACCTCTGTGTCTCTATTTCTTCCCTGCAAACCAGTTCATCTGTACCATTTTTTAGGCTCCACATTTATGCATTAATATACAATATTTGTTTTCCTCTTTCTGACTTACTTCATTCTGTATGACAGTCTCTCGATCCATCGATGTCTCTACAAATGACCCAGTTTCATTCCTTTTTATGGCCGAGTAATATTCCATTTTATATATGTACCACATCTTTATCCATTCATCTGTCTGTGGGCATTTAGGTTGCTTCCATTACCTGGCTATTGTAAATAGTGCTGCAATGAACATTGTGGTGAATATGCCTTTTAGATTTACGGTTTTCTCTGGGTATATACCCAGAAGTGGGATTGCTGGATCAGATGGTAATTCTATTTCTAGTTTTTTTAAGGAAACTCCATACTGTTCTCCATAGTGACTGTATCAATTTACATTCCCACCAATAGTGGAAGAGGGCTCCTTTTGTCCACACCCTCCCCAGAATTGGTTGTTTGTAGATTTTCTGATGATGCCGATTCTAACGGGTGTGAGGTGATACCTCATTGTAGTTTTGATTTGCATTTCTCTAATAATTAGTGCTGTTGAGCAGCTTTTCATGTGCGTCTTGGCCATCTCTGTGTCTCCTTTGAAGAAACGTCTCTTTAGATCTTCTGCCCATTTTTGTATTGGGTTGTTTGTTTTTTAATATTAAGCTGCATGAGCTGTTTATATATATTGGAGATTAAACCTCTGTCCATTGATTCGTTTGCAACGATTTTCGCCCATTCTGAGGGATGCCTTTTTCCATTCCCGTTTTTTTTTAACAAAAAAGGAAAGAAAGGAAAAGAAGCAGAACACTCATGTGCGTAAAATATGCCTTTTGAAACGGTCGTTTTGAAATATGGACGTCCTTTGAATTTTTCGGTCGATATGTGACCCCTGGATTTGTTTTCAGGGCAGGTGTCATTTACAGGCCTGCAATGATTTTGAATATCAACTGACCATTAGCACTGGGATTAAAGCTGCTGTTGTGTGAAACGGCCACAAGGTGGCAGCAGTTCTCCGTTACCAAATCTGGTTACTAGGGCAACAGAGCCTCAGTGGAAGTGATGTTCTAGATTGGAATTTAGAATGGAATATGCCAGGAGAAAGACCCTCAAGTTTGTCTCACTACTTCTTGTTCGTGTTTTTAATTTAATTTTTTATTTTTTATTACAGCAAGTTTGATTACAATGTTTGGCTTGTTGTAGGTGTGGAAGATGTGGTTCTTTTACACATATACAGATGTCTGTTCTTCCTGGGATCCTTTTCCCATGTACGTTATGACAGAATGTTGAGTAGTCCTCTCTTGGTATTCTGTAGGTCTTTGGTGATTATATATGTCACCTGTGTTTGTATATGTGTGTTAACCCCGATATCGTAATGAAACCAATCCTCACACCTTTCCATTGGTGAACCATAAGTTTGTTTAATGAATCTGTGATTGCCCTTCTCCGTGGAAATATATGCCCTGGTAACCATTTTTAGTTAACACCTATAAGTGATATGATATGATATGTGTCTTTCACTTTCTGACTTACTACAAGTCACGTGATTACTTCTAGACTCATCTACGGTGCTGCAAATGGCATTGTGTCCTTTTCTCCCTTGGCTTCTATTCTGCCTTAGCGAGGTCCATTTTCAACAATGTGATTCCCTGAGGCTTGTGGATTAGCTGACCTGGGCAGCCTTACCCTGCCGGCCCGCCCTCCCCAGGTGTGCCTCGTTGAGGTCAATATAAACAGAGCTCCAGGCAGCAATAGCCCCTGAAGCTGTGCCTGACTCCATATTCTCTGCCCCGTCAGCAGTCTCGGGGCTGTGCTGGTGGGAGGGAGTGAGGGGCCACAGCTTTGTGGGTGGCCCGGTGTGAGTGGGGCTCTGCTGGCCTTTCTGCAGGAGTTGCCAGGCTGCCGCCTGTAAAGAAGAGGTTGTGTCACCCATACCTTCCGCTGGAATTTCTCTCCGGACAGAGGTGAGGAAGGAAAAAAGCAGTGGGTGCCGGAAGAGGAGGGGTATCTCAGGCAGGGCAATGGAAAGCTTCCGGAAGAGCACCCGGGGCCAAGACCAACCTGGCTGGCCTGCAGGCACCAATTTGGCCTGCGTGTTGTCGCTGGTGTGGCACGACGGCACTTCCTCTAGGCTTTCAAGCCCTTGTACATATTCAGGTGTTTTACCTGGGAAGGGTGGGAACAGTTCAGCAGCAGCTGGCCTGAGGCTCAGCTCACGTTTACTCACAGATGCCTCGGCACGGTCCCCCAGCTTTGCATTGAGGACGCTCCTTGCGTGGGGGGTGGGTTGCTGGCTGTATGGGAGATGGTTTCCCACCTCTGACCAATTTCAGAATTGTTTACCGCTGGAGCAAGTGCCCTGATAGGGTTTTCCTCTGTATAACTCGTGGGTTCAGGTTTTTTTTTTCTTTTATGGTTCAAGTTCGATTTTATTCCTCTTTTATATATTTATAGATATAAGCATGGAAATAATTCATTCCTATAAATACATCTCTGTGACAGGAAGAACTTTTTTCTCTTTTATTTTTAAATTTTATTTTTAAAATTTTGAAATTCAATTTTATTTTTTTTATACTGCACGTTATTATTAGTTATGTATTTTATGCATATACATGTATACAGGTCAATCCCAAACTCCTAACTCATCCCACCACCACCACCCCATGGCTTCCCACACTTGGTGTCCATACGTTTGTTCTCTACCTCTGTGTCTCTATTACTTCCCTGCAAACCAGTTCATCTGTACCATTTTTTAGGCTCCACATATATGCATTAATATACAATATTTGTTTTCCTCTTTCTGACTTACTTCATTCTGTATGACAGTCTCTCGATCCATCGATGTCTCTACAAATGACCCAGTTTCATTCCTTTTTATGGCCGAGTAATATTCCATTTTACATATGTACCACTTCTTTATCCGTTCATCTGTCTGTGGGCATTTAGGTTGCTTCCATTACCTGGCTATTGTAAATAGTGCTGCAACGAACATTGTGGTGAATGTGCCTTTTTGATTTACCGTTTTCTCTGGGTATATGCCCAGAAGTGGGATTGCTGGATCAGATGGTAATTCTATTTCTAGTTTTTTTAAGGAAACTCCATACTGTTCTCCATAGTGACTGTATCAATTTACATTCCCACCAATAGTGGAAGAGGGCTCCTTTTGTCCACACCCTCCCCAGAATTGGTTGTTTGTAGATTTTCTGATGATGCCGATTCTAACAGGTGTGAGGTCATACCTCATTGTAGTTTTGATTTGCATTTCTCTAATAATTAGTGCTGTTGAGCAGCTTTTCATGTGCGTCTTGGCCATCTCTGTGTCTCCTTTGAAGAAACGTCTCTTTAGATCTTCTGCCCATTTTTGTATTGGGTTGTTTGTTTTTTTTAATATTAAGCTGCATGAGCTGTTTATATATATTGGAGATTAAACCTCTGTCCGTTGATTCGTTTGCACCGATTTTCGCCCATTCTGAGGGATGCCTTTTTCCATTCCCGTTTTTTTTAACAAAAAAGGAAAGAAAGGAAAAGAAGCAGAACACTAATGTGCGTAAAATATGCCTTTTGAAACGGTCGTTTTGAAATATGGACGTCCTTTGAATTTTTTGGTCGATATGTGACCCCAGGATTTGTTTTCAGGGCAGGTGTCATTTACAGGCCTGCAATGATTTTGAATATCAACTGACCATTAGCGCTGGGATTAAAGCTGCTGTTGTGTGAAACGGTCACAAGGTGGCAGCAGTTCTCCCTTACCATATCTGGTTACTAGGGCAAGAGAGCCTCAGTGGAAGTGGTGTTCTAGATTGGAATTTAGAATGGAATGTGCCAGGAGAAAGCCCCTCAAGTTTGTCTCACTACTTCTTGTTCGTGTTTTTAATTTAATTTTTTGTATTTTTTATTACAGCAAGTTTGATTACAATGTTTGGCTTGTTGTAGGTGTGGAAGATGTGGTTCTTTTACACATATACAGATGTCTTTTCTTCCTGGGATCCTTTTCCCATGTACGTTATGACAGAATGTTGAGTAGTCCTGTCTTGGTATTCTGTAGGTCTTTGGTGATTATATATGTCACCTGTGTTTGTATATGTCTGTTAACCCCAATATCGTAATGAAACCAATCCTCACACCTTTCCATTGGTGAACCATAAGTTTGTTTACTGAATCTGTGATTGCCCTTCTCCGTGGAAATATCTGCCCTGGTATCCATTTTTAGGTAACACCTATAAGTGATATGATATGATATGTGTCTTTCACTTTCTGACTTACTACAAGTCACGTGATTACTTCTAGACTCATTTACGGTGCTGCAAATGGCATCGTGTCCTTTTTTTCCTTGGCTTCTATTCTGCCTTAGTGAGGTCCATTTTCACCAATGTGATTCCCTGAGGGTTGTGGATTAGCTGACCTGGGCAGCCTTACCCTGCCGGCCCGCCCTCCCCAGGTGTGCCTCGTTGAGGTCAATATAGACAGTGCTCCAGGCAGCAATAGCCCCTGAAGCTGTGCCTGACTCCATATTCTCTGCCCCGTCAGCAGTCTCGGGTCTGTGCTGGTGGGAGGGAGTGAGGGGCCACAGCTTTGTGTGTGGCCCGGTTTGATTGGGAATCTGCTGGCCTTTCTGCAGGAGTTGCCAGGCTGCCACCTGTAAATAAGAGAATGTGTCACCCATACCTTCCGCTGGAATTTCTCTCCGGACAGAGGTGAGGAAGGAAAAAAGCAGTGGGGGCCGGGACAGGAGGGGTATCTCAGACAGGGCAATGGAAAGCTTCCAGAAGATCGCCCGGGGCCAAGACCAACCTGGCTGGCCTGCAGGCACCAAGTTGGCCTGCGTGTTGTCGCTGGTGTGGCTCGACGGCCCTTCCTCTAGGCTTTCAAGCCCTTGTACATATTCAGGTGTTTTACCTGGGAAGGGTGGGAACAGTTCAGCAGCAGCTGGCCTGGGGCTCAGCTCACGTTTACTCACAGATGCCTCGGCACTGTCCCCCAGCTTTGCAATGAGGACGCTCCTTGCATGGGGCGTGGGTTGCTGGCTGTATGGGAGATGGTTTCCCACCTCTGACCAATTTCAGAATTGTTTACCGCTGGAGCAAGTGCGCTGATAGGCTTTTCCTCTGTATAACTCATGGGTTCAGGTGTTTTTTTCTTTTATGGTTCAAGTTAGATTTTATTCCTCTTTTATATATTTATAGATATAAGCATGGAAATAATTCATTCCTATAAATACATCTGTGTGACGGGAAGAACGTTTTTCTGTTTTATTTTTAAATTTTATTTTTTAAATTTTGAAATTCAATTTTATTTTTTTTATACAGCACGTTATTATTAGTTATGTATTTTATGCATATACATGTATACAGGTCAATCCCAATCTCCCAACTCATCCCACCACCACCACCCCATGGCTTCCCACACTTGGTGTCCATACGTTTGTTCTCTACCTCTGTGTCTCTATTTCTTCCCTGCAAACCAGTTCATCTGCACCATTTTTTAGGTTCCACATATATGCATTAATATACAGTATTTGTTTTCCTCTTTCTGACTTACTTCATTCTGTATGACAGTCTCTCGATCCATCGATGTCTCTACAAATGACCCAGTTTCATTCCTGTTTATGGCCGAGTAATATTTCATTTTATATATGTACCACATCTTTATCCATTCATCTGTCTGTGGGCATTTAGGTTGCTTCCATTACCTGGCTATTGTAAATAGTGCTGCAACGAACATTGTGGTGAATGTGCCTTTTTGATTTACGGTTTTCTCTGGGTATATGCCCAGAAGTGGGATTGCTGGATCAGATGATAATTCTATTTCTAGTTTTTTTAAGGAAACTCCATACTGTTCTCCATAGTGACTGTATCAATTTACATTCCCACCAATAGTGGAAGAGGGCTCCTTTTGTCCACACCCTCCCCAGAATTGGTTGTTTGTAGATTTTCTGATGATGCCGATTCTAACAGGTGTGAGGTGATACCTCATTGTAGTTTTGATTTGCATTTCTCTAATAATTAGTGCTGTTGAGCAGCTTTTCATGTGCGTCTTGGCCATCTCTGTGTCTCCTTTGAAGAAACGTCTCTTTAGATCTTCTGCCCATTTTTGTATTGGGTTGTTTGTTTTTTTAATATTAAGCTGCATGAGCTGTTTATATATATTTGGAGATTAAACCTCTGTCCATTGATTCGTTTGCAACGATTTTCGCCCATTCTGAGGGATGCCTTTTTCCATTCCCTTTTTTTTAACAAAAAAGGAAAGAAAGGAAAAGAAGCAGAACACTAATGTGCGTAAAATATGCCTTTTGAAACGGTCCTTTTGAAATATGGACGTCCTTTGTATTTTTTGGTCGATATGTGACCCCAGGATTTGTTTTCAGGGCAGGTGTCATTTACAGGCCTGCAATGATTTTGAATATCAACTGACCATTAGCGCTGGGATTAAAGCTGCTGTTGTGTGAAACGGCCACAAAGTGGCAGCAGTTCTCCCTTACCAAATCTGGTTACTAGGGCAAGAGAGCCTCAGTGGAAGTGGTGATCTAGATTGGAGTTTAGAATGAAATGTGCCAGGAGGAAGCCCCTCACGTTTGTCTCACTGCTTCTTGTTCGTGTTTTTAATTTAATTTTTTATTTTTTATTACAGCAAGTTTGATTACAATGTTTGGCTTGTTGTAGGTGTGGAAGATGTGGTTCTTTTACACATATACAGATGTCTTTTCTTCCTGGGATCCTTTTCCCATGTACGTTATGACAGAATGTTGAGTAGTCCTCTCTTGGTATTCTGTAGGTCTTTGGTGATTATATATGTCACCTGTGTTTGTATATGTCTGTTAACCCCAATATCGTAATGAAACCAATCCTCACACCTTTCCATTGGTGAACCATAAGTTTGTTTACTGAATCTGTGATTGCCCTTCTCCGTGGAAATATCTGCCCTGGTATCCATTTTTAGGTAACACCTATAAGTGATATGATATGATATGTGTCTTTCACTTTCTGACTTACTACAAGTCACGTGATTACTTCTAGACTCATTTACGGTGCTGCAAATGGCATTGTGTCCTTTTTTTCCTTGGCTTCTATTCTGCCTTAGTGAGGTCCATTTTCACCAATGTGATTCCCTGAGGGTTGTGGATTAGCTGACCTGGGCAGCCTTACCCTGCCGGCCCGCCCTCCCCAGGTGTGCCTCGTTGAGGTCAATATAGACAGTGCTCCAGGCAGCAATAGCCCCTGAAGCTGTGCCTGACTCCATATTCTCTGCCCCGTCAGCAGTCTCGGGTCTGTGCTGGTGGGAGGGAGTGAGGGGCCACAGCTTTGTGTGTGGCCCGGTGTGATTGGGAATCTGCTGGCCTTTCTGCAGGAGTTGCCAGGCTGCCACCTGTAAATAAGAGAATGTGTCACCCATACCTTCCGCTGGAATTTCTCTCCGGACAGAGGTGAGGAAGGAAAAAAGCAGTGGGGGCCGGGACAGGAGGGGTATCTCAGACAGGGCAATGGAAAGCTTCCAGAAGATCGCCCGGGGCCAAGACCAACCTGGCTGGCCTGCAGGCACCAAGTTGGCCTGCGTGTTGTCGCTGGTGTGGCTCGACGGCCCTTCCTCTAGGCTTTCAAGCCCTTGTACATATTCAGGTGTTTTACCTGGGAAGGGTGGGAACAGTTCAGCAGCAGCTGGCCTGGGGCTCAGCTCACGTTTACTCACAGATGCCTCGGCACTGTCCCCCAGCTTTGCAATGAGGACGCTCCTTGCATGGGGCGTGGGTTGCTGGCTGTATGGGAGATGGTTTCCCACCTCTGACCAATTTCAGAATTGTTTACCGCTGGAGCAAGTGCGCTGATAGGCTTTTCCTCTGTATAACTCATGGGTTCAGGTGTTTTTTTCTTTTATGGTTCAAGTTAGATTTTATTCCTCTTTTATATATTTATAGATATAAGCATGGAAATAATTCATTCCTATAAATACATCTGTGTGACGGGAAGAACGTTTTTCTGTTTTATTTTTAAATTTTATTTTTTAAATTTTGAAATTCAATTTTATTTTTTTTATACAGCACGTTATTATTAGTTATGTATTTTATGCATATACATGTATACAGGTCAATCCCAATCTCCCAACTCATCCCACCACCACCACCCCATGGCTTCCCACACTTGGTGTCCATACGTTTGTTCTCTACCTCTGTGTCTCTATTTCTTCCCTGCAAACCAGTTCATCTGCACCATTTTTTAGGTTCCACATATATGCATTAATATACAGTATTTGTTTTCCTCTTTCTGACTTACTTCATTCTGTATGACAGTCTCTCGATCCATCGATGTCTCTACAAATGACCCAGTTTCATTCCTGTTTATGGCCGAGTAATATTTCATTTTATATATGTACCACATCTTTATCCATTCATCTGTCTGTGGGCATTTAGGTTGCTTCCATTACCTGGCTATTGTAAATAGTGCTGCAACGAACATTGTGGTGAATGTGCCTTTTTGATTTACGGTTTTCTCTGGGTATATGCCCAGAAGTGGGATTGCTGGATCAGATGATAATTCTATTTCTAGTTTTTTTAAGGAAACTCCATACTGTTCTCCATAGTGACTGTATCAATTTACATTCCCACCAATAGTGGAAGAGGGCTCCTTTTGTCCACACCCTCCCCAGAATTGGTTGTTTGTAGATTTTCTGATGATGCCGATTCTAACAGGTGTGAGGTGATACCTCATTGTAGGTTTTTTTTTTTTTTTTTTTTTTTTTTTTTCGGTAGGCATGCCTCTCACTGCTGTGGCCTCCCCCTCTGCGGAGCACAGGTTCCGGACGCGCAGGCCCAGTGGCCATGGCTCACGGGCCCAGCCGCTCCGCGGCATGTGGGATCCTCCCAGACCGGGGCACGAACCCATGTCCCCTGCATCGGCAGGCGGACTCTCAACCACTGCGCCACCAGGGAAGCCCCTCATTGTAGTTTTGATTTACATTTCTCTAATAATTAGTGCTCTTGTTCAGCTTTTCATGTGTGTCTTGGCCATCTCTGTGTCTTCTTTGAAGAAACGTCTCTTTAGATCTTCTGCCCATTTTTGTATTGGGTTGTTTGTTTTTTTAATATTAAGCTGCATGAGCTGTTTATATATATTGGAGATTAAACCTCTGTCCATTGATTCATTTGCAACGATTTTTGCCCATTCTGAGGGATGCCTTTTTCCATTCCCGTTTTTTCTAACAAAAAAGAAAGAAAGGAAAAGAAGCAGAACACTAATGTGCGTAAAATATGCCTTTTGAAACGGTCGTTTTGAAATATGGACGTCCTTTGAATTTTTTGGTCGATATGTGACCCCAGGATTTGTTTTCAGGGCAGGTGTCATTTACAGGCCTGCAATGATTTTGAATATCAACTGACCATTAGCGCTGGGATTAAAGCTGCTGTTGTGTGAAACGGCCACAAGGTGGCAGCAGTTCACCCTTACCAAATCTGGTTACTAGGGCAAGAGAGCCTCACTGGAAGTGGTGTTCTAGATTGGAATTTAGAATGGAATGTGCCAGGAGAATGCCCCTCAAGTTTGTCTCACTACTTTTTCTTCGTGTTTTTAATTTAATTTTTTTATTTTTTATTACAGCAAGTTTGATTACAATGTTTGGCTTGTTGTAGGTGTGGAAGATGTGGTTCTTTTACACATATACAGATGTCTGTTCTTCCTGGGATCCTTTTCCCATGTACGTTATGACAGAATGTTGAGTAGTCCTCTCTTGGTATTTTGTAGGTCTTTGGTGATTATATATGTCACCTGTGTTTGTATATGTCTGTTAACCCCGATATCGTAATGAAACCAATCCTCACACCATTCCATTGGTGAACCATAAGTTTGTTTAATGAATCTGTGATTGCCCTTCTCCATGGAAATATCTGCCCTGGTATCCATTTTTAGGTAACACCTATAAGTGATATGATATGATATGTGTCTTTCACTTTCTGACTTACTACAAGTCACGTGATTAGTTCTAGACTCATTTACGGTGCTGCAAATGGCATTGTGTCCTTTTTTTCCTTGGCTTCTCTTCTGCCTTAGCGAGGTCCATTTTGACCAATGTGATTCCCTGAGGGCTGTGGATTAGCTGACCTGGGCAGCCTTACCCTGCCGGCCCGCCCTCCCCAGGTGTGCCTCGTTGAGGTCAATATAAACAGCGCTCCAGGCAGCAATAGCCCCTGAAGCTGTACCTGACTCCATATTCTCTGCCCCGTCTGCAGTCTCGGGTCTGTGCTGGTGGGAGGGAGTGAGGGGCCACAGCTTTGTGGGTGGCCCGGTGTGAGTGGGACTCTGCTGGCCTTTCTGCAGGAGTTGCCAGGCTGCCACCTGTAAAGAAGAGAATGTGTCACCCATACCTTCCGCTGGAATTTCTCTCCGGACAGAGGTGAGGAAGGAAAAAAGCAGTGGGGGCCGGGACAGGAGGGGTATCTCAGACAGGGCAATGGAAAGCTTCCGGAAGAGCGCCCGGGGCCATGACCAACCTGGCTGGCTTGCAGGCACCAAGTTGGCCTGCGTGTTGTCACTGGTGTGGCTCGACGGCCCTTCCTCTAGGCTTTCAAGCCCTTGTACATATTCAGGTGTTTTACCTGGGAAGGGTGGGAACAGTTCAGCAGCAGCTGGCCTGGGGCTCAGCTCACGTTTACTCACAGATGCCTCGGCACGGTCCCCCAGCTTTGCAATGAGGACGCTCCTTGCGTGGGGGGTGGGTTGCTGGCTGTATGGGAGATGGTTTCCCACCTCTGACCAATTTCAGAATTGTTTACCGCTGGAGCAAGTGCCCTGATAGGGTTTTCCTCTGTATA
Source organism: Mesoplodon mirus (assembly GCF_964341445.2). Classification (NCBI taxonomy): domain Eukaryota; kingdom Metazoa; phylum Chordata; class Mammalia; order Artiodactyla; family Ziphiidae; genus Mesoplodon; species Mesoplodon mirus. The sequence goes on along the minus strand of NW_028295428.1, from coordinate 368,849 downwards.
ACTCGTGGGTTCAGGTTTTTTTTTCTTTTATGGTTCAAGTTAGATTTTATTCCTCTTTTATATATTTATAGATATAAGCATGGAAATAATTCATTCCTATAAATACATCTGTGTGACGGGAAGAACTTTTTTCTCTTTTATTTTTAAATTTTATTTTATAAAATTTTGAAATTTAATTTTATTTTTTTTATACAGCACGTTATTATTAGTTATGTATTTTATGCATATACATGTATACAGGTCAATCCCAATCTCCTAACTCATCCCACCACCACCTCCCCATTGCTTCCCACACTTGGTGTCCATACGTTTGTTCTCTACCTCTGTGTCTCTATTTCTTCCCTGCAAACCAGTCCATCTGTACCGTTTTTTAGGCTCCACATATATGCATTAATATACAATATTTGTTTTCCTCTTTCTGACTTACTTCATTCTGTATGACAGTCTCTCGATCCATCGATGTCTCTACAAATGACCCAGTTTCATTCCTTTTTATGGCCGAGTAATATTCCATTTTATATATGTACCACATCTTTATCCATTCATCTGTCTGTGGGCATTTAGGTTGCTTCCATTACCTGGCTATTGTAAATAGTGCTGCAACGAACATTGTGGTGAATGTGCCTTTTTGATTTACGGTTTTCTCTGGGTATATGCCCAGAAGTGGGATTGCTGGATCAGATGGTAATTCTATTTCTAGTTTTTTTAAGGAAACTCCATACTGTTCTCCATAGTGACTGTATCAATTTACATTCCCACCAATAGTGGAAGAGGGCTCCTTTTGTCCACACCCTCCCCAGAATTGGTTGTTTGTAGATTTTCTGATGATGCCGATTCTAACAGGTGTGAGGTGATACCTCATTGTAGTTTTGATTTGCATTTCTCTAATAATTAGTGCTGTTGAGCAGGTTTTCATGTGCGTCTTGGCCATCTCTGTGTCTTCTTTGAAGAAACGTCTCTTTAGATCTTCTGCCCATTTTTGTATTGGGTTGTTTGTTTTTTTAATATTAAGCTGCATGAGCTGTTTATATATATTGGAGATTAAACCTCTGTCCATTGATTCGTTTGCAACGATTTTTGCCCATTCTGAGGGATGCCTTTTTCCATTCCCGTTTTTTCTAACAAAAAAGGAAAGAAAGGAAAAGAAGCAGAACACTAATGTGCGTAAAATATGCCTTTTGAAACGGTCGTTTTGAAATATGGACGTCCTTTGAATTTTTTGGTCGATATGTGACCCCAGGATTTGTTTTCAGGGCAGGTGTCATTTACAGGCCTGCAATGATTTTGAATATCAACTGACCATTAGCGCTGGGATTAAAGCTGCTGTTGTGTGAAACGGCCACAAGGTGGCAGCAGTTCACCCTTACCAAATCTGGTTACTAGGGCAAGAGAGCCTCAGTGGAAGTGGTGTTTTAGATTGGAATTTAGAATGGAATGTGCCTGGAGAATGCCCCTCAAGTTTGTCTCACTACTTCTTCTTCGTGTTTTTAATTTATTTTTTTTTATTTTTTATTGCAGCAAGTTTGATTACAATGTTTGGCTTGTTGTAGGTGTGGAAGATGTGGTTCTTTTACACATATACAGATGTCTGTTCTTCCTGGGATCCTTTTCCCATGTACGTTATGACAGAATGTTGAGTAGTCCTCTCTTGGTATTCTGTAGGTCTTTGGTGATTATATATGTCACCTGTGTTTGTATATGTCTGTTAACCCCGATATTGTAATGAAACCAATCCTCACACCATTCCATTGGTGAACCATAAGTTTGTTTAATGAATCTGTGATTGCCCTTCTCCGTGGAAATATCTGCCCTGGTATCCATTTTTAGGTAACACCTATAAGTGATATGATATGATATGTGTCTTTCACTTTCTGACTTACTACAAGTCACATGATTACTTCTAGACTCATTTACGGTGCTGCAAATGGCATTGTGTCCTTTTTTTCCTTGGCTTCTCTTCTGCCTTAGCGAGGTCCATTTTCACCAATGTGATTCCCTGAGGGTTGTGGATTAGCTGACCTGGGCAGCCTTACCCTGCCGGCCCGCCCTCCCCAGGTGTGCCTCGTTGAGGTCAATATAAACAGCGCTCCAGGCAGCAATAGCCCCTGAAGCTGTGCCTGACTCCATATTCTCTGCCCCGTCAGCAGTCTCGGGGCTGTGCTGGTGGGAGGGAGTGAGGGGCCACAGCTTTGTGGGTGGCCCGGTGTGAGTGGGACTCTGCTGGCCTTTCTGCAGGAGTTGCCAGGCTGCCACCTGTAAAGAAGAGAATGTGTCATCCATACCTTCCGCTGGAATTTCTCTCCGGACAGAGGTGAGGAAGGAAAGAAGCAGTGGGGGCCGGGACAGGAGGGGTATCTCAGACAGGGCAATGGAAAGCTTCCAGAAGAGCGCCCGGGGCCAAGACCAACCTTGCTGGCCTGCAGGCACGAAGTAGGCCTGCGTGTTGTCGCTGGTGTGGCACGACGGCCCTTCCTCTAGGCTTTCAAGCCCTTGTACATATTCAGGTGTTTTACCTGGGAAGGGTGGGAACAGTTCAGCAGCAGCTGGCCTGAGGCTCAGCTCACGTTTACTCACAGATGCCTCGGCACTGTCCCCCAGCTTTGCAATGAGGACGCTCCTTGCGTGGGGAGTGGGTTGCTGGCTGTATGGGAGATGGTTTCCCACCTCTGACCAATTTCAGAATTGTTTACCGCTGGAGCAAGTGCCCTGATAGGGTTTTCCTCTGTATAACTCGTGGGTTCAGGTTTTTTTTTCTTTTATGGTTCAAGTTAGATTTTATTCCTCTTTTATATATTTATAGATATAAGCATGGAAATAATTCATTCCTATAAATACATCTCTGTGACGGGAAGAACTTTTTTCTCTTTTATTTTTAAATTTTATTTTTTAAAATTTTGAAATTTAATTTTATTTTTTTTATACAGCACGTTATTATTAGTTATGTATTTTATGCATATACATGTATACAGGTCAATCCCAATCTCCTAACTCATCCCACCACCACCACCCCATGGCTTCCCACACTTGGTGTCCATACGTTTGTTCTCTACCTCTGTGTCTCTATTTCTTCCCTGCAAACCAGTTCATCTGTACCATTTTTTAGGCTCCACATATATGCATTAATATACAATATTTGTTTTCCTCTTTCTGACTTACTTCATTCTGTATGACAGTCTCTCGATCCATCGATGTCTCTACAAATGAACCAGTTTCATTCCTTTTTATGGCCGAGTAATATTCCATTTTATATATGTACCACATCTTTATCCATTCATCTGTCTGTGGGCATTTAGGTTGCTTCCATTACCTGGCTATTGTAAATAGTGCTGCAACGAACATTGTGGTGAATGTGCCTTTTTGATTTACCGTTTTCTCTGGGTATATACCCAGAAGTGGGATTGCTGGATCAGATGGTAATTCTATTTCTAGTTTTTTTAAGGAAACTCCATACTGTTCTCCATAGTGACTGTATCAATTTACATTCCCACCAATAGTGGAAGAGGGCTCCTTTTGTCCACACCCTCCACAGAATTGGTTGTTTGTAGATTTTCTGATGATGCCGATTCTAACAGGTGTGAGGTGATACCTCATTGTAGTTTTGATTTGCATTTCTCTAATAATTAGTGCTGTTGAGCAGCTTTTCATGTGCGTCTTGGCCATCTCTGTGTCTTCTTTGAAGAAACGTCTCTTTAGATCTTCTGCCCATTTTTGTATTGGGTTGTTTGTTTTTTTTAATATTAAGCTGCATGAGCTGTTTATATATATTGGAGATTAAACCTCTGTCCATTGATTCGTTTGCACCGATTTCCGCCCATTCTGAGGGATGCCTTTTTCCATTCCCGTTTTTTTTAACAAAAAAGGAAAGAAAGGAAAAGAAGCAGAACACTAATGTGCGTAAAATATGCCTTTTGAAACGGTCGTTTTGAAATATGCACGTCCTTTGAATTTTTTGGTCGATATGTGACCCCAGGATTTGTTTTCACGGCAGGTGTCATTTACAGGCCTGCAATGATTTTGAATATCAACTGACCATTAGCGGTGGGATTAAAGCTGCTGTTGTGTGAAACGGCCACAAGGTGGCAGCAGTTCTCCCTTACCAAATCTGGTTACTAGGGCAAGAGAGCCTCAGTGGAAGTGGTGTTCTAGATTGGAATTTAGAATGGAATGTGCCAGGAGAAAGCCCCTCAAGTTTGTCTCACTACTTCTTGTTCGTGTTTTTAATTTAATTTTTGTATTTTTTATTACAGCAAGTTTGATTACAATGTTTGGCTTGTTGTAGGTGTGGAAGATGTGGTTCTTTTACACATATACAGATGTCTGTTCTTCCTGGGATCCATTTCCCATGTACGTTATGACAGAATGTTGAGTAGTCCTGTCTTGGTATTCTGTAGGTCTTTGGTGATTATATATGTCACCTGTGTTTGTATATGTCTGTTAACCCCAATATCGTAATGAAACCAATCCTCACACCTTTCCATTGGTGAACAATAAGTTTGTTTAATGAATCTGTGATTGCCCTTCTCCGTGGAAATATCTGCCCTGGTATCCATTTTTAGGTAACACCTATAAGTGATATGATATGATATGTGTCTTTCACTTTCTGACTTACTACAAGTCACGTGATTACTTCTAGACTCATTTACGGTGCTGCAAATGGCATTGTGTCCTTTTTTTCTTGGCTTCTATTCTGCCTTAGTGAGGTCCATTTTCAACAATGTGATTCCCTGAGGGTTGTGAATTAGCTGACCTGGGCAGCCTTACCCTGCGGCCCGCCCTCCCCAGGTGTGCCTCGTTGAGGTCAATAAAAAGAGCGCTCCTGGCAGCAATAGCCCCTGAAGCTGTGCCTGACTCCATATTCTCTGCCCCGTCAGCAGTCTCGGGTCTGTGCTAGTGGGAGGGAGTGAGGGGCCACAGCTTTGTGGGTGGCCTGGTGTGAGTGGGGCTCTGCTGGCCTTTCTGCAGGAGTTGCCAGGCTGCCGCCTGTAAAGAAGAGGATGTGTCACCCATACCTTCCGCTGGAATTTCTCTACGGACAGAAGTGAGGAAGGAAAAAAGCAGTGGGGGCCGGGACAGGAGGTGTATCTCAGGCAGGGCAATGGAAAGCTTCTGGAAGAGCGCCCGGGGCCAAGACCACCCTGGCTGGCCTGCAGGCACCAAGTTGGCTTGCGTGCTGTCCCTGGTGTGGCTCGACGGCCCTTCCTCTAGGCTTTCAAGCCCTTGTACATATTCAGGTGTTTTACCTGGGAAGGGTGGGAACAGTTCAGCAGCAGCTGGCCTGGGGCTCAGCTCACGTTTACTCACAGATGCCTCTGCACGGTCCCCCAGATTTGCAATGAGGACGCTCCTTGCGTGGGGCGTGGGTTGCTGGCTGTATGGGAGATGGTTCCCCACCTCTGACCAATTTCAGAATTGTTTACCGCTGGAGCAAGTGCGCTGATAGGGTTTTCCTCTGTATAACTCATGGGTTCAGGTGTTTTTTTCTTTTATGGTTCAAGTTAGATTTTATTCCTCTTTTATATATTTATAGATATAAGCATGGAAATAATTCATTCCTATAAATACATCTGTGTGACGGGAAGAACTTTTTTCTGTTTTATTTTTAAATTTTATTTTTTAAAATTTTGAAATTTAATTTTATTTTTTTTATACAGCACGTTATTATTAGTTATGTATTTTATGCATATACATGTATACAGGTCAATCCCAATCTCCTAACTCATCCCACCACCACCACCCCATAGCTTCCCACACTTGGTGTCCATACGTTTGTTCTCTACCTCTATGTCTCTATTTCTTCCCTGCAAATCAGTTCATCTGTACCATTTTTAGGCTCCACATATATGCATTAATATACAATATTTGTTTTCCGCTTTCTGACTTACTTCATTCTGTATGACAGTCTCTCGATCCATCGATGTCTCTACAAATGACCCAGTTTCATTCCTTTTTATGGCCGAGTCATATTCCATTTTATATATGTACCACATCTTTATCCATTCATCTGTCTGTGGGCATTTAGGTTGCTTCCATTACCTGGCTATTGTAAATAGTGCTGCAACGAACATTGTGGTGAATGTGCCTTTTTGAAATACGGTTTTCTCTGGGTATATGCCCAGAAGTGGGATTGCTGGATCAGATGGTAATTCTATTTCTAGTTTTTTTAAGGAAACTCCATACTGTTCTCCATAGTGACTGTATCAATTTACATTCCCACCAATAGTGGAAGAGGGCTCCTTTTGTCCACACCCTCCCCAGAATTGGTTGTTTGTAGATTTTCTGATGATGCCGATTCTAACAGGTGTGAGGTGATACCTCATTGTAGTTTTGATTTGCATTTCTCTAATAATTAGTGCTGTTGAGCAGCTTTTCATGTGCGTCTTGGCCATCTCTGTGTCTTCTTTGAAGAAACGTCTCTTTAGATCTTCTGCCCATTTTTGTATTGGGTTGTTTGTTTTTTTAATATTAAGCTGCATGAGCTGTTTATATATATTGGAGATTAAACCTCGGTCCATTGATTCGTTTGCAACGATTTTCGCCCATTCTGAGGGATGCCTTTTTCCATTCCCGTTTTTTCTAACAAAAAAGGAAAGAAAGGAAAAGAAGCAGAACACTAATGTGCGTAAAATATGCCTTTTGAAACGGTCGTTTTGAAATATGGACGTCCTTTGAATTTTTTGGTCGATATGTGACCCCAGGATTTGTGTTCAGGGCAGGTGTCATTTACAGGCCTGCAATGATTTTGAATATCAACTGACCATTAGCGCTGGGATTAAAGCTGCTGTTGTGTGAAACGGCCACAAGGTGGCAGCAGTTCACCCTTACCAAATCTGGTTACTAGGGCAAGAGAGCCTCAGTGGATGTGGTGTTCTAGATTGGAATTTAGAATGGAATGTGCCAGGAGAAAGCCCCTCAAGTTTGTCTCACTACTTCTTGTTCGTGTTTTTAATTTAATTTTTTTATTTTTTATTACAGCAAGTTTGATTACAATGTTTGGCTTGTTGTAGGTGTGGAAGATGTGGTTCTTTTACACATATACAGATGTCTGTTCTTCCTGGGATCCTTTTCCCATGTACGTTATGACAGAATGTTGAGTAGTCCTCTCTTGGTATTCTGTAGGTCTTTGGTGATTATATATGTCACCTGTGTTTGTATATGTCTGTTATCCCCTATATCGTAATGAAACCAATCCTCACACCTTTCCATTCGTGAACCATAAGTTTGTTTAATGAATCTGTGATTGCCCTTCTCCGTGGAAATATCTGCCCTGGTATCCATTTTTAGGTAACACCTATAAGTGATATGATATGGTATGTGTCTTTCACTTTCTGACTTACTACAAGTCACGTGATTATTTGTAGACTCATTTACGGTGCTGCAAATGGCATTTTGTCCTTTTTTTCCTTGGCTTCTCTTCTGCCTTAGCGAGGTCCATTTTCAACAATGTGATTCCCTGAGGGTTGTGGATTAGCTGACCTGGGCAGCCTTACCCTGCCGGCCCGCCCTCCCCTGTTGTGGCTCGTCAGGCTATATGCTGACACACCGGTCAGTGCCAGCGTATGGGCCAGGAGTAGGCTATCGCTTGGGGGTAAGCTGTAGGGCTGGTGGTGGGTTTCCGTTCAGGACTAGGGTTAGGGTTAGGGAACGGCAAGGCTTAGGGCACAGGTGAGGGTACGGAAACGTGTGAGGTTCCGGCTACGTGCTGACGCACGGGTCAGTGCCAGCGTATGGGCCAGTTTTAGGCTACGGCGTAGGGTATGGTGTAGGGCTGCTGGTGGGTTTCCGTGATGGGCTAGGGTTAGGGTTAGGGAACGGCAAGGCTTAGGGCACAGGTGATGGTACGGAAACGTGGGAGGGTCAGGCTACGTGCTGACGCACGGCTCAGTGCCAGCGTACGGGACAGGAGTAGGCTACAGCATAGGGTAGAGCGTAGGGGTGGTGGTGGGTTTCCGTACGGGGCTAGGGTTAGGATTAGGGAACGGCAAGGCTTAGGGCACAGGTGAGGGTAGAGTAACATGGGAGGGTCAGGCTATGTGCTGAAGCACAGGTCAGTGCCCGCGTACGGGCCAGGAGTAGGCTATGGCGTAGGGTAAGGTGTAGGGCTGGTGGTGGGTTTCCGTTCCGGGTTAGGGTTAGGGTGAGGGTACCCCAAGGCTTAGGGCACTGGTGAGTGTACTGAAACGTGGGATGGTCAGGCAACGTGCTGACGCACGGGTCAGTGCCAGCCTACGGGCCAGGAGTAGGCTACTGCTTGGGGGTAAGGTGTAGCGTTGGTGGTGGCTTTCCATTCAGGGCTAGGGTTAGTGCTAGGGAACGGCAAGGCTTAGGGCAGAGGTGAGGATACGGAAACGTGGGAGGGTCAGGCTACGTGCTGACGCACTGGTCATTGCCAGCGTACCGGCCAGGAGTAGGCTAAGGCTTGGGGGTGAGCTGTAGGGCTGGTGGTGGGTTTCCTTTCCGGACTAGGGTTAGGGTTAGGGAACGGCAAGGCGTAGGACACTGGTGAGGGTACGAAACGTGGGAGGGTCAGGCTTCGTGCTGACGCAAGTGTCAGTGTCAGCGTATGGACCAGGAGTAGGATAGAGCGTAGTGTATGGTTTAGGGCTGGTGGTGGGTTTCCATTCCGGGCTAGGGTTAGGGTTAGGGAACGGCAAGGCTTAGGGCACAGGTGATGGTATGGAAACGTGTGAGGGTCAGGGTACGTGTTGACGCACGGGTCAGTGCTAGCGTACGGGCCTGGAGTAGGCTATGGCTTGGGGGTTAGGTGTAGGGCTGGTGCTGGTTTTCTGTTCCGGGCTAGGGTTAGTGTTAGGGAATTGCAAGGCTTTGGGCACATGTGAGGGTACTGAAAGTTGGGAGGTTCAGGCTACGTGCTGACGCACGGGTCAGTGCCAGCGTACGGGCCAGGAGTAGGCTATGGCTTGGGGGTTAGGTGTAGGGCTGTTGGTGTGTTTCCGTTCTGTACTAGGTTTAGGGTTAGGGAACGGCAAGGCTTAGGGCACAGGTGAGGGTACGGAAACGTGGGACGGGCAGGCTACATGCTGACGCACGGGTAAGTGCCAGCGTACCGCCCAGGAGTAGGCTATGGCTTTGGGGTAAGCTGTACGGCTGGTGGTGGGTTTCCATTCCGGGCTAGGGTTAGGGTTATGGAACGGCAAGGCTTAGGGCACGGGTGAGGGTACAGAAACGTGGGAGGGTCAGGCTACTTGCTGATGCTAGGGTTAGTGCCACCGAACGGGCCAGGAGTAGGCTACAGCTTGGGGGTAAGTTGTAGGGCTGGTGGTGGGTTTCCGTTCCGGGCTAGGGTTAGGGTTACGGAACGGCAAGGCTTAGGGCACAGGTGAGGGTACGGAAACGTGGGAGGGTCAGGCTACATGCTGACGCAAGGGTCAGTGCCACCGTACAGGCCAGGAGTAGGCTACGGCGTAGGTTAAGGTGTAGGGCAGGTGGTGGGTTTCCGTTCCGGGCTCGGGTTAGGGTTAGGGATCGGCAAGGCTTAGGGCACAGATGAGGGTACGGAAACGTGGGAGGGTCAGGCTACGTGCTGATGAAAGGGTCAGTGCCTGCGTACGGGCCAGGAATAGGCTACGGCTTGGGGTAAGGTGTAGGGCTGGTGGTGGGTTTCTGTTCCGGGCTAGGGTTAGGGTTAGGGAACGGCAAGGCGTAGGGCACAGGTGAGGTTACGGAAACGTGGGAGGGTCAGGCTACATGCTGACGCACGGGTTAGTTGCAGCGTACAGGCCAGGACTAGGCTACGGCATACGATAAGTTGTAGAGCTGGTTGTGGGATTCCATGCCGGGCTAGGGTTAGGGTTAGGGAACGGCAAGGCTTAGGGCACAGGTGATGGTACGGAAACGTGGGAGGGTCAGGCTACGTGCTGACGCACGGGTCAGTGCCAGCCTACGGGCCAGGAGTAGGCTACGGCGTAGTGTAAGGTGTAGGGCTGGTGGTGGGTTTTCGTTCCGGGCTACGGTTAGGGTTAGGGAAAGGCAAGGCTTAGGGCACATGTGAGGGTACGGAAACGTGGGAAGGTATGGCTACGTGCTGAAGCATGGGTCAGTGCCAGGGTACGGGCAAGGAGTAGGCTACGGCATAGGGTAAGGTGTAGGGCGGGTGGTGGGTTTCCGTTCCGGGCTAGGGTTAGGGTAAGGGAACGGCAAGGCTTAGGGCACAGGTGAGGGTAAGGAAAAGTGGGAGGGTCAGGCTACGTGATGACACACGGGTCAGTGCCAGCGTACGGGCCAGGAGTAGGCTACGGCATAGGGAAAGGTGTAGGGCTGGTGGTGGGTTTGCGTTCTGGGCTAGGGATAGGGATAGGGAATGTCAAGGCTTAGGGCACATGTGAGGGTACGTAAACGTGAGAGGGTCAGGCTACATGCTGTCGCACGGGTCAGTGCCAGCGTACGGGCCAGGAATAGGCTACGGTGTAGCGTATGGTGTAGGGCTGTTGGTGGGTTTCCGTTCCGGGATAGGGTTAGGGTTAGGGAACGGCAAGGCTTAGGGCACAGGTGAGGGTACGGAAAAGTGGGAGGGTCAGGCTACGTGCTGACGCACGGGTCAGTGCCAGCTTACGGGCCAGGAGTAGGCTATGGCTTGTGGCTAAGTTTTAGGGCTGGTGGTGGCTTTCCATTCCGGGCTAGGGTTAGGGTTAGAGAACGGCAAGGCTTAGGGCACAGGTGAGGGTACGGAAACGTGGGAGGGTCAGGCTACGTGCTGACGCACGGGTCAGTGCCCGCGTATGGTCCAGGTGTAGGCTACAGCATAGGGTAAGGTGTAGTGCTGGTGGTGGGTTTCCGTTCTGGGCTAGGGTTAGGGTTAGGGAACGGCAAGGCTTAGGGCACAGGTGAGGGTACGGAAAAGTGGGAGGGTCAGGCTACGTGCTGACGCACGGGTCAGCGCCAGCGTACGGGCCAGAAGTAGGCTACGGCTTCGGGGTAAGGTGTAGGGCTGGTGGTGGGTTTCCGTGCCGGGCTCGGGTTAGGGTTAGGGAACGGCAAGGCTTAGGGCACAGGTGAGGATACAGTAACATGGGAGGGTCAGGCTACGTGCTGAAGCACAGGTCAGTGCCCGCGTACGGGCCAGGTGTAGTCTACAGCATAGAGTAAGGTGTAGGGCTGGTGGTGGTTTTCCATTCTCGGCTAGGGTTAGGGTTAGGGAATGGCAAGGCTTCGGGCACATGTGAGGTTACGGAAACGTGGGAGGGTCAGGCTACGTGCTGACGCACGTGTCAGTGCCAGCATATGGGCCAGGAGTAGGCTACGGCATTGTGGTAAGTTGTAGGGCTGTTGGTGGGTTTCTGTTCCGGGCTAGGGTTGGGGTTAGGGAACGTCAAGGCTTAGGGCACAGGTGAGGGTACGGAAACGTGGGAGGGACAGGCTACGTTCTGACACATGGGTCAGTGCCAACGTACGGGCCAGGAATAGGCTATGGCGTAGGGTAGAGTGTAGGGCTGGTGGTGGGTTTCTGTTCTGGGCTAAGGTTAGGGATACGGAACGGCAAGGCTTAGGGCACGGGTGAGGGTACAGAAACGTGGGAGGTTCAGCCTACTTGCTGATGCTCGGGTTAGTGCCACCGAACGGGCCAGGTGTAGGCTACAGCTTGGGGGTAAGTTGTAGGGCTGGTGGTGGGTTTCCGTTCCGGGCTAGGGTTATGGTTACGGAACGGCAAGGCTTAGGGCACAGGTGAGGGTACGGAAACGTGGGAGGGTCAGGCTACGTGCTGACGCAAGGGTCAGTGCCCGCGTACGGGCCAGGTGTAGGCTAAAGCATAGGGTAAGGTGTAGGGCTGGTGTTGGGTTTCCGTTCCGGGCTAGGGTTAGGGTTAGGGAACGGCAAGGCTTAGGGCACAGGTGAGGGTACGGAAACGTGGGAGGGTCACGCTACGTGCTGACGCAAGGGTCAGTGCCAGCATATGGGTCAGGAGTAGGCTACGGCTTGGGGGTAAGTTGTAGGGCTGGTGGTGGGTTTCCGTTCCGGGCTAGGGTTAGGGTTATGGAACGGCAAGGCTTAGGGCACGGGTGAGGGTACAGAAACGAGGGAGGGTCAGGCTACTTGCTGATGCTAGGGTTAGTGCCACCGAACGGGCCAGGAGTAGGCTACGGCTTGGGGGTAAGTTGTAGGGCTGGTGGTGGGTTTCCGTTCCGGGCTAGGGTTAGGGTTACGGAACGGCAAGGCTTAGGGCACAGGTGAGGGTACGGAAACGTGGGAGGGTCAGGCTACATGCTGACGCAAGGGTCAGTGCCACCGTACAGGCCAGGATTAGGCTACGGAGTAGGTTAAGGTGTAGGGCTGGTGGTGGGTTTCCGTTCCGGGCTCGGGTTAGGGTTAGGGAACGGCAAGGCTTAGGGCACAGATGAGGGTACGGAAACGTGGGAGGGTCAGGCTACGTGCTGATGAAAGGGTCAGTGCCTGCGTACGGGCCAGGAATAGGCTACAGCTTGGGGTAAGGTGTAGGGCTGGTGGTGGGTTTCCGTTCCGGGCTCGGGTTAGGGTTATGGAACGGCAAGGTGTAGGGCACATGTGAGGGTACGGAAACGTGGGAGGGTCAGGCTACATGCTGACGCAAGTGTCAGTGCCACCGTACAGGCCAGGAGTAGGCTACGGCTTGGGGGTAAGTTGTAGAGCTGGTGGTGGGTTTCCGTTCCGGTGTAGAGATAGGGTTAGGGAACGGCAAGGCGTAGGGCACAGCTGAGGGTACTGGAACGTGGGAGGGTCAGGCTACGTGCTGTTGCACGGCTCAGTGGCAGCGTACCGGGCAGGAGTAGGCTACGGCATATGGTAAGGTGTAGGGCTGGTGGTGGGATTCTGTTCCGGTCTAGGGTTACGGTTAGGGAACGGCAAGGCTTAGGGCTCAGGTAAGGGTACAGAAAAGTGGGAAGGTCAGGCTACGTGCTGACGCACGGGTCAGTGCCAGTGTACGGGCCAGGAGTAGGCTACGGCTTGTGGGTAAGTTATAGGGCTGGTGGTGGGTTTCCGTTCCGGGCTAGGGTAAGGGTTAGGGAACGGCAAGGCTTAGGGCACAGGTGAGGGTACGGAAACGTGGGAGGGTCAGGCTACGTGCTGATGAAAGGGTCAGTGCCTGTGTACGGGCCAGGAATAGGATACGGCGTAGGGAAAGGTACAGGGCTGGTGGTGGTTTTCTGTTCCGGGCTAGGGTTAGGGTTAGGGAACCGCAAGGCTTAGGGCACAGGTGAGGGTACGGAAACGTGTGAGGGTCAGGCTACGTGCTGACGCACGGGTCAGTGCCAGCGTACGGGCCAGGACTAGGCTACGGCATACGATAAGGTGTAGGGCTGGTGGTGGGATTCCGTGCCGGGCTCGGGTTAGGGTTAGGGAACGGCAAGGCTTAGGACACAGGTGAGGGTACAGTAACTTGGGAGGGTCAGGCTACGTGCTGAAGCACAGGTCAGTGCCTGCGTACGGGCCAGGTGTAGTCTACGGCATAGAGTAAGGTGTAGGGCTGGCGGTGGTTTTCCGTTCCGGGCTAGGGTTAGGGTTAGGGAATGGCAAGGCTTAGGGCACATGTGAGGTTACAGAAACGTGGGAGGGTCAGGCTACGTGCTGACGAACGGGTCAGTGCCAGCATATGGACCAGGAGTAGGCTACGGCGTTGTGGTAAGTTGTTGGGCTGTTGGTGGGTTTCTGTTCCGGGCTAGGGTTAGGGTTCGGGAACGTCAAGGCTTAGGGCACAGGTGAGGGTACGGAAACGTGGGAGGGTCAGGCTACGTGCTGACGCACGGGTCAGTGCCAGCGTACGGGCCAGGAATAGGCTATGGCGTAGGGTAGAGTGTAGGGCTGGTGGTGGGTTTCCATTCCGGGCTAGGGTTAGGGTTAGGGAACGGCAAGGCTTAGGGCACAGGTGATGGTATGGAAACGTGTGAGGGTCAGGGTACGTGTTGACGCACGGGTCAGTGCTAGCGTACGGGCCAGGAGTAGGCTATGGCTTGGGGGTTAGGTGTAGGGCTGGTGCTGGTTTTCCGTTCCGGGCTAGGGTTAGTGTTAGGGAATTGCAAGGCTTTGGGCACATGTGAGGGTACTGAAAGTTGGGAGGTTCAGGCTACGTGCTGACGCACGGGTCAGTGCCAGCGTACGGGCCAGGAGTAGGCTATGGCTTGGGGGTTAGGTGTAGGGCTGTTGGTGTGTTTCCGTTCTGTACTAGGTTTAGGGTTAGGGAACGGCAAGGCTTAGGGCACAGGTGAGGGTACGGAAACGTGGGACGGGCAGGCTACATGCTGACGCACGGGTAAGTGCCAGCGTACCGCCCAGGAGTAGGCTATGGCTTTGGGGTAAGCTGTACGGCTGGTGGTGGGTTTCCATTCCGGGCTAGGGTTAGGGTTATGGAACGGCAAGGCTTAGGGCACGGGTGAGGGTACAGAAACGTGGGAGGGTCAGGCTACTTGCTGATGCTAGGGTTAGTGCCACCGAACGGGCCAGGAGTAGGCTACAGCTTGGGGGTAAGTTGTAGGGCTGGTGGTGGGTTTCCGTTCCGGGCTAGGGTTAGGGTTACGGAACGGCAAGGCTTAGGGCACAGGTGAGGGTACGGAAACGTGGGAGGGTCAGGCTACATGCTGACGCAAGGGTCAGTGCCACCGTACAGGCCAGGAGTAGGCTACGGCGTAGGTTAAGGTGTAGGGCAGGTGGTGGGTTTCCGTTCCGGGCTCGGGTTAGGGTTAGGGATCGGCAAGGCTTAGGGCACAGATGAGGGTACGGAAACGTGGGAGGGTCAGGCTACGTGCTGATGAAAGGGTCAGTGCCTGCGTACGGGCCAGGAATAGGCTACGGCTTGGGGTAAGGTGTAGGGCTGGTGGTGGGTTTCTGTTCCGGGCTAGGGTTAGGGTTAGGGAACGGCAAGGCGTAGGGCACAGGTGAGGTTACGGAAACGTGGGAGGGTCAGGCTACATGCTGACGCACGGGTTAGTTGCAGCGTACAGGCCAGGACTAGGCTACGGCATACGATAAGTTGTAGAGCTGGTTGTGGGATTCCGTGCCGGGCTAGGGTTAGGGTTAGGGAACGGCAAGGCTTAGGGCACAGGTGATGGTACGGAAACGTGGGAGGGTCAGGCTACGTGCTGACGCACGGGTCAGTGCCAGCCTACGGGCCAGGAGTAGGCTACGGCGTAGTGTAAGGTGTAGGGCTGGTGGTGGGTTTTCGTTCCGGGCTACGGTTAGGGTTAGGGAAAGGCAAGGCTTAGGGCACATGTGAGGGTACGGAAACGTGGGAAGGTATGGCTACGTGCTGAAGCATGGGTCAGTGCCAGGGTACGGGCAAGGAGTAGGCTACGGCATAGGGTAAGGTGTAGGGCGGGTGGTGGGTTTCCGTTCCGGGCTAGGGTTAGGGTAAGGGAACGGCAAGGCTTAGGGCACAGGTGAGGGTAAGGAAAAGTGGGAGGGTCAGGCTACGTGATGACACACGGGTCAGTGCCAGCGTACGGGCCAGGAGTAGGCTACGGCATAGGGAAAGGTGTAGGGCTGGTGGTGGGTTTGCGTTCTGGGCTAGGGATAGGGATAGGGAATGTCAAGGCTTAGGGCACATGTGAGGGTACGTAAACGTGAGAGGGTCAGGCTACATGCTGTCGCACGGGTCAGTGCCAGCGTACGGGCCAGGAATAGGCTACGGTGTAGCGTATGGTGTAGGGCTGTTGGTGGGTTTCCGTTCCGGGATAGGGTTAGGGTTAGGGAACGGCAAGGCTTAGGGCACAGGTGAGGGTACGGAAAAGTGGGAGGGTCAGGCTACGTGCTGACGCACGGGTCAGTGCCAGCTTACGGGCCAGGAGTAGGCTATGGCTTGTGGCTAAGTTTTAGGGCTGGTGGTGGCTTTCCATTCCGGGCTAGGGTTAGGGTTAGAGAACGGCAAGGCTTAGGGCACAGGTGAGGGTACGGAAACGTGGGAGGGTCAGGCTACGTGCTGACGCACGGGTCAGTGCCCGCGTATGGTCCAGGTGTAGGCTACAGCATAGGGTAAGGTGTAGTGCTGGTGGTGGGTTTCCGTTCTGGGCTAGGGTTAGGGTTAGGGAACGGCAAGGCTTAGGGCACAGGTGAGGGTACGGAAAAGTGGGAGGGTCAGGCTACGTGCTGATGCACGGGTCAGCGCCAGCGTACGGGCCAGAAGTAGGCTACGGCTTCGGGGTAAGGTGTAGGGCTGGTGGTGGGTTTCCGTGCCGGGCTCGGGTTAGGGTTAGGGAATGGCAAGGCTTAGGGCACAGGTGAGGATACAGTAACATGGGAGGGTCAGGCTACGTGCTGAAGCACAGGTCAGTGCCCGCGTACGGGCCAGGTGTAGTCTACAGCATAGAGTAAGGTGTAGGGCTGGTGGTGGTTTTCCATTCTCGGCTAGGGTTAGGGTTAGGGAATGGCAAGGCTTCGGGCACATGTGAGGTTACGGAAACGTGGGAGGGTCAGGCTACGTGCTGACGCACGTGTCAGTGCCAGCATATGGGCCAGGAGTAGGCTACGGCATTGTGGTAAGTTGTAGGGCTGTTGGTGGGTTTCTGTTCCGGGCTAGGGTTGGGGTTAGGGAACGTCAAGGCTTAGGGCACAGGTGAGGGTACGGAAACGTGGGAGGGACAGGCTACGTTCTGACACATGGGTCAGTGCCAACGTACGGGCCAGGAATAGGCTATGGCGTAGGGTAGAGTGTAGGGCTGGTGGTGGGTTTCTGTTCTGGGCTAAGGTTAGGGATACGGAACGGCAAGGCTTAGGGCACGGGTGAGGGTACAGAAACGTGGGAGGTTCAGCCTACTTGCTGATGCTCGGGTTAGTGCCACCGAACGGGCCAGGTGTAGGCTACGGCTTGGGGGTAAGTTGTAGGGCTGGTGGTGGGTTTCCGTTCCGGGCTAGGGTTATGGTTACGGAACGGCAAGGCTTAGGGCACAGGTGAGGGTACGGAAACGTGGGAGGGTCAGGCTACGTGCTGACGCAAGGGTCAGTGCCCGCGTACGGGCCAGGTGTAGGCTAAAGCATAGGGTAAGGTGTAGGGCTGGTGTTGGGTTTCCGTTCCGGGCTAGGGTTAGGGTTAGGGAACGGCAAGGCTTAGGGCACAGGTGAGGGTACGGAAACGTGGGAGGGTCACGCTACGTGCTGACGCAAGGGTCAGTGCCAGCATATGGGTCAGGAGTAGGCTACGGCTTGGGGGTAAGTTGTAGGGCTGGTGGTGGGTTTCCGTTCCGGGCTAGGGTTAGGGTTATGGAACGGCAAGGCTTAGGGCACGGGTGAGGGTACAGAAACGAGGGAGGGTCAGGCTACTTGCTGATGCTAGGGTTAGTGCCACCGAACGGGCCAGGAGTAGGCTACGGCTTGGGGGTAAGTTGTAGGGCTGGTGGTGGGTTTCCGTTCCGGGCTAGGGTTAGGGTTACGGAACGGCAAGGCTTAGGGCACAGGTGAGGGTACGGAAACGTGGGAGGGTCAGGCTACATGCTGACGCAAGGGTCAGTGCCACCGTACAGGCCAGGATTAGGCTACGGAGTAGGTTAAGGTGTAGGGCTGGTGGTGGGTTTCCGTTCCGGGCTCGGGTTAGGGTTAGGGAACGGCAAGGCTTAGGGCACAGATGAGGGTACGGAAACGTGGGAGGGTCAGGCTACGTGCTGATGAAAGGGTCAGTGCCTGCGTACGGGCCAGGAATAGGCTACAGCTTGGGGTAAGGTGTAGGGCTGGTGGTGGGTTTCCGTTCCGGGCTCGGGTTAGGGTTATGGAACGGCAAGGTGTAGGGCACATGTGAGGGTACGGAAACGTGGGAGGGTCAGGCTACATGCTGACGCAAGTGTCAGTGCCACCGTACAGGCCAGGAGTAGGCTACGGCTTGGGGGTAAGTTGTAGAGCTGGTGGTGGGTTTCCGTTCCGGTGTAGAGATAGGGTTAGGGAACGGCAAGGCGTAGGGCACAGCTGAGGGTACTGGAACGTGGGAGGGTCAGGCTACGTGCTGTTGCACGGCTCAGTGGCAGCGTACCGGGCAGGAGTAGGCTACGGCATATGGTAAGGTGTAGGGCTGGTGGTGGGATTCTGTTCCGGTCTAGGGTTACGGTTAGGGAACGGCAAGGCTTAGGGCTCAGGTAAGGGTACAGAAAAGTGGGAAGGTCAGGCTACGTGCTGACGCACGGGTCAGTGCCAGTGTACGGGCCAGGAGTAGGCTACGGCTTGTGGGTAAGTTATAGGGCTGGTGGTGGGTTTCCGTTCCGGGCTAGGGTAAGGGTTAGGGAACGGCAAGGCTTAGGGCACAGGTGAGGGTACGGAAACGTGGGAGGGTCAGGCTACGTGCTGATGAAAGGGTCAGTGCCTGTGTACGGGCCAGGAATAGGATACGGCGTAGGGAAAGGTACAGGGCTGGTGGTGGTTTTCTGTTCCGGGCTAGGGTTAGGGTTAGGGAACGGCAAGGCTTAGGGCACAGGTGAGGGTACGGAAACGTGTGAGGGTCAGGCTACGTGCTGACGCACGGGTCAGTGCCAGCGTACGGGCCAGGACTAGGCTACGGCATACGATAAGGTGTAGGGCTGGTGGTGGGATTCCGTGCCGGGCTCGGGTTAGGGTTAGGGAACGGCAAGGCTTAGGACACAGGTGAGGGTACAGTAACTTGGGAGGGTCAGGCTACGTGCTGAAGCACAGGTCAGTGCCTGCGTACGGGCCAGGTGTAGTCTACGGCATAGAGTAAGGTGTAGGGCTGGCGGTGGTTTTCCGTTCCGGGCTAGGGTTAGGGTTAGGGAATGGCAAGGCTTAGGGCACATGTGAGGTTACAGAAACGTGGGAGGGTCAGGCTACGTGCTGACGAACGGGTCAGTGCCAGCATATGGACCAGGAGTAGGCTACGGCGTTGTGGTAAGTTGTTGGGCTGTTGGTGGGTTTCTGTTCCGGGCTAGGGTTAGGGTTCGGGAACGTCAAGGCTTAGGGCACAGGTGAGGGTACGGAAACGTGGGAGGGTCAGGCTACGTGCTGACGCACGGGTCAGTGCCAGCGTACGGGCCAGGAATAGGCTATGGCGTAGGGTAGAGTGTAGGGCTGGTGGTGGGTTTCCATTCCGGGCTAGGGTTAGGGTTAGGGAACGGCAAGGCTTAGGGCACAGGTGATGGTATGGAAACGTGTGAGGGTCAGGGTACGTGTTGACGCACGGGTCAGTGCTAGCGTACGGGCCAGGAGTAGGCTATGGCTTGGGGGTTAGGTGTAGGGCTGGTGCTGGTTTTCCGTTCCGGGCTAGGGTTAGTGTTAGGGAATTGCAAGGCTTTGGGCACATGTGAGGGTACTGAAAGTTGGGAGGTTCAGGCTACGTGCTGACGCACGGGTCAGTGCCAGCGTACGGGCCAGGAGTAGGCTATGGCTTGGGGGTTAGGTGTAGGGCTGTTGGTGTGTTTCCGTTCTGTACTAGGTTTAGGGTTAGGGAACGGCAAGGCTTAGGGCACAGGTGAGGGTACGGAAACGTGGGACGGGCAGGCTACATGCTGACGCACGGGTAAGTGCCAGCGTACCGCCCAGGAGTAGGCTATGGCTTTGGGGTAAGCTGTACGGCTGGTGGTGGGTTTCCATTCCGGGCTAGGGTTAGGGTTATGGAACGGCAAGGCTTAGGGCACGGGTGAGGGTACAGAAACGTGGGAGGGTCAGGCTACTTGCTGATGCTAGGGTTAGTGCCACCGAACGGGCCAGGAGTAGGCTACAGCTTGGGGGTAAGTTGTAGGGCTGGTGGTGGGTTTCCGTTCCGGGCTAGGGTTAGGGTTACGGAACGGCAAGGCTTAGGGCACAGGTGAGGGTACGGAAACGTGGGAGGGTCAGGCTACATGCTGACGCAAGGGTCAGTGCCACCGTACAGGCCAGGAGTAGGCTACGGCGTAGGTTAAGGTGTAGGGCTGGTGGTGGGTTTCCGTTCCGGGCTCGGGTTAGGGTTAGGGATCGGCAAGGCTTAGGGCACAGATGAGGGTACGGAAACGTGGGAGGGTCAGGCTACGTGCTGATGAAAGGGTCAGTGCCTGCGTACGGGCCAGGAATAGGCTACGGCTTGGGGTAAGGTGTAGGGCTGGTGGTGGGTTTCTGTTCCGGGCTAGGGTTAGGGTTAGGGAACGGCAAGGCGTAGGGCACAGGTGAGGTTACGGAAACGTGGGAGGGTCAGGCTACATGCTGACGCACGGGTTAGTTGCAGCGTACAGGCCAGGACTAGGCTACGGCATACGATAAGTTGTAGAGCTGGTTGTGGGATTCCGTGCCGGGCTAGGGTTAGGGTTAGGGAACGGCAAGGCTTAGGGCACAGGTGATGGTACGGAAACGTGGGAGGGTCAGGCTACGTGCTGACGCACGGGTCAGTGCCAGCCTACGGGCCAGGAGTAGGCTACGGCGTAGTGTAAGGTGTAGGGCTGGTGGTGGGTTTTCGTTCCGGGCTACGGTTAGGGTTAGGGAAAGGCAAGGCTTAGGGCACATGTGAGGGTACGGAAACGTGGGAAGGTATGGCTACGTGCTGAAGCATGGGTCAGTGCCAGGGTACGGGCAAGGAGTAGGCTACGGCATAGGGTAAGGTGTAGGGCGGGTGGTGGGTTTCCGTTCCGGGCTAGGGTTAGGGTAAGGGAACGGCAAGGCTTAGGGCACAGGTGAGGGTAAGGAAAAGTGGGAGGGTCAGGCTACGTGATGACACACGGGTCAGTGCCAGCGTACGGGCCAGGAGTAGGCTACGGCATAGGGAAAGGTGTAGGGCTGGTGGTGGGTTTGCGTTCTGGGCTAGGGATAGGGATAGGGAATGTCAAGGCTTAGGGCACATGTGAGGGTACGTAAACGTGAGAGGGTCAGGCTACATGCTGTCGCACGGGTCAGTGCCAGCGTACGGGCCAGGAATAGGCTACGGTGTAGCGTATGGTGTAGGGCTGTTGGTGGGTTTCCGTTCCGGGATAGGGTTAGGGTTAGGGAACGGCAAGGCTTAGGGCACAGGTGAGGGTACGGAAAAGTGGGAGGGTCAGGCTACGTGCTGACGCACGGGTCAGTGCCAGCTTACGGGCCAGGAGTAGGCTATGGCTTGTGGCTAAGTTTTAGGGCTGGTGGTGGCTTTCCATTCCGGGCTAGGGTTAGGGTTAGAGAACGGCAAGGCTTAGGGCACAGGTGAGGGTACGGAAACGTGGGAGGGTCAGGCTACGTGCTGACGCACGGGTCAGTGCCCGCGTATGGTCCAGGTGTAGGCTACAGCATAGGGTAAGGTGTAGTGCTGGTGGTGGGTTTCCGTTCTGGGCTAGGGTTAGGGTTAGGGAACGGCAAGGCTTAGGGCACAGGTGAGGGTACGGAAAAGTGGGAGGGTCAGGCTACGTGCTGACGCACGGGTCAGCGCCAGCGTACGGGCCAGAAGTAGGCTACGGCTTCGGGGTAAGGTGTAGGGCTGGTGGTGGGTTTCCGTGCCGGGCTCGGGTTAGGGTTAGGGAACGGCAAGGCTTAGGGCACAGGTGAGGATACAGTAACATGGGAGGGTCAGGCTACGTGCTGAAGCACAGGTCAGTGCCCGCGTACGGGCCAGGTGTAGTCTACAGCATAGAGTAAGGTGTAGGGCTGGTGGTGGTTTTCCATTCTCGGCTAGGGTTAGGGTTAGGGAATGGCAAGGCTTCGGGCACATGTGAGGTTACGGAAACGTGGGAGGGTCAGGCTACGTGCTGACGCACGTGTCAGTGCCAGCATATGGGCCAGGAGTAGGCTACGGCATTGTGGTAAGTTGTAGGGCTGTTGGTGGGTTTCTGTTCCGGGCTAGGGTTGGGGTTAGGGAACGTCAAGGCTTAGGGCACAGGTGAGGGTACGGAAACGTGGGAGGGACAGGCTACGTTCTGACACATGGGTCAGTGCCAACGTACGGGCCAGGAATAGGCTATGGCGTAGGGTAGAGTGTAGGGCTGGTGGTGGGTTTCTGTTCTGGGCTAAGGTTAGGGATACGGAACGGCAAGGCTTAGGGCACGGGTGAGGGTACAGAAACGTGGGAGGTTCAGCCTACTTGCTGATGCTCGGGTTAGTGCCACCGAACGGGCCAGGTGTAGGCTACGGCTTGGGGGTAAGTTGTAGGGCTGGTGGTGGGTTTCCGTTCCGGGCTAGGGTTATGGTTACGGAACGGCAAGGCTTAGGGCACAGGTGAGGGTACGGAAACGTGGGAGGGTCAGGCTACGTGCTGACGCAAGGGTCAGTGCCCGCGTACGGGCCAGGTGTAGGCTAAAGCATAGGGTAAGGTGTAGGGCTGGTGTTGGGTTTCCGTTCCGGGCTAGGGTTAGGGTTAGGGAACGGCAAGGCTTAGGGCACAGGTGAGGGTACGGAAACGTGGGAGGGTCACGCTACGTGCTGACGCAAGGGTCAGTGCCAGCATATGGGTCAGGAGTAGGCTACGGCTTGGGGGTAAGTTGTAGGGCTGGTGGTGGGTTTCCGTTCCGGGCTAGGGTTAGGGTTATGGAACGGCAAGGCTTAGGGCACGGGTGAGGGTACAGAAACGAGGGAGGGTCAGGCTACTTGCTGATGCTAGGGTTAGTGCCACCGAACGGGCCAGGAGTAGGCTACGGCTTGGGGGTAAGTTGTAGGGCTGGTGGTGGGTTTCCGTTCCGGGCTAGGGTTAGGGTTACGGAACGGCAAGGCTTAGGGCACAGGTGAGGGTACGGAAACGTGGGAGGGTCAGGCTACATGCTGACGCAAGGGTCAGTGCCACCGTACAGGCCAGGATTAGGCTACGGAGTAGGTTAAGGTGTAGGGCTGGTGGTGGGTTTCCGTTCCGGGCTCGGGTTAGGGTTAGGGAACGGCAAGGCTTAGGGCACAGATGAGGGTACGGAAACGTGGGAGGGTCAGGCTACGTGCTGATGAAAGGGTCAGTGCCTGCGTACGGGCCAGGAATAGGCTACAGCTTGGGGTAAGGTGTAGGGCTGGTGGTGGGTTTCCGTTCCGGGCTCGGGTTAGGGTTATGGAACGGCAAGGTGTAGGGCACATGTGAGGGTACGGAAACGTGGGAGGGTCAGGCTACATGCTGACGCAAGTGTCAGTGCCACCGTACAGGCCAGGAGTAGGCTACGGCTTGGGGGTAAGTTGTAGAGCTGGTGGTGGGTTTCCGTTCCGGTGTAGAGATAGGGTTAGGGAACGGCAAGGCGTAGGGCACAGCTGAGGGTACTGGAACGTGGGAGGGTCAGGCTACGTGCTGTTGCACGGCTCAGTGGCAGCGTACCGGGCAGGAGTAGGCTACGGCATATGGTAAGGTGTAGGGCTGGTGGTGGGATTCTGTTCCGGTCTAGGGTTACGGTTAGGGAACGGCAAGGCTTAGGGCTCAGGTAAGGGTACAGAAAAGTGGGAAGGTCAGGCTACGTGCTGACGCACGGGTCAGTGCCAGTGTACGGGCCAGGAGTAGGCTACGGCTTGTGGGTAAGTTATAGGGCTGGTGGTGGGTTTCCGTTCCGGGCTAGGGTAAGGGTTAGGGAACGGCAAGGCTTAGGGCACAGGTGAGGGTACGGAAACGTGGGAGGGTCAGGCTACGTGCTGATGAAAGGGTCAGTGCCTGTGTACGGGCCAGGAATAGGATACGGCGTAGGGAAAGGTACAGGGCTGGTGGTGGTTTTCTGTTCCGGGCTAGGGTTAGGGTTAGGGAACGGCAAGGCTTAGGGCACAGGTGAGGGTACGGAAACGTGTGAGGGTCAGGCTACGTGCTGACGCACGGGTCAGTGCCAGCGTACGGGCCAGGACTAGGCTACGGCATACGATAAGGTGTAGGGCTGGTGGTGGGATTCCGTGCCGGGCTCGGGTTAGGGTTAGGGAACGGCAAGGCTTAGGACACAGGTGAGGGTACAGTAACTTGGGAGGGTCAGGCTACGTGCTGAAGCACAGGTCAGTGCCTGCGTACGGGCCAGGTGTAGTCTACGGCATAGAGTAAGGTGTAGGGCTGGCGGTGGTTTTCCGTTCCGGGCTAGGGTTAGGGTTAGGGAATGGCAAGGCTTAGGGCACATGTGAGGTTACAGAAACGTGGGAGGGTCAGGCTACGTGCTGACGAACGGGTCAGTGCCAGCATATGGACCAGGAGTAGGCTACGGCGTTGTGGTAAGTTGTTGGGCTGTTGGTGGGTTTCTGTTCCGGGCTAGGGTTAGGGTTCGGGAACGTCAAGGCTTAGGGCACAGGTGAGGGTACGGAAACGTGGGAGGGTCAGGCTACGTGCTGACGCACGGGTCAGTGCCAGCGTACGGGCCAGGAATAGGCTATGGCGTAGGGTAGAGTGTAGGGCTGGTGGTGGGTTTCCATTCCGGGCTAGGGTTAGGGTTAGGGAACGGCAAGGCTTAGGGCACAGGTGATGGTATGGAAACGTGTGAGGGTCAGGGTACGTGTTGACGCACGGGTCAGTGCTAGCGTACGGGCCAGGAGTAGGCTATGGCTTGGGGGTTAGGTGTAGGGCTGGTGCTGGTTTTCCGTTCCGGGCTAGGGTTAGTGTTAGGGAATTGCAAGGCTTTGGGCACATGTGAGGGTACTGAAAGTTGGGAGGTTCAGGCTACGTGCTGACGCACGGGTCAGTGCCAGCGTACGGGCCAGGAGTAGGCTATGGCTTGGGGGTTAGGTGTAGGGCTGTTGGTGTGTTTCCGTTCTGTACTAGGTTTAGGGTTAGGGAACGGCAAGGCTTAGGGCACAGGTGAGGGTACGGAAACGTGGGACGGGCAGGCTACATGCTGACGCACGGGTAAGTGCCAGCGTACCGCCCAGGAGTAGGCTATGGCTTTGGGGTAAGCTGTACGGCTGGTGGTGGGTTTCCATTCCGGGCTAGGGTTAGGGTTATGGAACGGCAAGGCTTAGGGCACGGGTGAGGGTACAGAAACGTGGGAGGGTCAGGCTACTTGCTGATGCTAGGGTTAGTGCCACCGAACGGGCCAGGAGTAGGCTACAGCTTGGGGGTAAGTTGTAGGGCTGGTGGTGGGTTTCCGTTCCGGGCTAGGGTTAGGGTTACGGAACGGCAAGGCTTAGGGCACAGGTGAGGGTACGGAAACGTGGGAGGGTCAGGCTACATGCTGACGCAAGGGTCAGTGCCACCGTACAGGCCAGGAGTAGGCTACGGCGTAGGTTAAGGTGTAGGGCTGGTGGTGGGTTTCCGTTCCGGGCTCGGGTTAGGGTTAGGGATCGGCAAGGCTTAGGGCACAGATGAGGGTACGGAAACGTGGGAGGGTCAGGCTACGTGCTGATGAAAGGGTCAGTGCCTGCGTACGGGCCAGGAATAGGCTACGGCTTGGGGTAAGGTGTAGGGCTGGTGGTGGGTTTCTGTTCCGGGCTAGGGTTAGGGTTAGGGAACGGCAAGGCGTAGGGCACAGGTGAGGTTACGGAAACGTGGGAGGGTCAGGCTACATGCTGACGCACGGGTTAGTTGCAGCGTACAGGCCAGGACTAGGCTACGGCATACGATAAGTTGTAGAGCTGGTTGTGGGATTCCGTGCCGGGCTAGGGTTAGGGTTAGGGAACGGCAAGGCTTAGGGCACAGGTGATGGTACGGAAACGTGGGAGGGTCAGGCTACGTGCTGACGCACGGGTCAGTGCCAGCCTACGGGCCAGGAGTAGGCTACGGCGTAGTGTAAGGTGTAGGGCTGGTGGTGGGTTTTCGTTCCGGGCTACGGTTAGGGTTAGGGAAAGGCAAGGCTTAGGGCACATGTGAGGGTACGGAAACGTGGGAAGGTATGGCTACGTGCTGAAGCATGGGTCAGTGCCAGGGTACGGGCAAGGAGTAGGCTACGGCATAGGGTAAGGTGTAGGGCGGGTGGTGAGTTTCCGTTCCGGGCTAGGGTTAGGGTAAGGGAACGGCAAGG
Source organism: Mesoplodon mirus (assembly GCF_964341445.2). Classification (NCBI taxonomy): domain Eukaryota; kingdom Metazoa; phylum Chordata; class Mammalia; order Artiodactyla; family Ziphiidae; genus Mesoplodon; species Mesoplodon mirus. The sequence continues at coordinate 343,119 of NW_028295428.1, read as the reverse complement.
CTTAGGGCACAGGTGAGGGTAAGGAAAAGTGGGAGGGTCAGGCTACGTGATGACACACGGGTCAGTGCCAGCGTACGGGCCAGGAGTAGGCTACGGCATAGGGAAAGGTGTAGGGCTGGTGGTGGGTTTGCGTTCTGGGCTAGGGATAGGGATAGGGAATGTCAAGGCTTAGGGCACATGTGAGGGTACGTAAACGTGAGAGGGTCAGGCTACATGCTGTCGCACGGGTCAGTGCCAGCGTACGGGCCAGGAATAGGCTACGGTGTAGCGTATGGTGTAGGGCTGTTGGTGGGTTTCCGTTCCGGGATAGGGTTAGGGTTAGGGAACGGCAAGGCTTAGGGCACAGGTGAGGGTTCGGAAAAGTGGGAGGGTCAGGCTACGTGCTGACGCACGGGTCAGTGCCAGCTTACGGGCCAGGAGTAGGCTATGGCTTGTGGCTAAGTTTTAGGGCTGGTGGTGGCTTTCCATTCCGGGCTAGGGTTAGGGTTAGAGAACGGCAAGGCTTAGGGCACAGGTGAGGGTACGGAAACGTGGGAGGGTCAGGCTACGTGCTGACGCACGGGTCAGTGCCCGCGTATGGTCCAGGTGTAGGCTACAGCATAGGGTAAGGTGTAGTGCTGGTGGTGGGTTTCCGTTCTGGGCTAGGGTTAGGGTTAGGGAACGGCAAGGCTTAGGGCACAGGTGAGGGTACGGAAAAGTGGGAGGGTCAGGCTACGTGCTGACGCACGGGTCAGCGCCAGCGTACGGGCCAGAAGTAGGCTACGGCTTCGGGGTAAGGTGTAGGGCTGGTGGTGGGTTTCCGTGCTGGGCTCGGGTTAGGGTTAGGGAACGGCAAGGCTTAGGGCACAGGTGAGGATACAGTAACATGGGAGGGTCAGGCTACGTGCTGAAGCACAGGTCAGTGCCCGCGTACGGGCCAGGTGTAGTCTACAGCATAGAGTAAGGTGTAGGGCTGGTGGTGGTTTTCCATTCTCGGCTAGGGTTAGGGTTAGGGAATGGCAAGGCTTCGGGCACATGTGAGGTTACGGAAACGTGGGAGGGTCAGGCTACGTGCTGACGCACGTGTCAGTGCCAGCATATGGGCCAGGAGTAGGCTACGGCATTGTGGTAAGTTGTAGGGCTGTTGGTGGGTTTCTGTTCCGGGCTAGGGTTGGGGTTAGGGAACGTCAAGGCTTAGGGCACAGGTGAGGGTACGGAAACGTGGGAGGGACAGGCTACGTTCTGACACATGGGTCAGTGCCAACGTACGGGCCAGGAATAGGCTATGGCGTAGGGTAGAGTGTAGGGCTGGTGGTGGGTTTCTGTTCTGGGCTAAGGTTAGGGATACGGAACGGCAAGGCTTAGGGCACGGGTGAGGGTACAGAAACGTGGGAGGTTCAGCCTACTTGCTGATGCTCGGGTTAGTGCCACCGAACGGGCCAGGTGTAGGCTACGGCTTGGGGGTAAGTTGTAGGGCTGGTGGTGGGTTTCCGTTCCGGGCTAGGGTTATGGTTACGGAACGGCAAGGCTTAGGGCACAGGTGAGGGTACGGAAACGTGGGAGGGTCAGGCTACGTGCTGACGCAAGGGTCAGTGCCCGCGTACGGGCCAGGTGTAGGCTAAAGCATAGGGTAAGGTGTAGGGCTGGTGTTGGGTTTCCGTTCCGGGCTAGGGTTAGGGTTAGGGAACGGCAAGGCTTAGGGCACAGGTGAGGGTACGGAAACGTGGGAGGGTCACGCTACGTGCTGACGCAAGGGTCAGTGCCAGCATATGGGTCAGGAGTAGGCTACGGCTTGGGGGTAAGTTGTAGGGCTGGTGGTGGGTTTCCGTTCCGGGCTAGGGTTAGGGTTATGGAACGGCAAGGCTTAGGGCACGGGTGAGGGTACAGAAACGAGGGAGGGTCAGGCTACTTGCTGATGCTAGGGTTAGTGCCACCGAACGGGCCAGGAGTAGGCTACGGCTTGGGGGTAAGTTGTAGGGCTGGTGGTGGGTTTCCGTTCCGGGCTAGGGTTAGGGTTACGGAACGGCAAGGCTTAGGGCACAGGTGAGGGTACGGAAACGTGGGAGGGTCAGGCTACATGCTGACGCAAGGGTCAGTGCCACCGTACAGGCCAGGATTAGGCTACGGAGTAGGTTAAGGTGTAGGGCTGGTGGTGGGTTTCCGTTCCGGGCTCGGGTTAGGGTTAGGGAACGGCAAGGCTTAGGGCACAGATGAGGGTACGGAAACGTGGGAGGGTCAGGCTACGTGCTGATGAAAGGGTCAGTGCCTGCGTACGGGCCAGGAATAGGCTACAGCTTGGGGTAAGGTGTAGGGCTGGTGGTGGGTTTCCGTTCCGGGCTCGGGTTAGGGTTATGGAACGGCAAGGTGTAGGGCACATGTGAGGGTACGGAAACGTGGGAGGGTCAGGCTACATGCTGACGCAAGTGTCAGTGCCACCGTACAGGCCAGGAGTAGGCTACGGCTTGGGGGTAAGTTGTAGAGCTGGTGGTGGGTTTCCGTTCCGGTGTAGAGATAGGGTTAGGGAACGGCAAGGCGTAGGGCACAGCTGAGGGTACTGGAACGTGGGAGGGTCAGGCTACGTGCTGTTGCACGGCTCAGTGGCAGCGTACCGGGCAGGAGTAGGCTACGGCATATGGTAAGGTGTAGGGCTGGTGGTGGGATTCTGTTCCGGTCTAGGGTTACGGTTAGGGAACGGCAAGGCTTAGGGCTCAGGTAAGGGTACAGAAAAGTGGGAAGGTCAGGCTACGTGCTGACGCACGGGTCAGTGCCAGTGTACGGGCCAGGAGTAGGCTACGGCTTGTGGGTAAGTTATAGGGCTGGTGGTGGGTTTCCGTTCCGGGCTAGGGTAAGGGTTAGGGAACGGCAAGGCTTAGGGCACAGGTGAGGGTACGGAAACGTGGGAGGGTCAGGCTACGTGCTGATGAAAGGGTCAGTGCCTGTGTACGGGCCAGGAATAGGATACGGCGTAGGGAAAGGTACAGGGCTGGTGGTGGTTTTCTGTTCCGGGCTAGGGTTAGGGTTAGGGAACGGCAAGGCTTAGGGCACAGGTGAGGGTACGGAAACGTGTGAGGGTCAGGCTACGTGCTGACGCACGGGTCAGTGCCAGCGTACGGGCCAGGACTAGGCTACGGCATACGATAAGGTGTAGGGCTGGTGGTGGGATTCCGTGCCGGGCTCGGGTTAGGGTTAGGGAACGGCAAGGCTTAGGACACAGGTGAGGGTACAGTAACTTGGGAGGGTCAGGCTACGTGCTGAAGCACAGGTCAGTGCCTGCGTACGGGCCAGGTGTAGTCTACGGCATAGAGTAAGGTGTAGGGCTGGCGGTGGTTTTCCGTTCCGGGCTAGGGTTAGGGTTAGGGAATGGCAAGGCTTAGGGCACATGTGAGGTTACAGAAACGTGGGAGGGTCAGGCTACGTGCTGACGAACGGGTCAGTGCCAGCATATGGACCAGGAGTAGGCTACGGCGTTGTGGTAAGTTGTTGGGCTGTTGGTGGGTTTCTGTTCCGGGCTAGGGTTAGGGTTCGGGAACGTCAAGGCTTAGGGCACAGGTGAGGGTACGGAAACGTGGGAGGGTCAGGCTACGTGCTGACGCACGGGTCAGTGCCAGCGTACGGGCCAGGAATAGGCTATGGCGTAGGGTAGAGTGTAGGGCTGGTGGTGGGTTTCCATTCCGGGCTAGGGTTAGGGTTAGGGAACGGCAAGGCTTAGGGCACAGGTGATGGTATGGAAACGTGTGAGGGTCAGGGTACGTGTTGACGCACGGGTCAGTGCTAGCGTACGGGCCAGGAGTAGGCTATGGCTTGGGGGTTAGGTGTAGGGCTGGTGCTGGTTTTCCGTTCCGGGCTAGGGTTAGTGTTAGGGAATTGCAAGGCTTTGGGCACATGTGAGGGTACTGAAAGTTGGGAGGTTCAGGCTACGTGCTGACGCACGGGTCAGTGCCAGCGTACGGGCCAGGAGTAGGCTATGGCTTGGGGGTTAGGTGTAGGGCTGTTGGTGTGTTTCCGTTCTGTACTAGGTTTAGGGTTAGGGAACGGCAAGGCTTAGGGCACAGGTGAGGGTACGGAAACGTGGGACGGGCAGGCTACATGCTGACGCACGGGTAAGTGCCAGCGTACCGCCCAGGAGTAGGCTATGGCTTTGGGGTAAGCTGTACGGCTGGTGGTGGGTTTCCATTCCGGGCTAGGGTTAGGGTTATGGAACGGCAAGGCTTAGGGCACGGGTGAGGGTACAGAAACGTGGGAGGGTCAGGCTACTTGCTGATGCTAGGGTTAGTGCCACCGAACGGGCCAGGAGTAGGCTACAGCTTGGGGGTAAGTTGTAGGGCTGGTGGTGGGTTTCCGTTCCGGGCTAGGGTTAGGGTTACGGAACGGCAAGGCTTAGGGCACAGGTGAGGGTACGGAAACGTGGGAGGGTCAGGCTACATGCTGACGCAAGGGTCAGTGCCACCGTACAGGCCAGGAGTAGGCTACGGCGTAGGTTAAGGTGTAGGGCTGGTGGTGGGTTTCCGTTCCGGGCTCGGGTTAGGGTTAGGGATCGGCAAGGCTTAGGGCACAGATGAGGGTACGGAAACGTGGGAGGGTCAGGCTACGTGCTGATGAAAGGGTCAGTGCCTGCGTACGGGCCAGGAATAGGCTACGGCTTGGGGTAAGGTGTAGGGCTGGTGGTGGGTTTCTGTTCCGGGCTAGGGTTAGGGTTAGGGAACGGCAAGGCGTAGGGCACAGGTGAGGTTACGGAAACGTGGGAGGGTCAGGCTACATGCTGACGCACGGGTTAGTTGCAGCGTACAGGCCAGGACTAGGCTACGGCATACGATAAGTTGTAGAGCTGGTTGTGGGATTCCGTGCCGGGCTAGGGTTAGGGTTAGGGAACGGCAAGGCTTAGGGCACAGGTGATGGTACGGAAACGTGGGAGGGTCAGGCTACGTGCTGACGCACGGGTCAGTGCCAGCCTACGGGCCAGGAGTAGGCTACGGCGTAGTGTAAGGTGTAGGGCTGGTGGTGGGTTTTCGTTCCGGGCTACGGTTAGGGTTAGGGAAAGGCAAGGCTTAGGGCACATGTGAGGGTACGGAAACGTGGGAAGGTATGGCTACGTGCTGAAGCATGGGTCAGTGCCAGGGTACGGGCAAGGAGTAGGCTACGGCATAGGGTAAGGTGTAGGGCGGGTGGTGGGTTTCCGTTCCGGGCTAGGGTTAGGGTAAGGGAACGGCAAGGCTTAGGGCACAGGTGAGGGTAAGGAAAAGTGGGAGGGTCAGGCTACGTGATGACACACGGGTCAGTGCCAGCGTACGGGCCAGGAGTAGGCTACGGCATAGGGAAAGGTGTAGGGCTGGTGGTGGGTTTGCGTTCTGGGCTAGGGATAGGGATAGGGAATGTCAAGGCTTAGGGCACATGTGAGGGTACGTAAACGTGAGAGGGTCAGGCTACATGCTGTCGCACGGGTCAGTGCCAGCGTACGGGCCAGGAATAGGCTACGGTGTAGCGTATGGTGTAGGGCTGTTGGTGGGTTTCCGTTCCGGGATAGGGTTAGGGTTAGGGAACGGCAAGGCTTAGGGCACAGGTGAGGGTTCGGAAAAGTGGGAGGGTCAGGCTACGTGCTGACGCACGGGTCAGTGCCAGCTTACGGGCCAGGAGTAGGCTATGGCTTGTGGCTAAGTTTTAGGGCTGGTGGTGGCTTTCCATTCCGGGCTAGGGTTAGGGTTAGAGAACGGCAAGGCTTAGGGCACAGGTGAGGGTACGGAAACGTGGGAGGGTCAGGCTACGTGCTGACGCACGGGTCAGTGCCCGCGTATGGTCCAGGTGTAGGCTACAGCATAGGGTAAGGTGTAGTGCTGGTGGTGGGTTTCCGTTCTGGGCTAGGGTTAGGGTTAGGGAACGGCAAGGCTTAGGGCACAGGTGAGGGTACGGAAAAGTGGGAGGGTCAGGCTACGTGCTGACGCACGGGTCAGCGCCAGCGTACGGGCCAGAAGTAGGCTACGGCTTCGGGGTAAGGTGTAGGGCTGGTGGTGGGTTTCCGTGCCGGGCTCGGGTTAGGGTTAGGGAACGGCAAGGCTTAGGGCACAGGTGAGGATACAGTAACATGGGAGGGTCAGGCTACGTGCTGAAGCACAGGTCAGTGCCCGCGTACGGGCCAGGTGTAGTCTACAGCATAGAGTAAGGTGTAGGGCTGGTGGTGGTTTTCCATTCTCGGCTAGGGTTAGGGTTAGGGAATGGCAAGGCTTCGGGCACATGTGAGGTTACGGAAACGTGGGAGGGTCAGGCTACGTGCTGACGCACGTGTCAGTGCCAGCATATGGGCCAGGAGTAGGCTACGGCATTGTGGTAAGTTGTAGGGCTGTTGGTGGGTTTCTGTTCCGGGCTAGGGTTGGGGTTAGGGAACGTCAAGGCTTAGGGCACAGGTGAGGGTACGGAAACGTGGGAGGGACAGGCTACGTTCTGACACATGGGTCAGTGCCAACGTACGGGCCAGGAATAGGCTATGGCGTAGGGTAGAGTGTAGGGCTGGTGGTGGGTTTCTGTTCTGGGCTAAGGTTAGGGATACGGAACGGCAAGGCTTAGGGCACGGGTGAGGGTACAGAAACGTGGGAGGTTCAGCCTACTTGCTGATGCTCGGGTTAGTGCCACCGAACGGGCCAGGTGTAGGCTACGGCTTGGGGGTAAGTTGTAGGGCTGGTGGTGGGTTTCCGTTCCGGGCTAGGGTTATGGTTACGGAACGGCAAGGCTTAGGGCACAGGTGAGGGTACGGAAACGTGGGAGGGTCAGGCTACGTGCTGACGCAAGGGTCAGTGCCCGCGTACGGGCCAGGTGTAGGCTAAAGCATAGGGTAAGGTGTAGGGCTGGTGTTGGGTTTCCGTTCCGGGCTAGGGTTAGGGTTAGGGAACGGCAAGGCTTAGGGCACAGGTGAGGGTACGGAAACGTGGGAGGGTCACGCTACGTGCTGACGCAAGGGTCAGTGCCAGCATATGGGTCAGGAGTAGGCTACGGCTTGGGGGTAAGTTGTAGGGCTGGTGGTGGGTTTCCGTTCCGGGCTAGGGTTAGGGTTATGGAACGGCAAGGCTTAGAGCACGGGTGAGGGTACAGAAACGAGGGAGGGTCAGGCTACTTGCTGATGCTAGGGTTAGTGCCACCGAACGGGCCAGGAGTAGGCTACGGCTTGGGGGTAAGTTGTAGGGCTGGTGGTGGGTTTCCGTTCCGGGCTAGGGTTAGGGTTACGGAACGGCAAGGCTTAGGGCACAGGTGAGGGTACGGAAACGTGGGAGGGTCAGGCTACATGCTGACGCAAGGGTCAGTGCCACCGTACAGGCCAGGATTAGGCTACGGAGTAGGTTAAGGTGTAGGGCTGGTGGTGGGTTTCCGTTCCGGGCTCGGGTTAGGGTTAGGGAACGGCAAGGCTTAGGGCACAGATGAGGGTACGGAAACGTGGGAGGGTCAGGCTACGTGCTGATGAAAGGGTCAGTGCCTGCGTACGGGCCAGGAATAGGCTACAGCTTGGGGTAAGGTGTAGGGCTGGTGGTGGGTTTCCGTTCCGGGCTCGGGTTAGGGTTATGGAACGGCAAGGTGTAGGGCACATGTGAGGGTACGGAAACGTGGGAGGGTCAGGCTACATGCTGACGCAAGTGTCAGTGCCACCGTACAGGCCAGGAGTAGGCTACGGCTTGGGGGTAAGTTGTAGAGCTGGTGGTGGGTTTCCGTTCCGGTGTAGAGATAGGGTTAGGGAACGGCAAGGCGTAGGGCACAGCTGAGGGTACTGGAACGTGGGAGGGTCAGGCTACGTGCTGTTGCACGGCTCAGTGGCAGCGTACCGGGCAGGAGTAGGCTACGGCATATGGTAAGGTGTAGGGCTGGTGGTGGGATTCTGTTCCGGTCTAGGGTTACGGTTAGGGAACGGCAAGGCTTAGGGCTCAGGTAAGGGTACAGAAAAGTGGGAAGGTCAGGCTACGTGCTGACGCACGGGTCAGTGCCAGTGTACGGGCCAGGAGTAGGCTACGGCTTGTGGGTAAGTTATAGGGCTGGTGGTGGGTTTCCGTTCCGGGCTAGGGTAAGGGTTAGGGAACGGCAAGGCTTAGGGCACAGGTGAGGGTACGGAAACGTGGGAGGGTCAGGCTACGTGCTGATGAAAGGGTCAGTGCCTGTGTACGGGCCAGGAATAGGATACGGCGTAGGGAAAGGTACAGGGCTGGTGGTGGTTTTCTGTTCCGGGCTAGGGTTAGGGTTAGGGAACGGCAAGGCTTAGGGCACAGGTGAGGGTACGGAAACGTGTGAGGGTCAGGCTACGTGCTGACGCACGGGTCAGTGCCAGCGTACGGGCCAGGACTAGGCTACGGCATACGATAAGGTGTAGGGCTGGTGGTGGGATTCCGTGCCGGGCTCGGGTTAGGGTTAGGGAACGGCAAGGCTTAGGACACAGGTGAGGGTACAGTAACTTGGGAGGGTCAGGCTACGTGCTGAAGCACAGGTCAGTGCCTGCGTACGGGCCAGGTGTAGTCTACGGCATAGAGTAAGGTGTAGGGCTGGCGGTGGTTTTCCGTTCCGGGCTAGGGTTAGGGTTAGGGAATGGCAAGGCTTAGGGCACATGTGAGGTTACAGAAACGTGGGAGGGTCAGGCTACGTGCTGACGAACGGGTCAGTGCCAGCATATGGACCAGGAGTAGGCTACGGCGTTGTGGTAAGTTGTTGGGCTGTTGGTGGGTTTCTGTTCCGGGCTAGGGTTAGGGTTCGGGAACGTCAAGGCTTAGGGCACAGGTGAGGGTACGGAAACGTGGGAGGGTCAGGCTACGTGCTGACGCACGGGTCAGTGCCAGCGTACGGGCCAGGAATAGGCTATGGCGTAGGGTAGAGTGTAGGGCTGGTGGTGGGTTTCCATTCCGGGCTAGGGTTAGGGTTAGGGAACGGCAAGGCTTAGGGCACAGGTGATGGTATGGAAACGTGTGAGGGTCAGGGTACGTGTTGACGCACGGGTCAGTGCTAGCGTACGGGCCAGGAGTAGGCTATGGCTTGGGGGTTAGGTGTAGGGCTGGTGCTGGTTTTCCGTTCCGGGCTAGGGTTAGTGTTAGGGAATTGCAAGGCTTTGGGCACATGTGAGGGTACTGAAAGTTGGGAGGTTCAGGCTACGTGCTGACGCACGGGTCAGTGCCAGCGTACGGGCCAGGAGTAGGCTATGGCTTGGGGGTTAGGTGTAGGGCTGTTGGTGTGTTTCCGTTCTGTACTAGGTTTAGGGTTAGGGAACGGCAAGGCTTAGGGCACAGGTGAGGGTACGGAAACGTGGGACGGGCAGGCTACATGCTGACGCACGGGTAAGTGCCAGCGTACCGCCCAGGAGTAGGCTATGGCTTTGGGGTAAGCTGTACGGCTGGTGGTGGGTTTCCATTCCGGGCTAGGGTTAGGGTTATGGAACGGCAAGGCTTAGGGCACGGGTGAGGGTACAGAAACGTGGGAGGGTCAGGCTACTTGCTGATGCTAGGGTTAGTGCCACCGAACGGGCCAGGAGTAGGCTACAGCTTGGGGGTAAGTTGTAGGGCTGGTGGTGGGTTTCCGTTCCGGGCTAGGGTTAGGGTTACGGAACGGCAAGGCTTAGGGCACAGGTGAGGGTACGGAAACGTGGGAGGGTCAGGCTACATGCTGACGCAAGGGTCAGTGCCACCGTACAGGCCAGGAGTAGGCTACGGCGTAGGTTAAGGTGTAGGGCTGGTGGTGGGTTTCCGTTCCGGGCTCGGGTTAGGGTTAGGGATCGGCAAGGCTTAGGGCACAGATGAGGGTACGGAAACGTGGGAGGGTCAGGCTACGTGCTGATGAAAGGGTCAGTGCCTGCGTACGGGCCAGGAATAGGCTACGGCTTGGGGTAAGGTGTAGGGCTGGTGGTGGGTTTCTGTTCCGGGCTAGGGTTAGGGTTAGGGAACGGCAAGGCGTAGGGCACAGGTGAGGTTACGGAAACGTGGGAGGGTCAGGCTACATGCTGACGCACGGGTTAGTTGCAGCGTACAGGCCAGGACTAGGCTACGGCATACGATAAGTTGTAGAGCTGGTTGTGGGATTCCGTGCCGGGCTAGGGTTAGGGTTAGGGAACGGCAAGGCTTAGGGCACAGGTGATGGTACGGAAACGTGGGAGGGTCAGGCTACGTGCTGACGCACGGGTCAGTGCCAGCCTACGGGCCAGGAGTAGGCTACGGCGTAGTGTAAGGTGTAGGGCTGGTGGTGGGTTTTCGTTCCGGGCTACGGTTAGGGTTAGGGAAAGGCAAGGCTTAGGGCACATGTGAGGGTACGGAAACGTGGGAAGGTATGGCTACGTGCTGAAGCATGGGTCAGTGCCAGGGTACGGGCAAGGAGTAGGCTACGGCATAGGGTAAGGTGTAGGGCGGGTGGTGGGTTTCCGTTCCGGGCTAGGGTTAGGGTAAGGGAACGGCAAGGCTTAGGGCACAGGTGAGGGTAAGGAAAAGTGGGAGGGTCAGGCTACGTGATGACACACGGGTCAGTGCCAGCGTACGGGCCAGGAGTAGGCTACGGCATAGGGAAAGGTGTAGGGCTGGTGGTGGGTTTGCGTTCTGGGCTAGGGATAGGGATAGGGAATGTCAAGGCTTAGGGCACATGTGAGGGTACGTAAACGTGAGAGGGTCAGGCTACATGCTGTCGCACGGGTCAGTGCCAGCGTACGGGCCAGGAATAGGCTACGGTGTAGCGTATGGTGTAGGGCTGTTGGTGGGTTTCCGTTCCGGGATAGGGTTAGGGTTAGGGAACGGCAAGGCTTAGGGCACAGGTGAGGGTACGGAAAAGTGGGAGGGTCAGGCTACGTGCTGACGCACGGGTCAGTGCCAGCTTACGGGCCAGGAGTAGGCTATGGCTTGTGGCTAAGTTTTAGGGCTGGTGGTGGCTTTCCATTCCGGGCTAGGGTTAGGGTTAGAGAACGGCAAGGCTTAGGGCACAGGTGAGGGTACGGAAACGTGGGAGGGTCAGGCTACGTGCTGACGCACGGGTCAGTGCCCGCGTATGGTCCAGGTGTAGGCTACAGCATAGGGTAAGGTGTAGTGCTGGTGGTGGGTTTCCGTTCTGGGCTAGGGTTAGGGTTAGGGAACGGCAAGGCTTAGGGCACAGGTGAGGGTACGGAAAAGTGGGAGGGTCAGGCTACGTGCTGACGCACGGGTCAGCGCCAGCGTACGGGCCAGAAGTAGGCTACGGCTTCGGGGTAAGGTGTAGGGCTGGTGGTGGGTTTCCGTGCTGGGCTCGGGTTAGGGTTAGGGAACGGCAAGGCTTAGGGCACAGGTGAGGATACAGTAACATGGGAGGGTCAGGCTACGTGCTGAAGCACAGGTCAGTGCCCGCGTACGGGCCAGGTGTAGTCTACAGCATAGAGTAAGGTGTAGGGCTGGTGGTGGTTTTCCATTCTCGGCTAGGGTTAGGGTTAGGGAATGGCAAGGCTTCGGGCACATGTGAGGTTACGGAAACGTGGGAGGGTCAGGCTACGTGCTGACGCACGTGTCAGTGCCAGCATATGGGCCAGGAGTAGGCTACGGCATTGTGGTAAGTTGTAGGGCTGTTGGTGGGTTTCTGTTCCGGGCTAGGGTTGGGGTTAGGGAACGTCAAGGCTTAGGGCACAGGTGAGGGTACGGAAACGTGGGAGGGACAGGCTACGTTCTGACACATGGGTCAGTGCCAACGTACGGGCCAGGAATAGGCTATGGCGTAGGGTAGAGTGTAGGGCTGGTGGTGGGTTTCTGTTCTGGGCTAAGGTTAGGGATACGGAACGGCAAGGCTTAGGGCACGGGTGAGGGTACAGAAACGTGGGAGGTTCAGCCTACTTGCTGATGCTCGGGTTAGTGCCACCGAACGGGCCAGGTGTAGGCTACGGCTTGGGGGTAAGTTGTAGGGCTGGTGGTGGGTTTCCGTTCCGGGCTAGGGTTATGGTTACGGAACGGCAAGGCTTAGGGCACAGGTGAGGGTACGGAAACGTGGGAGGGTCAGGCTACGTGCTGACGCAAGGGTCAGTGCCCGCGTACGGGCCAGGTGTAGGCTAAAGCATAGGGTAAGGTGTAGGGCTGGTGTTGGGTTTCCGTTCCGGGCTAGGGTTAGGGTTAGGGAACGGCAAGGCTTAGGGCACAGGTGAGGGTACGGAAACGTGGGAGGGTCACGCTACGTGCTGACGCAAGGGTCAGTGCCAGCATATGGGTCAGGAGTAGGCTACGGCTTGGGGGTAAGTTGTAGGGCTGGTGGTGGGTTTCCGTTCCGGGCTAGGGTTAGGGTTATGGAACGGCAAGGCTTAGGGCACGGGTGAGGGTACAGAAACGAGGGAGGGTCAGGCTACTTGCTGATGCTAGGGTTAGTGCCACCGAACGGGCCAGGAGTAGGCTACGGCTTGGGGGTAAGTTGTAGGGCTGGTGGTGGGTTTCCGTTCCGGGCTAGGGTTAGGGTTACGGAACGGCAAGGCTTAGGGCACAGGTGAGGGTACGGAAACGTGGGAGGGTCAGGCTACATGCTGACGCAAGGGTCAGTGCCACCGTACAGGCCAGGATTAGGCTACGGAGTAGGTTAAGGTGTAGGGCTGGTGGTGGGTTTCCGTTCCGGGCTCGGGTTAGGGTTAGGGAACGGCAAGGCTTAGGGCACAGATGAGGGTACGGAAACGTGGGAGGGTCAGGCTACGTGCTGATGAAAGGGTCAGTGCCTGCGTACGGGCCAGGAATAGGCTACAGCTTGGGGTAAGGTGTAGGGCTGGTGGTGGGTTTCCGTTCCGGGCTCGGGTTAGGGTTATGGAACGGCAAGGTGTAGGGCACATGTGAGGGTACGGAAACGTGGGAGGGTCAGGCTACATGCTGACGCAAGTGTCAGTGCCACCGTACAGGCCAGGAGTAGGCTACGGCTTGGGGGTAAGTTGTAGAGCTGGTGGTGGGTTTCCGTTCCGGTGTAGAGATAGGGTTAGGGAACGGCAAGGCGTAGGGCACAGCTGAGGGTACTGGAACGTGGGAGGGTCAGGCTACGTGCTGTTGCACGGCTCAGTGGCAGCGTACCGGGCAGGAGTAGGCTACGGCATATGGTAAGGTGTAGGGCTGGTGGTGGGATTCTGTTCCGGTCTAGGGTTACGGTTAGGGAACGGCAAGGCTTAGGGCTCAGGTAAGGGTACAGAAAAGTGGGAAGGTCAGGCTACGTGCTGACGCACGGGTCAGTGCCAGTGTACGGGCCAGGAGTAGGCTACGGCTTGTGGGTAAGTTATAGGGCTGGTGGTGGGTTTCCGTTCCGGGCTAGGGTAAGGGTTAGGGAACGGCAAGGCTTAGGGCACAGGTGAGGGTACGGAAACGTGGGAGGGTCAGGCTACGTGCTGATGAAAGGGTCAGTGCCTGTGTACGGGCCAGGAATAGGATACGGCGTAGGGAAAGGTACAGGGCTGGTGGTGGTTTTCTGTTCCGGGCTAGGGTTAGGGTTAGGGAACGGCAAGGCTTAGGGCACAGGTGAGGGTACGGAAACGTGTGAGGGTCAGGCTACGTGCTGACGCACGGGTCAGTGCCAGCGTACGGGCCAGGACTAGGCTACGGCATACGATAAGGTGTAGGGCTGGTGGTGGGATTCCGTGCCGGGCTCGGGTTAGGGTTAGGGAACGGCAAGGCTTAGGACACAGGTGAGGGTACAGTAACTTGGGAGGGTCAGGCTACGTGCTGAAGCACAGGTCAGTGCCTGCGTACGGGCCAGGTGTAGTCTACGGCATAGAGTAAGGTGTAGGGCTGGCGGTGGTTTTCCGTTCCGGGCTAGGGTTAGGGTTAGGGAATGGCAAGGCTTAGGGCACATGTGAGGTTACAGAAACGTGGGAGGGTCAGGCTACGTGCTGACGAACGGGTCAGTGCCAGCATATGGACCAGGAGTAGGCTACGGCGTTGTGGTAAGTTGTTGGGCTGTTGGTGGGTTTCTGTTCCGGGCTAGGGTTAGGGTTCGGGAACGTCAAGGCTTAGGGCACAGGTGAGGGTACGGAAACGTGGGAGGGTCAGGCTACGTGCTGACGCACGGGTCAGTGCCAGCGTACGGGCCAGGAATAGGCTATGGCGTAGGGTAGAGTGTAGGGCTGGTGGTGGGTTTCCATTCCGGGCTAGGGTTAGGGTTAGGGAACGGCAAGGCTTAGGGCACAGGTGATGGTATGGAAACGTGTGAGGGTCAGGGTACGTGTTGACGCACGGGTCAGTGCTAGCGTACGGGCCAGGAGTAGGCTATGGCTTGGGGGTTAGGTGTAGGGCTGGTGCTGGTTTTCCGTTCCGGGCTAGGGTTAGTGTTAGGGAATTGCAAGGCTTTGGGCACATGTGAGGGTACTGAAAGTTGGGAGGTTCAGGCTACGTGCTGACGCACGGGTCAGTGCCAGCGTACGGGCCAGGAGTAGGCTATGGCTTGGGGGTTAGGTGTAGGGCTGTTGGTGTGTTTCCGTTCTGTACTAGGTTTAGGGTTAGGGAACGGCAAGGCTTAGGGCACAGGTGAGGGTACGGAAACGTGGGACGGGCAGGCTACATGCTGACGCACGGGTAAGTGCCAGCGTACCGCCCAGGAGTAGGCTATGGCTTTGGGGTAAGCTGTACGGCTGGTGGTGGGTTTCCATTCCGGGCTAGGGTTAGGGTTATGGAACGGCAAGGCTTAGGGCACGGGTGAGGGTACAGAAACGTGGGAGGGTCAGGCTACTTGCTGATGCTAGGGTTAGTGCCACCGAACGGGCCAGGAGTAGGCTACAGCTTGGGGGTAAGTTGTAGGGCTGGTGGTGGGTTTCCGTTCCGGGCTAGGGTTAGGGTTACGGAACGGCAAGGCTTAGGGCACAGGTGAGGGTACGGAAACGTGGGAGGGTCAGGCTACATGCTGACGCAAGGGTCAGTGCCACCGTACAGGCCAGGAGTAGGCTACGGCGTAGGTTAAGGTGTAGGGCTGGTGGTGGGTTTCCGTTCCGGGCTCGGGTTAGGGTTAGGGATCGGCAAGGCTTAGGGCACAGATGAGGGTACGGAAACGTGGGAGGGTCAGGCTACGTGCTGATGAAAGGGTCAGTGCCTGCGTACGGGCCAGGAATAGGCTACGGCTTGGGGTAAGGTGTAGGGCTGGTGGTGGGTTTCTGTTCCGGGCTAGGGTTAGGGTTAGGGAACGGCAAGGCGTAGGGCACAGGTGAGGTTACGGAAACGTGGGAGGGTCAGGCTACATGCTGACGCACGGGTTAGTTGCAGCGTACAGGCCAGGACTAGGCTACGGCATACGATAAGTTGTAGAGCTGGTTGTGGGATTCCGTGCCGGGCTAGGGTTAGGGTTAGGGAACGGCAAGGCTTAGGGCACAGGTGATGGTACGGAAACGTGGGAGGGTCAGGCTACGTGCTGACGCACGGGTCAGTGCCAGCCTACGGGCCAGGAGTAGGCTACGGCGTAGTGTAAGGTGTAGGGCTGGTGGTGGGTTTTCGTTCCGGGCTACGGTTAGGGTTAGGGAAAGGCAAGGCTTAGGGCACATGTGAGGGTACGGAAACGTGGGAAGGTATGGCTACGTGCTGAAGCATGGGTCAGTGCCAGGGTACGGGCAAGGAGTAGGCTACGGCATAGGGTAAGGTGTAGGGCGGGTGGTGGGTTTCCGTTCCGGGCTAGGGTTAGGGTAAGGGAACGGCAAGGCTTAGGGCACAGGTGAGGGTAAGGAAAAGTGGGAGGGTCAGGCTACGTGATGACACACGGGTCAGTGCCAGCGTACGGGCCAGGAGTAGGCTACGGCATAGGGAAAGGTGTAGGGCTGGTGGTGGGTTTGCGTTCTGGGCTAGGGATAGGGATAGGGAATGTCAAGGCTTAGGGCACATGTGAGGGTACGTAAACGTGAGAGGGTCAGGCTACATGCTGTCGCACGGGTCAGTGCCAGCGTACGGGCCAGGAATAGGCTACGGTGTAGCGTATGGTGTAGGGCTTTTGGTGGGTTTCCGTTCCGGGATAGGGTTAGGGTTAGGGAACGGCAAGGCTTAGGGCACAGGTGAGGGTACGGAAAAGTGGGAGGGTCAGGCTACGTGCTGACGCACGGGTCAGTGCCAGCTTACGGGCCAGGAGTAGGCTATGGCTTGTGGCTAAGTTTTAGGGCTGGTGGTGGCTTTCCATTCCGGGCTAGGGTTAGGGTTAGAGAACGGCAAGGCTTAGGGCACAGGTGAGGGTACGGAAACGTGGGAGGGTCAGGCTACGTGCTGACGCACGGGTCAGTGCCCGCGT
Organism: Mesoplodon mirus; assembly: GCF_964341445.2. Lineage (NCBI taxonomy): Eukaryota > Metazoa > Chordata > Mammalia > Artiodactyla > Ziphiidae > Mesoplodon > Mesoplodon mirus. Next base: position 326,973 of record NW_028295428.1, on the reverse strand, counting down.
ATGGTCCAGGTGTAGGCTACAGCATAGGGTAAGGTGTAGTGCTGGTGGTGGGTTTCCGTTCTGGGCTAGGGTTAGGGTTAGGGAACGGCAAGGCTTAGGGCACAGGTGAGGGTACGGAAAAGTGGGAGAGTCAGGCTACGTGCTGACGCACGGGTCAGCGCCAGCGTACGGGCCAGAAGTAGGCTACGGCTTCGGGGTAAGGTGTAGGGCTGGTGGTGGGTTTCCGTGCCGGGCTCGGGTTAGGGTTAGGGAACGGCAAGGCTTAGGGCACAGGTGAGGATACAGTAACATGGGAGGGTCAGGCTACGTGCTGAAGCACAGGTCAGTGCCCGCGTACGGGCCAGGTGTAGTCTACAGCATAGAGTAAGGTGTAGGGCTGGTGGTGGTTTTCCATTCTCGGCTAGGGTTAGGGTTAGGGAATGGCAAGGCTTCGGGCACATGTGAGGTTACGGAAACGTGGGAGGGTCAGGCTACGTGCTGACGCACGTGTCAGTGCCAGCATATGGGCCAGGAGTAGGCTACGGCATTGTGGTAAGTTGTAGGGCTGTTGGTGGGTTTCTGTTCCGGGCTAGGGTTGGGGTTAGGGAACGTCAAGGCTTAGGGCACAGGTGAGGGTACGGAAACGTGGGAGGGACAGGCTACGTTCTGACACATGGGTCAGTGCCAACGTACGGGCCAGGAATAGGCTATGGCGTAGGGTAGAGTGTAGGGCTGGTGGTGGGTTTCTGTTCTGGGCTAAGGTTAGGGATACGGAACGGCAAGGCTTAGGGCACGGGTGAGGGTACAGAAACGTGGGAGGTTCAGCCTACTTGCTGATGCTCGGGTTAGTGCCACCGAACGGGCCAGGTGTAGGCTACGGCTTGGGGGTAAGTTGTAGGGCTGGTGGTGGGTTTCCGTTCCGGGCTAGGGTTATGGTTACGGAACGGCAAGGCTTAGGGCACAGGTGAGGGTACGGAAACGTGGGAGGGTCAGGCTACGTGCTGACGCAAGGGTCAGTGCCCGCGTACGGGCCAGGTGTAGGCTAAAGCATAGGGTAAGGTGTAGGGCTGGTGTTGGGTTTCCGTTCCGGGCTAGGGTTAGGGTTAGGGAACGGCAAGGCTTAGGGCACAGGTGAGGGTACGGAAACGTGGGAGGGTCACGCTACGTGCTGACGCAAGGGTCAGTGCCAGCATATGGGTCAGGAGTAGGCTACGGCTTGGGGGTAAGTTGTAGGGCTGGTGGTGGGTTTCCGTTCCGGGCTAGGGTTAGGGTTATGGAACGGCAAGGCTTAGGGCACGGGTGAGGGTACAGAAACGAGGGAGGGTCAGGCTACTTGCTGATGCTAGGGTTAGTGCCACCGAACGGGCCAGGAGTAGGCTACGGCTTGGGGGTAAGTTGTAGGGCTGGTGGTGGGTTTCCGTTCCGGGCTAGGGTTAGGGTTACGGAACGGCAAGGCTTAGGGCACAGGTGAGGGTACGGAAACGTGGGAGGGTCAGGCTACATGCTGACGCAAGGGTCAGTGCCACCGTACAGGCCAGGATTAGGCTACGGAGTAGGTTAAGGTGTAGGGCTGGTGGTGGGTTTCCGTTCCGGGCTCGGGTTAGGGTTAGGGAACGGCAAGGCTTAGGGCACAGATGAGGGTACGGAAACGTGGGAGGGTCAGGCTACGTGCTGATGAAAGGGTCAGTGCCTGCGTACGGGCCAGGAATAGGCTACAGCTTGGGGTAAGGTGTAGGGCTGGTGGTGGGTTTCCGTTCCGGGCTCGGGTTAGGGTTATGGAACGGCAAGGTGTAGGGCACATGTGAGGGTACGGAAACGTGGGAGGGTCAGGCTACATGCTGACGCAAGTGTCAGTGCCACCGTACAGGCCAGGAGTAGGCTACGGCTTGGGGGTAAGTTGTAGAGCTGGTGGTGGGTTTCCGTTCCGGTGTAGAGATAGGGTTAGGGAACGGCAAGGCGTAGGGCACAGCTGAGGGTACTGGAACGTGGGAGGGTCAGGCTACGTGCTGTTGCACGGCTCAGTGGCAGCGTACCGGGCAGGAGTAGGCTACGGCATATGGTAAGGTGTAGGGCTGGTGGTGGGATTCTGTTCCGGTCTAGGGTTACGGTTAGGGAACGGCAAGGCTTAGGGCTCAGGTAAGGGTACAGAAAAGTGGGAAGGTCAGGCTACGTGCTGACGCACGGGTCAGTGCCAGTGTACGGGCCAGGAGTAGGCTACGGCTTGTGGGTAAGTTATAGGGCTGGTGGTGGGTTTCCGTTCCGGGCTAGGGTAAGGGTTAGGGAACGGCAAGGCTTAGGGCACAGGTGAGGGTACGGAAACGTGGGAGGGTCAGGCTACGTGCTGATGAAAGGGTCAGTGCCTGTGTACGGGCCAGGAATAGGATACGGCGTAGGGAAAGGTACAGGGCTGGTGGTGGTTTTCTGTTCCGGGCTAGGGTTAGGGTTAGGGAACGGCAAGGCTTAGGGCACAGGTGAGGGTACGGAAACGTGTGAGGGTCAGGCTACGTGCTGACGCACGGGTCAGTGCCAGCGTACGGGCCAGGACTAGGCTACGGCATACGATAAGGTGTAGGGCTGGTGGTGGGATTCCGTGCCGGGCTCGGGTTAGGGTTAGGGAACGGCAAGGCTTAGGACACAGGTGAGGGTACAGTAACTTGGGAGGGTCAGGCTACGTGCTGAAGCACAGGTCAGTGCCTGCGTACGGGCCAGGTGTAGTCTACGGCATAGAGTAAGGTGTAGGGCTGGCGGTGGTTTTCCGTTCCGGGCTAGGGTTAGGGTTAGGGAATGGCAAGGCTTAGGGCACATGTGAGGTTACAGAAACGTGGGAGGGTCAGGCTACGTGCTGACGAACGGGTCAGTGCCAGCATATGGACCAGGAGTAGGCTACGGCGTTGTGGTAAGTTGTTGGGCTGTTGGTGGGTTTCTGTTCCGGGCTAGGGTTAGGGTTCGGGAACGTCAAGGCTTAGGGCACAGGTGAGGGTACGGAAACGTGGGAGGGTCAGGCTACGTGCTGACGCACGGGTCAGTGCCAGCGTACGGGCCAGGAATAGGCTATGGCGTAGGGTAGAGTGTAGGGCTGGTGGTGGGTTTCCATTCCGGGCTAGGGTTAGGGTTAGGGAACGGCAAGGCTTAGGGCACAGGTGATGGTATGGAAACGTGTGAGGGTCAGGGTACGTGTTGACGCACGGGTCAGTGCTAGCGTACGGGCCAGGAGTAGGCTATGGCTTGGGGGTTAGGTGTAGGGCTGGTGCTGGTTTTCCGTTCCGGGCTAGGGTTAGTGTTAGGGAATTGCAAGGCTTTGGGCACATGTGAGGGTACTGAAAGTTGGGAGGTTCAGGCTACGTGCTGACGCACGGGTCAGTGCCAGCGTACGGGCCAGGAGTAGGCTATGGCTTGGGGGTTAGGTGTAGGGCTGTTGGTGTGTTTCCGTTCTGTACTAGGTTTAGGGTTAGGGAACGGCAAGGCTTAGGGCACAGGTGAGGGTACGGAAACGTGGGACGGGCAGGCTACATGCTGACGCACGGGTAAGTGCCAGCGTACCGCCCAGGAGTAGGCTATGGCTTTGGGGTAAGCTGTACGGCTGGTGGTGGGTTTCCATTCCGGGCTAGGGTTAGGGTTATGGAACGGCAAGGCTTAGGGCACGGGTGAGGGTACAGAAACGTGGGAGGGTCAGGCTACTTGCTGATGCTAGGGTTAGTGCCACCGAACGGGCCAGGAGTAGGCTACAGCTTGGGGGTAAGTTGTAGGGCTGGTGGTGGGTTTCCGTTCCGGGCTAGGGTTAGGGTTACGGAACGGCAAGGCTTAGGGCACAGGTGAGGGTACGGAAACGTGGGAGGGTCAGGCTACATGCTGACGCAAGGGTCAGTGCCACCGTACAGGCCAGGAGTAGGCTACGGCGTAGGTTAAGGTGTAGGGCTGGTGGTGGGTTTCCGTTCCGGGCTCGGGTTAGGGTTAGGGATCGGCAAGGCTTAGGGCACAGATGAGGGTACGGAAACGTGGGAGGGTCAGGCTACGTGCTGATGAAAGGGTCAGTGCCTGCGTACGGGCCAGGAATAGGCTACGGCTTGGGGTAAGGTGTAGGGCTGGTGGTGGGTTTCTGTTCCGGGCTAGGGTTAGGGTTAGGGAACGGCAAGGCGTAGGGCACAGGTGAGGTTACGGAAACGTGGGAGGGTCAGGCTACATGCTGACGCACGGGTTAGTTGCAGCGTACAGGCCAGGACTAGGCTACGGCATACGATAAGTTGTAGAGCTGGTTGTGGGATTCCGTGCCGGGCTAGGGTTAGGGTTAGGGAACGGCAAGGCTTAGGGCACAGGTGATGGTACGGAAACGTGGGAGGGTCAGGCTACGTGCTGACGCACGGGTCAGTGCCAGCCTACGGGCCAGGAGTAGGCTACGGCGTAGTGTAAGGTGTAGGGCTGGTGGTGGGTTTTCGTTCCGGGCTACGGTTAGGGTTAGGGAAAGGCAAGGCTTAGGGCACATGTGAGGGTACGGAAACGTGGGAAGGTATGGCTACGTGCTGAAGCATGGGTCAGTGCCAGGGTACGGGCAAGGAGTAGGCTACGGCATAGGGTAAGGTGTAGGGCGGGTGGTGGGTTTCCGTTCCGGGCTAGGGTTAGGGTAAGGGAACGGCAAGGCTTAGGGCACAGGTGAGGGTAAGGAAAAGTGGGAGGGTCAGGCTACGTGATGACACACGGGTCAGTGCCAGCGTACGGGCCAGGAGTAGGCTACGGCATAGGGAAAGGTGTAGGGCTGGTGGTGGGTTTGCGTTCTGGGCTAGGGATAGGGATAGGGAATGTCAAGGCTTAGGGCACATGTGAGGGTACGTAAACGTGAGAGGGTCAGGCTACATGCTGTCGCACGGGTCAGTGCCAGCGTACGGGCCAGGAATAGGCTACGGTGTAGCGTATGGTGTAGGGCTGTTGGTGGGTTTCCGTTCCGGGATAGGGTTAGGGTTAGGGAACGGCAAGGCTTAGGGCACAGGTGAGGGTACGGAAAAGTGGGAGGGTCAGGCTACGTGCTGACGCACGGGTCAGTGCCAGCTTACGGGCCAGGAGTAGGCTATGGCTTGTGGCTAAGTTTTAGGGCTGGTGGTGGCTTTCCATTCCGGGCTAGGGTTAGGGTTAGAGAACGGCAAGGCTTAGGGCACAGGTGAGGGTACGGAAACGTGGGAGGGTCAGGCTACGTGCTGACGCACGGGTCAGTGCCCGCGTATGGTCCAGGTGTAGGCTACAGCATAGGGTAAGGTGTAGTGCTGGTGGTGGGTTTCCGTTCTGGGCTAGGGTTAGGGTTAGGGAACGGCAAGGCTTAGGGCACAGGTGAGGGTACGGAAAAGTGGGAGGGTCAGGCTACGTGCTGACGCACGGGTCAGCGCCAGCGTACGGGCCAGAAGTAGGCTACGGCTTCGGGGTAAGGTGTAGGGCTGGTGGTGGGTTTCCGTGCCGGGCTCGGGTTAGGGTTAGGGAACGGCAAGGCTTAGGGCACAGGTGAGGATACAGTAACATGGGAGGGTCAGGCTACGTGCTGAAGCACAGGTCAGTGCCCGCGTACGGGCCAGGTGTAGTCTACAGCATAGAGTAAGGTGTAGGGCTGGTGGTGGTTTTCCATTCTCGGCTAGGGTTAGGGTTAGGGAATGGCAAGGCTTCGGGCACATGTGAGGTTACGGAAACGTGGGAGGGTCAGGCTACGTGCTGACGCACGTGTCAGTGCCAGCATATGGGCCAGGAGTAGGCTACGGCATTGTGGTAAGTTGTAGGGCTGTTGGTGGGTTTCTGTTCCGGGCTAGGGTTGGGGTTAGGGAACGTCAAGGCTTAGGGCACAGGTGAGGGTACGGAAACGTGGGAGGGACAGGCTACGTTCTGACACATGGGTCAGTGCCAACGTACGGGCCAGGAATAGGCTATGGCGTAGGGTAGAGTGTAGGGCTGGTGGTGGGTTTCTGTTCTGGGCTAAGGTTAGGGATACGGAACGGCAAGGCTTAGGGCACGGGTGAGGGTACAGAAACGTGGGAGGTTCAGCCTACTTGCTGATGCTCGGGTTAGTGCCACCGAACGGGCCAGGTGTAGGCTACGGCTTGGGGGTAAGTTGTAGGGCTGGTGGTGGGTTTCCGTTCCGGGCTAGGGTTATGGTTACGGAACGGCAAGGCTTAGGGCACAGGTGAGGGTACGGAAACGTGGGAGGGTCAGGCTACGTGCTGACGCAAGGGTCAGTGCCCGCGTACGGGCCAGGTGTAGGCTAAAGCATAGGGTAAGGTGTAGGGCTGGTGTTGGGTTTCCGTTCCGGGCTAGGGTTAGGGTTAGGGAACGGCAAGGCTTAGGGCACAGGTGAGGGTACGGAAACGTGGGAGGGTCACGCTACGTGCTGACGCAAGGGTCAGTGCCAGCATATGGGTCAGGAGTAGGCTACGGCTTGGGGGTAAGTTGTAGGGCTGGTGGTGGGTTTCCGTTCCGGGCTAGGGTTAGGGTTATGGAACGGCAAGGCTTAGGGCACGGGTGAGGGTACAGAAACGAGGGAGGGTCAGGCTACTTGCTGATGCTAGGGTTAGTGCCACCGAACGGGCCAGGAGTAGGCTACGGCTTGGGGGTAAGTTGTAGGGCTGGTGGTGGGTTTCCGTTCCGGGCTAGGGTTAGGGTTACGGAACGGCAAGGCTTAGGGCACAGGTGAGGGTACGGAAACGTGGGAGGGTCAGGCTACATGCTGACGCAAGGGTCAGTGCCACCGTACAGGCCAGGATTAGGCTACGGAGTAGGTTAAGGTGTAGGGCTGGTGGTGGGTTTCCGTTCCGGGCTCGGGTTAGGGTTAGGGAACGGCAAGGCTTAGGGCACAGATGAGGGTACGGAAACGTGGGAGGGTCAGGCTACGTGCTGATGAAAGGGTCAGTGCCTGCGTACGGGCCAGGAATAGGCTACAGCTTGGGGTAAGGTGTAGGGCTGGTGGTGGGTTTCCGTTCCGGGCTCGGGTTAGGGTTATGGAACGGCAAGGTGTAGGGCACATGTGAGGGTACGGAAACGTGGGAGGGTCAGGCTACATGCTGACGCAAGTGTCAGTGCCACCGTACAGGCCAGGAGTAGGCTACGGCTTGGGGGTAAGTTGTAGAGCTGGTGGTGGGTTTCCGTTCCGGTGTAGAGATAGGGTTAGGGAACGGCAAGGCGTAGGGCACAGCTGAGGGTACTGGAACGTGGGAGGGTCAGGCTACGTGCTGTTGCACGGCTCAGTGGCAGCGTACCGGGCAGGAGTAGGCTACGGCATATGGTAAGGTGTAGGGCTGGTGGTGGGATTCTGTTCCGGTCTAGGGTTACGGTTAGGGAACGGCAAGGCTTAGGGCTCAGGTAAGGGTACAGAAAAGTGGGAAGGTCAGGCTACGTGCTGACGCACGGGTCAGTGCCAGTGTACGGGCCAGGAGTAGGCTACGGCTTGTGGGTAAGTTATAGGGCTGGTGGTGGGTTTCCGTTCCGGGCTAGGGTAAGGGTTAGGGAACGGCAAGGCTTAGGGCACAGGTGAGGGTACGGAAACGTGGGAGGGTCAGGCTACGTGCTGATGAAAGGGTCAGTGCCTGTGTACGGGCCAGGAATAGGATACGGCGTAGGGAAAGGTACAGGGCTGGTGGTGGTTTTCTGTTCCGGGCTAGGGTTAGGGTTAGGGAACGGCAAGGCTTAGGGCACAGGTGAGGGTACGGAAACGTGTGAGGGTCAGGCTACGTGCTGACGCACGGGTCAGTGCCAGCGTACGGGCCAGGACTAGGCTACGGCATACGATAAGGTGTAGGGCTGGTGGTGGGATTCCGTGCCGGGCTCGGGTTAGGGTTAGGGAACGGCAAGGCTTAGGACACAGGTGAGGGTACAGTAACTTGGGAGGGTCAGGCTACGTGCTGAAGCACAGGTCAGTGCCTGCGTACGGGCCAGGTGTAGTCTACGGCATAGAGTAAGGTGTAGGGCTGGCGGTGGTTTTCCGTTCCGGGCTAGGGTTAGGGTTAGGGAATGGCAAGGCTTAGGGCACATGTGAGGTTACAGAAACGTGGGAGGGTCAGGCTACGTGCTGACGAACGGGTCAGTGCCAGCATATGGACCAGGAGTAGGCTACGGCGTTGTGGTAAGTTGTTGGGCTGTTGGTGGGTTTCTGTTCCGGGCTAGGGTTAGGGTTCGGGAACGTCAAGGCTTAGGGCACAGGTGAGGGTACGGAAACGTGGGAGGGTCAGGCTACGTGCTGACGCACGGGTCAGTGCCAGCGTACGGGCCAGGAATAGGCTATGGCGTAGGGTAGAGTGTAGGGCTGGTGGTGGGTTTCCATTCCGGGCTAGGGTTAGGGTTAGGGAACGGCAAGGCTTAGGGCACAGGTGATGGTATGGAAACGTGTGAGGGTCAGGGTACGTGTTGACGCACGGGTCAGTGCTAGCGTACGGGCCAGGAGTAGGCTATGGCTTGGGGGTTAGGTGTAGGGCTGGTGCTGGTTTTCCGTTCCGGGCTAGGGTTAGTGTTAGGGAATTGCAAGGCTTTGGGCACATGTGAGGGTACTGAAAGTTGGGAGGTTCAGGCTACGTGCTGACGCACGGGTCAGTGCCAGCGTACGGGCCAGGAGTAGGCTATGGCTTGGGGGTTAGGTGTAGGGCTGTTGGTGTGTTTCCGTTCTGTACTAGGTTTAGGGTTAGGGAACGGCAAGGCTTAGGGCACAGGTGAGGGTACGGAAACGTGGGACGGGCAGGCTACATGCTGACGCACGGGTAAGTGCCAGCGTACCGCCCAGGAGTAGGCTATGGCTTTGGGGTAAGCTGTACGGCTGGTGGTGGGTTTCCATTCCGGGCTAGGGTTAGGGTTATGGAACGGCAAGGCTTAGGGCACGGGTGAGGGTACAGAAACGTGGGAGGGTCAGGCTACTTGCTGATGCTAGGGTTAGTGCCACCGAACGGGCCAGGAGTAGGCTACAGCTTGGGGGTAAGTTGTAGGGCTGGTGGTGGGTTTCCGTTCCGGGCTAGGGTTAGGGTTACGGAACGGCAAGGCTTAGGGCACAGGTGAGGGTACGGAAACGTGGGAGGGTCAGGCTACATGCTGACGCAAGGGTCAGTGCCACCGTACAGGCCAGGAGTAGGCTACGGCGTAGGTTAAGGTGTAGGGCTGGTGGTGGGTTTCCGTTCCGGGCTCGGGTTAGGGTTAGGGATCGGCAAGGCTTAGGGCACAGATGAGGGTACGGAAACGTGGGAGGGTCAGGCTACGTGCTGATGAAAGGGTCAGTGCCTGCGTACGGGCCAGGAATAGGCTACGGCTTGGGGTAAGGTGTAGGGCTGGTGGTGGGTTTCTGTTCCGGGCTAGGGTTAGGGTTAGGGAACGGCAAGGCGTAGGGCACAGGTGAGGTTACGGAAACGTGGGAGGGTCAGGCTACATGCTGACGCACGGGTTAGTTGCAGCGTACAGGCCAGGACTAGGCTACGGCATACGATAAGTTGTAGAGCTGGTTGTGGGATTCCGTGCCGGGCTAGGGTTAGGGTTAGGGAACGGCAAGGCTTAGGGCACAGGTGATGGTACGGAAACGTGGGAGGGTCAGGCTACGTGCTGACGCACGGGTCAGTGCCAGCCTACGGGCCAGGAGTAGGCTACGGCGTAGTGTAAGGTGTAGGGCTGGTGGTGGGTTTTCGTTCCGGGCTACGGTTAGGGTTAGGGAAAGGCAAGGCTTAGGGCACATGTGAGGGTACGGAAACGTGGGAAGGTATGGCTACGTGCTGAAGCATGGGTCAGTGCCAGGGTACGGGCAAGGAGTAGGCTACGGCATAGGGTAAGGTGTAGGGCGGGTGGTGGGTTTCCGTTCCGGGCTAGGGTTAGGGTAAGGGAACGGCAAGGCTTAGGGCACAGGTGAGGGTAAGGAAAAGTGGGAGGGTCAGGCTACGTGATGACACACGGGTCAGTGCCAGCGTACGGGCCAGGAGTAGGCTACGGCATAGGGAAAGGTGTAGGGCTGGTGGTGGGTTTGCGTTCTGGGCTAGGGATAGGGATAGGGAATGTCAAGGCTTAGGGCACATGTGAGGGTACGTAAACGTGAGAGGGTCAGGCTACATGCTGTCGCACGGGTCAGTGCCAGCGTACGGGCCAGGAATAGGCTACGGTGTAGCGTATGGTGTAGGGCTGTTGGTGGGTTTCCGTTCCGGGATAGGGTTAGGGTTAGGGAACGGCAAGGCTTAGGGCACAGGTGAGGGTACGGAAAAGTGGGAGGGTCAGGCTACGTGCTGACGCACGGGTCAGTGCCAGCTTACGGGCCAGGAGTAGGCTATGGCTTGTGGCTAAGTTTTAGGGCTGGTGGTGGCTTTCCATTCCGGGCTAGGGTTAGGGTTAGAGAACGGCAAGGCTTAGGGCACAGGTGAGGGTACGGAAACGTGGGAGGGTCAGGCTACGTGCTGACGCACGGGTCAGTGCCCGCGTATGGTCCAGGTGTAGGCTACAGCATAGGGTAAGGTGTAGTGCTGGTGGTGGGTTTCCGTTCTGGGCTAGGGTTAGGGTTAGGGAACGGCAAGGCTTAGGGCACAGGTGAGGGTACGGAAAAGTGGGAGGGTCAGGCTACGTGCTGACGCACGGGTCAGCGCCAGCGTACGGGCCAGAAGTAGGCTACGGCTTCGGGGTAAGGTGTAGGGCTGGTGGTGGGTTTCCGTGCCGGGCTCGGGTTAGGGTTAGGGAACGGCAAGGCTTAGGGCACAGGTGAGGATACAGTAACATGGGAGGGTCAGGCTACGTGCTGAAGCACAGGTCAGTGCCCGCGTACGGGCCAGGTGTAGTCTACAGCATAGAGTAAGGTGTAGGGCTGGTGGTGGTTTTCCATTCTCGGCTAGGGTTAGGGTTAGGGAATGGCAAGGCTTCGGGCACATGTGAGGTTACGGAAACGTGGGAGGGTCAGGCTACGTGCTGACGCACGTGTCAGTGCCAGCATATGGGCCAGGAGTAGGCTACGGCATTGTGGTAAGTTGTAGGGCTGTTGGTGGGTTTCTGTTCCGGGCTAGGGTTGGGGTTAGGGAACGTCAAGGCTTAGGGCACAGGTGAGGGTACGGAAACGTGGGAGGGACAGGCTACGTTCTGACACATGGGTCAGTGCCAACGTACGGGCCAGGAATAGGCTATGGCGTAGGGTAGAGTGTAGGGCTGGTGGTGGGTTTCTGTTCTGGGCTAAGGTTAGGGATACGGAACGGCAAGGCTTAGGGCACGGGTGAGGGTACAGAAACGTGGGAGGTTCAGCCTACTTGCTGATGCTCGGGTTAGTGCCACCGAACGGGCCAGGTGTAGGCTACGGCTTGGGGGTAAGTTGTAGGGCTGGTGGTGGGTTTCCGTTCCGGGCTAGGGTTATGGTTACGGAACGGCAAGGCTTAGGGCACAGGTGAGGGTACGGAAACGTGGGAGGGTCAGGCTACGTGCTGACGCAAGGGTCAGTGCCCGCGTACGGGCCAGGTGTAGGCTAAAGCATAGGGTAAGGTGTAGGGCTGGTGTTGGGTTTCCGTTCCGGGCTAGGGTTAGGGTTAGGGAACGGCAAGGCTTAGGGCACAGGTGAGGGTACGGAAACGTGGGAGGGTCACGCTACGTGCTGACGCAAGGGTCAGTGCCAGCATATGGGTCAGGAGTAGGCTACGGCTTGGGGGTAAGTTGTAGGGCTGGTGGTGGGTTTCCGTTCCGGGCTAGGGTTAGGGTTATGGAACGGCAAGGCTTAGGGCACGGGTGAGGGTACAGAAACGAGGGAGGGTCAGGCTACTTGCTGATGCTAGGGTTAGTGCCACCGAACGGGCCAGGAGTAGGCTACGGCTTGGGGGTAAGTTGTAGGGCTGGTGGTGGGTTTCCGTTCCGGGCTAGGGTTAGGGTTACGGAACGGCAAGGCTTAGGGCACAGGTGAGGGTACGGAAACGTGGGAGGGTCAGGCTACATGCTGACGCAAGGGTCAGTGCCACCGTACAGGCCAGGATTAGGCTACGGAGTAGGTTAAGGTGTAGGGCTGGTGGTGGGTTTCCGTTCCGGGCTCGGGTTAGGGTTAGGGAACGGCAAGGCTTAGGGCACAGATGAGGGTACGGAAACGTGGGAGGGTCAGGCTACGTGCTGATGAAAGGGTCAGTGCCTGCGTACGGGCCAGGAATAGGCTACAGCTTGGGGTAAGGTGTAGGGCTGGTGGTGGGTTTCCGTTCCGGGCTCGGGTTAGGGTTATGGAACGGCAAGGTGTAGGGCACATGTGAGGGTACGGAAACGTGGGAGGGTCAGGCTACATGCTGACGCAAGTGTCAGTGCCACCGTACAGGCCAGGAGTAGGCTACGGCTTGGGGGTAAGTTGTAGAGCTGGTGGTGGGTTTCCGTTCCGGTGTAGAGATAGGGTTAGGGAACGGCAAGGCGTAGGGCACAGCTGAGGGTACTGGAACGTGGGAGGGTCAGGCTACGTGCTGTTGCACGGCTCAGTGGCAGCGTACCGGGCAGGAGTAGGCTACGGCATATGGTAAGGTGTAGGGCTGGTGGTGGGATTCTGTTCCGGTCTAGGGTTACGGTTAGGGAACGGCAAGGCTTAGGGCTCAGGTAAGGGTACAGAAAAGTGGGAAGGTCAGGCTACGTGCTGACGCACGGGTCAGTGCCAGTGTACGGGCCAGGAGTAGGCTACGGCTTGTGGGTAAGTTATAGGGCTGGTGGTGGGTTTCCGTTCCGGGCTAGGGTAAGGGTTAGGGAACGGCAAGGCTTAGGGCACAGGTGAGGGTACGGAAACGTGGGAGGGTCAGGCTACGTGCTGATGAAAGGGTCAGTGCCTGTGTACGGGCCAGGAATAGGATACGGCGTAGGGAAAGGTACAGGGCTGGTGGTGGTTTTCTGTTCCGGGCTAGGGTTAGGGTTAGGGAACGGCAAGGCTTAGGGCACAGGTGAGGGTACAGAAACGTGTGAGGGTCAGGCTACGTGCTGACGCACGGGTCAGTGCCAGCGTACGGGCCAGGACTAGGCTACGGCATACGATAAGGTGTAGGGCTGGTGGTGGGATTCCGTGCCGGGCTCGGGTTAGGGTTAGGGAACGGCAAGGCTTAGGACACAGGTGAGGGTACAGTAACTTGGGAGGGTCAGGCTACGTGCTGAAGCACAGGTCAGTGCCTGCGTACGGGCCAGGTGTAGTCTACGGCATAGAGTAAGGTGTAGGGCTGGCGGTGGTTTTCCGTTCCGGGCTAGGGTTAGGGTTAGGGAATGGCAAGGCTTAGGGCACATGTGAGGTTACAGAAACGTGGGAGGGTCAGGCTACGTGCTGACGAACGGGTCAGTGCCAGCATATGGACCAGGAGTAGGCTACGGCGTTGTGGTAAGTTGTTGGGCTGTTGGTGGGTTTCTGTTCCGGGCTAGGGTTAGGGTTCGGGAACGTCAAGGCTTAGGGCACAGGTGAGGGTACGGAAACGTGGGAGGGTCAGGCTACGTGCTGACGCACGGGTCAGTGCCAGCGTACGGGCCAGGAATAGGCTATGGCGTAGGGTAGAGTGTAGGGCTGGTGGTGGGTTTCCATTCCGGGCTAGGGTTAGGGTTAGGGAACGGCAAGGCTTAGGGCACAGGTGATGGTATGGAAACGTGTGAGGGTCAGGGTACGTGTTGACGCACGGGTCAGTGCTAGCGTACGGGCCAGGAGTAGGCTATGGCTTGGGGGTTAGGTGTAGGGCTGGTGCTGGTTTTCCGTTCCGGGCTAGGGTTAGTGTTAGGGAATTGCAAGGCTTTGGGCACATGTGAGGGTACTGAAAGTTGGGAGGTTCAGGCTACGTGCTGACGCACGGGTCAGTGCCAGCGTACGGGCCAGGAGTAGGCTATGGCTTGGGGGTTAGGTGTAGGGCTGTTTGTGTGTTTCCGTTCTGTACTAGGTTTAGGGTTAGGGAACGGCAAGGCTTAGGGCACAGGTGAGGGTACGGAAACGTGGGACGGGCAGGCTACATGCTGACGCACGGGTAAGTGCCAGCGTACCGCCCAGGAGTAGGCTATGGCTTTGGGGTAAGCTGTACGGCTGGTGGTGGGTTTCCATTCCGGGCTAGGGTTAGGGTTATGGAACGGCAAGGCTTAGGGCACGGGTGAGGGTACAGAAACGTGGGAGGGTCAGGCTACTTGCTGATGCTAGGGTTAGTGCCACCGAACGGGCCAGGAGTAGGCTACAGCTTGGGGGTAAGTTGTAGGGCTGGTGGTGGGTTTCCGTTCCGGGCTAGGGTTAGGGTTACGGAACGGCAAGGCTTAGGGCACAGGTGAGGGTACGGAAACGTGGGAGGGTCAGGCTACATGCTGACGCAAGGGTCAGTGCCACCGTACAGGCCAGGAGTAGGCTACGGCGTAGGTTAAGGTGTAGGGCTGGTGGTGGGTTTCCGTTCCGGGCTCGGGTTAGGGTTAGGGATCGGCAAGGCTTAGGGCACAGATGAGGGTACGGAAACGTGGGAGGGTCAGGCTACGTGCTGATGAAAGGGTCAGTGCCTGCGTACGGGCCAGGAATAGGCTACGGCTTGGGGTAAGGTGTAGGGCTGGTGGTGGGTTTCTGTTCCGGGCTAGGGTTAGGGTTAGGGAACGGCAAGGCGTAGGGCACAGGTGAGGTTACGGAAACGTGGGAGGGTCAGGCTACATGCTGACGCACGGGTTAGTTGCAGCGTACAGGCCAGGACTAGGCTACGGCATACGATAAGTTGTAGAGCTGGTTGTGGGATTCCGTGCCGGGCTAGGGTTAGGGTTAGGGAACGGCAAGGCTTAGGGCACAGGTGATGGTACGGAAACGTGGGAGGGTCAGGCTACGTGCTGACGCACGGGTCAGTGCCAGCCTACGGGCCAGGAGTAGGCTACGGCGTAGTGTAAGGTGTAGGGCTGGTGGTGGGTTTTCGTTCCGGGCTACGGTTAGGGTTAGGGAAAGGCAAGGCTTAGGGCACATGTGAGGGTACGGAAACGTGGGAAGGTATGGCTACGTGCTGAAGCATGGGTCAGTGCCAGGGTACGGGCAAGGAGTAGGCTACGGCATAGGGTAAGGTGTAGGGCGGGTGGTGGGTTTCCGTTCCGGGCTAGGGTTAGGGTAAGGGAACGGCAAGGCTTAGGGCACAGGTGAGGGTAAGGAAAAGTGGGAGGGTCAGGCTACGTGATGACACACGGGTCAGTGCCAGCGTACGGGCCAGGAGTAGGCTACGGCATAGGGAAAGGTGTAGGGCTGGTGGTGGGTTTGCGTTCTGGGCTAGGGATAGGGATAGGGAATGTCAAGGCTTAGGGCACATGTGAGGGTACGTAAACGTGAGAGGGTCAGGCTACATGCTGTCGCACGGGTCAGTGCCAGCGTACGGGCCAGGAATAGGCTACGGTGTAGCGTATGGTGTAGGGCTGTTGGTGGGTTTCCGTTCCGGGATAGGGTTAGGGTTAGGGAACGGCAAGGCTTAGGGCACAGGTGAGGGTACGGAAAAGTGGGAGGGTCAGGCTACGTGCTGACGCACGGGTCAGTGCCAGCTTACGGGCCAGGAGTAGGCTATGGCTTGTGGCTAAGTTTTAGGGCTGGTGGTGGCTTTCCATTCCGGGCTAGGGTTAGGGTTAGAGAACGGCAAGGCTTAGGGCACAGGTGAGGGTACGGAAACGTGGGAGGGTCAGGCTACGTGCTGACGCACGGGTCAGTGCCCGCGTATGGTCCAGGTGTAGGCTACAGCATAGGGTAAGGTGTAGTGCTGGTGGTGGGTTTCCGTTCTGGGCTAGGGTTAGGGTTAGGGAACGGCAAGGCTTAGGGCACAGGTGAGGGTACGGAAAAGTGGGAGGGTCAGGCTACGTGCTGACGCACGGGTCAGCGCCAGCGTACGGGCCAGAAGTAGGCTACGGCTTCGGGGTAAGGTGTAGGGCTGGTGGTGGGTTTCCGTGCCGGGCTCGGGTTAGGGTTAGGGAACGGCAAGGCTTAGGGCACAGGTGAGGATACAGTAACATGGGAGGGTCAGGCTACGTGCTGAAGCACAGGTCAGTGCCCGCGTACGGGCCAGGTGTAGTCTACAGCATAGAGTAAGGTGTAGGGCTGGTGGTGGTTTTCCATTCTCGGCTAGGGTTAGGGTTAGGGAATGGCAAGGCTTCGGGCACATGTGAGGTTACTGAAACGTGGGAGGGTCAGGCTACGTGCTGACGCACGTGTCAGTGCCAGCATATGGGCCAGGAGTAGGCTACGGCATTGTGGTAAGTTGTAGGGCTGTTGGTGGGTTTCTGTTCCGGGCTAGGGTTGGGGTTAGGGAACGTCAAGGCTTAGGGCACAGGTGAGGGTACGGAAACGTGGGAGGGACAGGCTACGTTCTGACACATGGGTCAGTGCCAACGTACGGGCCAGGAATAGGCTATGGCGTAGGGTAGAGTGTAGGGCTGGTGGTGGGTTTCTGTTCTGGGCTAAGGTTAGGGATACGGAACGGCAAGGCTTAGGGCACGGGTGAGGGTACAGAAACGTGGGAGGTTCAGCCTACTTGCTGATGCTCGGGTTAGTGCCACCGAACGGGCCAGGTGTAGGCTACGGCTTGGGGGTAAGTTGTAGGGCTGGTGGTGGGTTTCCGTTCCGGGCTAGGGTTATGGTTACGGAACGGCAAGGCTTAGGGCACAGGTGAGGGTACGGAAACGTGGGAGGGTCAGGCTACGTGCTGACGCAAGGGTCAGTGCCCGCGTACGGGCCAGGTGTAGGCTAAAGCATAGGGTAAGGTGTAGGGCTGGTGTTGGGTTTCCGTTCCGGGCTAGGGTTAGGGTTAGGGAACGGCAAGGCTTAGGGCACAGGTGAGGGTACGGAAACGTGGGAGGGTCACGCTACGTGCTGACGCAAGGGTCAGTGCCAGCATATGGGTCAGGAGTAGGCTACGGCTTGGGGGTAAGTTGTAGGGCTGGTGGTGGGTTTCCGTTCCGGGCTAGGGTTAGGGTTATGGAACGGCAAGGCTTAGGGCACGGGTGAGGGTACAGAAACGAGGGAGGGTCAGGCTACTTGCTGATGCTAGGGTTAGTGCCACCGAACGGGCCAGGAGTAGGCTACGGCTTGGGGGTAAGTTGTAGGGCTGGTGGTGGGTTTCCGTTCCGGGCTAGGGTTAGGGTTACGGAACGGCAAGGCTTAGGGCACAGGTGAGGGTACGGAAACGTGGGAGGGTCAGGCTACATGCTGACGCAAGGGTCAGTGCCACCGTACAGGCCAGGATTAGGCTACGGAGTAGGTTAAGGTGTAGGGCTGGTGGTGGGTTTCCGTTCCGGGCTCGGGTTAGGGTTAGGGAACGGCAAGGCTTAGGGCACAGATGAGGGTACGGAAACGTGGGAGGGTCAGGCTACGTGCTGATGAAAGGGTCAGTGCCTGCGTACGGGCCAGGAATAGGCTACAGCTTGGGGTAAGGTGTAGGGCTGGTGGTGGGTTTCCGTTCCGGGCTCGGGTTAGGGTTATGGAACGGCAAGGTGTAGGGCACATGTGAGGGTACGGAAACGTGGGAGGGTCAGGCTACATGCTGACGCAAGTGTCAGTGCCACCGTACAGGCCAGGAGTAGGCTACGGCTTGGGGGTAAGTTGTAGAGCTGGTGGTGGGTTTCCGTTCCGGTGTAGAGATAGGGTTAGGGAACGGCAAGGCGTAGGGCACAGCTGAGGGTACTGGAACGTGGGAGGGTCAGGCTACGTGCTGTTGCACGGCTCAGTGGCAGCGTACCGGGCAGGAGTAGGCTACGGCATATGGTAAGGTGTAGGGCTGGTGGTGGGATTCTGTTCCGGTCTAGGGTTACGGTTAGGGAACGGCAAGGCTTAGGGTTCAGGTAAGGGTACAGAAAAGTGGGAAGGTCAGGCTACGTGCTGACGCACGGGTCAGTGCCAGTGTACGGGCCAGGAGTAGGCTACGGCTTGTGGGTAAGTTATAGGGCTGGTGGTGGGTTTCCGTTCCGGGCTAGGGTAAGGGTTAGGGAACGGCAAGGCTTAGGGCACAGGTGAGGGTACGGAAACGTGGGAGGGTCAGGCTACGTGCTGATGAAAGGGTCAGTGCCTGTGTACGGGCCAGGAATAGGATACGGCGTAGGGAAAGGTACAGGGCTGGTGGTGGTTTTCTGTTCCGGGCTAGGGTTAGGGTTAGGGAACGGCAAGGCTTAGGGCACAGGTGAGGGTACGGAAACGTGTGAGGGTCAGGCTACGTGCTGACGCACGGGTCAGTGCCAGCGTACGGGCCAGGACTAGGCTACGGCATACGATAAGGTGTAGGGCTGGTGGTGGGATTCCGTGCCGGGCTCGGGTTAGGGTTAGGGAACGGCAAGGCTTAGGACACAGGTGAGGGTACAGTAACTTGGGAGGGTCAGGCTACGTGCTGAAGCACAGGTCAGTGCCTGCGTACGGGCCAGGTGTAGTCTACGGCATAGAGTAAGGTGTAGGGCTGGCGGTGGTTTTCCGTTCCGGGCTAGGGTTAGGGTTAGGGAATGGCAAGGCTTAGGGCACATGTGAGGTTACAGAAACGTGGGAGGGTCAGGCTACGTGCTGACGAACGGGTCAGTGCCAGCATATGGACCAGGAGTAGGCTACGGCGTTGTGGTAAGTTGTTGGGCTGTTGGTGGGTTTCTGTTCCGGGCTACGGTTAGGGTTCGGGAACGTCAAGGCTTAGGGCACAGGTGAGGGTACGGAAACGTGGGAGGGTCAGGCTACGTGCTGACGCACGGGTCAGTGCCAGCGTACGGGCCAGGAATAGGCTATGGCGTAGGGTAGAGTGTAGGGCTGGTGGTGGGTTTCCGTTCCGGGCTAAGGTTAGGGTGAGGGAACGGCAAGGCTTAGGGCACAGGTGAGGGTACGGAAACGTGTGAGGGTCAGGCTACGTGCTGACGCACGTGTCAGTGCCAGCGTACCGGCCAGGAGTAGGCTACGGCGTAGGTTAAAGTGTAGGGCTGGTGGTGGGTTTCCGTTCCGGGCTAGGGTTAGTGTTAGTGAACGGCAAGGCTTAGGGCACAGGTGAGGGTACGGAAACGTGGGAGGGTCAAGCTACGTTCTGATGAAAGGGTCAGTGCCTGCGTACGAGCCAGGAATAGGCTACGGCGTAGGGAAAGGTGTAGGTATTGTGGTGGGTTTCCGTTCCGGGCGAGGGTTAGGGTTAGGGAACGGCAAGGCTTAGGGCACAGGTGATGGTCCGCAAACGTGGGAGGGTCAGGCTACGTGCTGACGCACGGGTCAGTGACAACGTACGGGCCAGGAGTAGGCTACGGCTTGGGGTTAAGTTGTAGGGCTGGTGGTGGGTTTCGTTTCCGGGCTAGGGTTAGGGTTAGGGAACGGCAAGGCTTAGGGCCCAGGTGAGGGTACGGAAACGTGGGAGCGTCAGGGTACGTGATGATGCACGGGTCAGTGCCAGCATACTGGCCAGGAGTAGGCTACGCCTTGGGGGTTAGGTGTAGGGCTGGTGGTGGGTTTCCGTTCCGGGCTAGGATTAGGGTTAGGGAACGGCAAGGCTTAGGGCATAGGTGAGGGTACGGAAACGTGGGAGAGTCAGGCTACATGCTGACGCACGGGTCAGTGCCAGCGTATGGGCCAGGAATAGGCTATGGCTTGGGGGTAAGCTGTAGGGCTGGTGGTGGGTTTCCGTTCCGGACTAAGGTTAGGGTTAGGGAATGGCAAGGCTTAGGGCACAGGTGAGGGTACGGAAACGTGTGAGGTTCAGGCTACATGCTGACGCACGTGTCAGTGCCAGCGTACGTGCCAGGAGTAGGCTACGGCGTTGGGTAAGGTGTAGGTCTGCTGGTGGGTTTCCGTTCATGGCTAGGGTGAGGGTGAGGGAACGGCAAGGCTTAGGGCACAGGTGATGGTAGAGAAACGTGGGAGGGTCAGGCTACGTGCTGACGCACGGGCCAGTGCCAGCGTACGGGTCAGAAGTAGGCTACGGCGTAGGGTAAGGTGTAGGGCTGGTGGTGGGTTTCCGTTCCACGCTAGGGTTAGGGTTAGGGAACGGCAAGGCTTAGGGCACAGGTGAGGGTACGGAAACGTGGGAGGGTTAGGCTACGTGCTGATGCACGGATCTGTGCCAGCGTACGGGCCAGGAGTAGGCTACGGTGTAATGTAAGGTGTAGGGCTGGTGGTGGGTTTTTGTTCCGGGCTACGGTTACGGTTAGGGAATGGCAAGGCTTAGGGCACATGTGAGGGTACGGAAACGTGGGAGGGTATGGCTACGTGCTGAAGCACGGGTCAGTGCCAGGGTACGGGCAAGGAGTAGGCTACGGCATAGGGTAAGTTGTAGGGCGGGTGGTGGGTTTCCGTTCCGGGCTAGGGTTAGGGAAAGGGAACGGCAAGGCTTAGGGCACAGGTGATGGTACGGAAAAGTGGGAGGGTCAGGCTACGTGATGACGCACGGGTCAGTGCCAGCGTACGGGCCAGGAGTAGGCTACGGCGTAGGGAAAGGTGTAGGGCTGGTGGTGGGTTTGCTTTCCGGGCTAGGGTTAGGGATAGGGAACGTCAAGGCTTAGGGCACATGTAAGGGTACGGAAACGTGAGAGGGTCAGGCTACATGCTGACGCACGGGTCAGTGCCAGCGTACGGGCCAGGAGTAGGCTACGGTGTAGCGTATGGTGTAGGGCTGGTGGTGGGTTTCCGTTCCGGGCTAGGGTTAGCCTTAGGGAATGGCAAGGCTTAGGGCACAGATGAGGGTACGGAAACGTGGGAGGGTCAGGCTACGTGCTGATGAAAGGGTCAGTGCCAGCATATGGGTCAGGAGTAGGCTACGGCTTCGGGGTAAGTTGTAGGGCTGGTGGTGGGTTTCCATTCCGGGCTAGGGTTAGGGTTATGGAACGGCAAGGCTTAGGGCACGGGTGAGGGTACAGAAACGTGGGAGGGTCAGGCTACTTGCTGATGCAAGGGTCAGTGCCACCGTACAGGCCAGGAGTAGGCTACGGCATAGGTTAAGGTGTAGGGCTGGTGGTGGGTTTCCGTTCCGGGCTCGGGTTAGGGTTAGGGAACGGCAAGGCTTAGGGCACAGATGAGGGTACGGAAACGTGGGAGGGTCAGGCTACGTGCTGATGAAAGGGTCAGTGCCTGCGTACGGGCCAGGAATAGGCTACGGCTTGGGGTAAGGTGTAGGGCTGGTGGTGGGTTTCTGTTCCGGGCTAGGGTTACGGTTAGGGAACGGCAAGGCGTAGGGCACAGGTGAGGTTACGGAAACGTGGGAGGGTCAGGCTACATGCTGACGCACGGGTTAGTTGCAGCGTACAGGCCAGGACTAGGCTACGGCATACGATAAGTTGTAGAGCTGGTGGTGGGATTCCGTGCCGGTCTAGGGTTAGGGTTAGGGAACGGCAAGGCTTAGGGCACAGGTGATGGTACGGAAACGTGGGAGGGTCAGGCTACGTGCTGACGCACGGGTCAGTGCCAGCCTACGGGCCAGGAGTAGGCTACGGCGTAGTGTAAGGTGTAGGGCTGGTGGTGGGTTTTCGTTCCGGGCTACGGTTAGGGTTAGGGAAAGGCAAGGCTTAGGGCACATGTGAGGGTACGGAAACGTGGGAAGGTATGGCTACGTGCTGAAGCATGGGTCAGTGCCAGGGTACGGGCAAGGAGTAGGCTACGGCATAGGGTAAGGTGTAGGGCGGGTGGTGGGTTTCCGTTCCGGGCTAGGGTTAGGGTAAGGGAACGGCAAGGCTTAGGGCACAGGTGAGGGTAAGGAAAAGTGGGAGGGTCAGGCTACGTGATGACGCACGGGTCAGTGCCAGCGTACGGGCCAGGAGTAGGCTACGGCATAGGGAAAGGTGTAGGGCTGGTGGTGGGTTTGCGTTCCGGGATAGGGATAGGGATAGGGAATGTCAAGGCTTAGGGCACATGTGAGGGTACGTAAACGTGAGAGGGTCAGGCTACATGCTGACGCACGGGTCAGTGCCAGCGTACGGGCCAGGAATAGGCTACGGTGTAGCGTATGGTGTAGGGCTGGTGGTGGGTTTCCGTTCCGGGATAGGGTTAGGGTTAGGGAACGGCAAGGCTTAGGGCACAGGTGAGGGTACGGAAAAGAGGGAGGGTCAGGCTACGTGCTGACGCACGGTTCAGTGCCAGCTTACGGGCCAGGAGTAGGCTACGGCTTGTGGCTAAGTTTTAGGGCTGGTGGTGGCTTTCCATTCCGGGCTAGGTTTAGGGTTAGAGAACGGCAAGGCTTAGGGCACAGGTGAGGGTACGGAAACGTGGGAGGGTCAGGCTACGTGCTGACGCACGGGTCAGTGCCCGCGTACGGTACAGGTGTAGGCTACAGCATAGGGTAAGGTGTAGTGCTGGTGGTGGGTTTCCGTTCTGGGCTAGGGTTAGGGTTAGGGAACGGCAAGGCTTAGGGCACAGGTGAGGGTACGGAAAAGTGGGAGGGTCAGGCTACGTGCTGACGCACGGGTCAGTGCCAGCGTACGGGCCAGAAGTAGGCTACGGCTTCGGGGTAAGGTGTAGGCCTGATGGTGGGTTTCCGTGCCGGGCTCGGGTTAGGGTTAGGGAACGGCAAGGCTTAGGGCACAGGTGAGGATACAGTAACATGGGAGGGTCAGGCTACATGCTGAAGCACAGGTCAGTGCCCGCGTACGGGCCAGGTGTAGTCTACAGCATAGAGTAAGGTGTAGGGCTGGTGGTGGTTTTCCATTCTGGGCTAGGGTTAGGGTTAGGGAATGGCAAGGCTTCGGGCACATGTGAGGTTACGGAAACGTGGGAGGGTCAGGCTACGTGCTGACGCACGTGTCAGTGCCAGCATATGGGCCAGGAGTAGGCTACGGCATTGTGGTAAGTTGTAGGGCTGTTGGTGGGTTTCTGTTCCGGGCTAGGGTTGGGGTTAGGGAACGTCAAGGCTTAGGGCACAGGTGAGGGTACGGAAACGTGGGAGGGACAGGCTACGTTCTGACACATGGGTCAGTGCCAGCGTACGGGCCAGGAATAGGCTATGGCGTAGGGTAGAGTGTAGGGCTGGTGGTGGGTTTCTGTTCTGGGCTAAGGTTAGGGTTACGGAACGGCAAGGCTTAGGGCACGGGTGAGGGTACAGAAACGTGGGAGGTTCAGCCTACTTGCTGATGCTCGGGTTAGTGCCACCGAACGGGCCAGGTGTAGGCTACGGCTTGGGAGTAAGTTGTAGGGCTGGTGGTGGGTTTCCGTTCCGGGCTAGGGTTAGGGTTACGGAACGGCAAGGCTTAGGGCACAGGTGAGGGTACGGAAACGTGGGAGGGTCAGGCTACGTGCTGACGCAAGGTTCAGTGCCCGCGTACGGGCCAGGTGTAGGCTAAAGCATAGGGTAAGGTTTAGGGCTGGTGTTGGGTTTCCGTTCCGGGCTAGGGTTAGGGTTAGGGAACGGCAAGGCTTAGGGCACAGGTGAGGGTACGGAAACGTGGGAGGGTCACGCTACGTGCTGACGCAAGGGTCAGTGCCAGCATATGGGTCAGGAGTAGGCTACGGCTTGGGGGTAAGTTGTAGGGCTGGTGGTGGGTTTCCGTTCCGGGCTAGGGTTAGGGTTATGGAACGGCAAGGCTTAGGGCACGGGTGAGGGTACAGAAACGAGGGAGGGTCAGGCTACTTGCTGATGCTAGGGTTAGTGCCACCGAACGGGCCAGGAGTAGGCTACGGCTTGGGGGTAAGTTGTAGGGCTGGTGGTGGGTTTCCGTTCCGGGCTAGGGTTACGGTTACGGAACGGCAAGGCTTAGGGCACAGGTGAGGGTACGGAAACTTGGGAGGGTCAGGCTACATGCTGACGCAAGGGTCAGTGCCACCGTACAGGCCAGGAGTAGGCTACGGAGTAGGTTAAGGTGTAGGGCTGGTGGTGGGTTTCCGTTCCGGGCTCGGGTTAGGGTTAGGGAACGGCAAGGCTTAGGGCACAGATGAGGGTACGGAAACGTGGGAGGGTCAGGCTACGTGCTGATGAAAGGGTCAGTGCCTGCGTACGGGCCAGGAATAGGCTACAGCTTGGTGTAAGGTGTAGGGCTGGTGGTGGGTTTCCGTTCCGGGCTCGGGTTAGGGTTATGGAACGGCAAGGTGTAGGGCACATGTGAGGGTACGGAAACGTGGGAGGGTCAGGCTACATGCTCACGCAAGTGTCAGTGCCACCGTACAGGCCAGGAGTAGGCTACGGCTTGGGGGTAAGTTGTAGAGCTGGTGGTGGGTTTCCGTTCCGGTGTAGAGATAGGGTTAGGGAACGGCAAGGCGTAGGGCACAGCTGAGGGTACTGGAACGTGGGAGGGTCAGGCTACGTGCTGTTGCACAGCTCAGTGGCAGCGTACTGGGCAGGAGTAGGCTACGGCATATGGTAAGGTGTAGGGCTGGTGGTGGGATTCTGTTCCGGTCTAGGGTTAGGGTTAGGGAACGGCAAGGCTTAGGGCTCAGGTAAGGGTACAGAAAAGTGGGAAGGTCAGGCTACGTGCTGACGCACGGGTCAGTGCCAGTGTACGGGCCAGGAGTAGGCTACGGCTTGTGGGTAAGTTATAGGGCTGGTGGTGGGTTTCCGTTCCGGGCTAGGGTAAGGGTTAGGGAACGGCAAGGCTTAGGGCACAGGTGAGGGTACGGAAACGTGGGAGGGTCAGGCTACGTGCTGATGAAAGGGTCAGTGCCTGTGTACGGGCCAGGAATAGGATACGGCGTAGGGAAAGGTACAGGGCTGGTGGTGGTTTTCTGTTCCGGGCTAGGGTTAGGGTTAGGGAACGGCAAGGCTTAGGGCACAGGTGAGGGTACGGAAACGTGTGAGGGTCAGGCTACGTGCTGACGCACGGGTCAGTGCCAGCGTACGGGCCAGGACTAGGCTACGGCATACGATAAGGTGTAGGGCTGGTGGTGGGATTCCGTGCCGGGCTCGGGTTAGGGTTAGGGAACGGCAAGGCTTAGGACACAGGTGAGGGTACAGTAACTTGGGAGGGTCAGGCTACGTGCTGAAGCACAGGTCAGTGCCTGCGTACGGGCCAGGTGTAGTCTACGGCATAGAGTAAGGTGTAGGGCTGGCGGTGGTTTTCCGTTCCGGGCTAGGGTTAGGGTTAGGGAATGGCAAGGCTTAGGGCACATGTGAGGTTACAGAAACGTGGGAGGGTCAGGCTACGTGCTGACGAACGGGTCAGTGCCAGCATATGGACCAGGAGTAGGCTACGGCGTTGGGGTAAGTTGTTGGGCTGTTGGTGGGTTTCTGTTCCGGGCTAGGGTTAGGGTTCGGGAACGTCAAGGCTTAGGGCACAGGTGAGGGTACGGAAACGTGGGAGGGTCAGGCTACGTGCTGACGCACGGGTCAGTGCCAGCGTACGGGCCAGGAATAGGCTATGGCGTAGGGTAGAGTGTAGGGCTGGTGGTTGGTTTCCGTTCCAGGCTAAGGTTAGGGTTAGGGAACGGCACGGCTTAGGGCACAGGTGAGGGTACGGAAACGTGTGAGGGTCAGGCTACGTGCTGACGCACGTGTCAGTGCCAGCGTACCGGCCAGGAGTAGGCTACGGCTTTGGGGTAAGGTGTAGGGCTGGTGGTGGGTTTCCGTTCCGGGCTAGGGTTAGTGTTAGTGAACGGCAAGGCTTAGGGCACAGGTGAGGGTACGGAAACGTGGGAGGGTCAAGCTACGTTCTGATGAAAGGGTCAGTGCCTGCGTACGAGCCAGGAATAGGCTACGGCGTAGGGAAAGGTGTAGGTATTGTGGTGGGTTTCCGTTCCGGGCGAGGGTTAGGGTTAGGGAACGGCAAGGCTTAGGGCACAGGTGATGGTCCGCAAACGTGGGAGGGTCAGGCTACGTGCTGACGCACGGGTCAGTGACAACGTACGGGCCAGGAGTAGGCTACGGCTTGGGGTTAAGTTGTAGGGCTGGTGGTGGGTTTCCGTTCCGGGCTAGGGTTAGGGTTAGGGAACAGCAAGGCTTAGGGCCCAGGTGAGGGTACGGAAACGTGGGAGCGTCAGGGTACGTGATGATGCACGGGTCAGTGCCAGCATACTGGCCAGGAGTAGGCTACGCCTTGGGGGTTAGGCGTAGGGCTGGTGGTGGGTTTCCGTTCCGGGCTAGGATTAGGGTTAGGGAACGGCAAGGCTTAGGGCATAGGTGAGGGTACGGAAACGTGGGAGAGTCAGGCTACGTGCTGACGCACGGGTCAGTGCCAGCGTATGGGCCAGGAATAGGCTATGGCTTGGGGGTAAGCTGTAGGGCTGGTGGTGGGTTTCCGTTCCGGACTAAGGTTAGGGTTAGGTAATGGCAAGGCTTAGGGCCCAGGTGAGGGTACGGAAACGTGTGAGGTTCAGGCTACATGCTGACGCACGTGTCAGTGCCAGCGTACGTGCCAGGAGTAGGCTACGGCGTTGGGTAAGGTGTAGGTCTGCTGGTGGGTTTCCGTTCATGGCTAGGGTGAGGGTGAGGGAACGGCAAGGCTTAGGGCACAGGTGATGGTAGAGAAACGTGGGAGGGTCAGGCTACGTGCTGACGCACAGGTCAGTGCCAGCGTACGGGCCAGAAGTAGGCTACGGCGTAGGGTAAGGTGTAGGGCTGGTGGTGGGTTTCCGTTCCGCGCTAGGGTTAGGGTTAGGGAACGGCAAGGCTTAGGGCACAGGTGAGGGTACGGAAACGTGGGAGGGTTAGGCTACGTGCTGATGCACGGGTCTGTGCCAGCGTACGGGCCAGGAGTAGGCTACGGTGTAATGTAAGGTGTAGGGCTGGTGGTGGGTTTTTGTTCCGGGCTACGGTTACGGTTAGGGAATGGCAAGGCTTAGGGCACATGTGAGGGTACGGAAACGTGGGAGGGTATGGCTACGTGCTGAAGCACGGGTCAGTGCCAGGGTACGGGCAAGGAGTAGGCTACGGCATAGGGTAAGGTGTAGGGCGGGTGGTGGGTTTCCGTTCCGGGCTAGGGTTAGGGTAAGGGAACGGCAAGGCTTAGGGCACAGGTGATGGTACGGAAAAGTGGGAGGGTCAGGCTACGTGATGACGCACGGGTCAGTGCCAGCGTACGGGCCAGGAGTAGGCTACGGCGTAGGGAAAGGTGTAGGGCTGGTGGTGGGTTTGCGTTCCGGGCTAGGGTTAGGGATAGGGAACGTCAAGGCTTAGGGCACATGTGAGGGTACGGAAACGTGAGAGGGTCAGGCTACATGCTGACGCACGGGTCAGTGCCAGCGTACGGGCCAGGAGTAGGCTACGGTGTAGCGTATGGTGTAGGGCTGGTGGTGGGTTTCCGTTCCGGGCTAGGTATAGTGTTAGGGAATGGCAAGGCTTAGGGCACAGATGAGGGTACGGAAAAGTGGGAGGGTCAGGCTACGTGCTGACGCACGGGTCAGTGCCACCGTACGGGCCAGGAGAAGGCTACGGCTTGTGGCTAAGTTTTAGGGCTGGTGCTGGCTTTCCGTTCCGTGCTATGTTTAGGGTTAGGGAACGGCAAGTCTTAGGGCACAGGTGAGGGTACGGAAACGTGGGAGGGTCAGGCTACGTGCTGACGCACGGGTCAGTGCCCGCGTACGGGCCAGGTGTAGGCTACAGCATAGGGTAAGGTGTAGGGCTGGTGGTGGGTTTCCGTTCCGGGCTAGGGTTAGGTTTAGGGAACGGCAAGGCTTAGGGCACAGGTGAGGGTACGGAAACGTGGGAGGGTCACGCTACGTGCTGACGCACGGTTCAGTGCCAGCATATGGGCCAGGAGTAGGCTACAGCTTGGGGGTAAGGTGTAGGGCTGGTGGTGGGTTTCCGTTCCGGTCTAGGGTTAGGGTTATGGAACGGCAAGGCTTAGGGCACGTGTGAGGGTACAGAAACGTGGGAGGGTCAGGCTACTTGCTGATGCTAGGGTTAGTGCCACCGAACGGGCCAGGAGTAGGCTACGACTTGGGGGTAAGTTGTAGGGCTGGTGGTGGGTTTCCGTTCCGGGCTAGGGTTAGGGTTACGGAACGGCAAGGCTTAGGGCACAGGTGAGGGTACGGAAACGTGGGAGGGTCAGGCTACATGCTGACGCCAGGGTCAGTGCCACCGTACAGGCCAGGAGTAGGCTACGGCGTAGGTTAAGGTGTAGGGCTGGTGGTGGGTTTCCGTTCCGGGCCAGGGTGAGGGTTAGGGAACGGCAAGGCTTAGGGCACAGATGAAGGTACGGAAACGTGGGAGGGTCAGGCTACGTGCTGATGAAAGGGTCAGTGCCTGCGTACGGGCCAGGAATAGGCTACGGCTTGGGGTAAGGTGTAGGGCTGGTGGTGGGTTTCTGTTCCGGGCTAGGGTTAGGGTTAGGGAACGGCAAGGCTTAGGGCACAGGTGAGGGTACGGAAACGTGGGAGGGTCAAATTACATGCTGACGCACGGGTCAGTGCGAGCGTACGGGCGAGGAGTAGGCTACACTGTAGGGAAAGGTTTAGGGATGGTGGTGGGTTTCCGTTCCGGGTTAGGGTTAGGGTTAGGGAACGGCAAGGCTTAGGGCACAGGTGAGGGTACGGAAACGTGGGAGGGTCAGGCTACGTGCTGACGCACGGGTCAGTGCCAGCGTACGGGCCAGGAGTAGGCTACAGTGTAATGTAAGATGTAGGGCTGGTGGTGGGTTTTTGTTCCGGGCTACGGTTACGGTTAGGGAATGGCAAGGCTTAGGGCACATGTGAGGGTACGGAAACGTGGGAGGGTATGGCTACGTGCAGAAGCACGGGTCAGTGCCAGGGTACGGGCAAGGAGTAGGCTACGGCATAGTGTAAGGTGTAGGGCGGGTGGTGGGTTTCCGTTCCGGGCTAGGGTTAGGGTAAGGGAACGGCAAGGCTTAGGGCACAGGTGATGGTATGGAAAAGTGGGAGGGTCAGGCTACGTGATGACGCACGTGTCAGTGCCAGCGTACGGGCCAGGAGTAGGATACGGCGTAGGGAAAGGTTTAGGGCTGGTGGGGAGTTTGCGTTCCGGGCTAGGGTTAGGGTAAGGGAACGGCAGGGCTTAGGGCACAGGTGATGGTACGGAAAAGTGGGAGGGTCAGGCTACGTGCTGACGCACGGGTCAGTGCCAGCGTACGGGCCAGGAGTAGGCTACGGCTTGTGGCTAAATTTTAGGGCTGGTGGTGGCTTTCCTTTCCGGGCTAGGGTTAGGGTTAGGGAACGGCAAGGCTTAGTGCACAGGTGAGGGGACGGAAACGTGTGAGTGTCAGGCTACGTGCTGACGCACGTGTCAGTGCCAGCGTACATGTCAGGAGTAGGCTACGGCGTAGGGTAAGGTGTAGGGCTGCTGATGGGTTTCTGTTCCTGGCAAGGGTGAGTGTGAGGGAACGGCAAGGCTTAGGGCACAGGTGATGGTACGGAAACGTGGGAGGGTCAGGCTACGTGCTGACGCACGGGTCAGTGCCAGCGTACGGGCCAGGAGTAGGCTACGTCTTGTGGGTAAGTTTTAGGGCTGGTGGTGGGTTTCCTTTCTGGGCTAGGGTTAGGGTTACGGACCGGCAAGGCTTAGGGCACTGATGAGGGTACGGAAACGTGGGAGGGTCTGGCTACGTGCTGATGAAAGGTCAGTGCCTGCGTACGGGCCAGAAATAGGTTACGGCGCAGGGAAAGGTGTAGGGCAGGTGGTGGGTTTCCGTTCCGGGCTAGGGTTAGGGTTAGGGAACGGCAAGGCTTAGCGCACAGGTGAGGGTACGGAAACGTGGGAGGGCCAGGCTACGTGATGATGCACGGGTCAGTGCCAGCGTACTGGCCAGGAGTAAACTACGGCTTGGGGATTACGTGTAGGGCTGGTGGTGGGTTTCCGTTCCGCGCTAGGGTTAGGGTTAGGGAACGGCAAGGCTTAGGTCACAGGTGAGGGTACGGAAACTTGGGAGGGTCAGGCTACATGCTGATGCACGGGTCAGTGCCAGCGTACGGGCCAGGAATAGGCTATGGCTTGGGGGTAAGCTGTAGGGCTGGTGGAGGGTTTCCGTTCCGGAATAGGGTTAGGGTTAGGTAACAGCAAGGCTTAGGGCACAGGTGAGGGTACGGAAACGTGTGAGGGTAAGGCTACGTGCTGAGGCACGTGTCAGTGCGAGCGTACGTGCCAAGAGTAGGCTAAGGCGTAGGGTAAGGTGTAGGGCTGCTGATGGGTTTCTGTTCTTGGCTAGGGTGAGGGTGAGGGAACGGCAAGGATAGGGCACAGGTGATGGTACGGAAACGTGGGAAGGTCAGGCTACGTGCTGACGCACGGGTCAGTGCCAGCATACGGGCCAGTAGTAGGCTACGGCTTGTGGGTAAGTTTTAGGGCTGGTGGTGGGTTTCCGTTCCGGGCTAGGGTTAGGGTTAGGGAACGGCAAGGCTTAGTGCACAGGTGATGGTACGGTAATATGGGAGGGTCAGGCTACGTGCTGAAGCACAGGTCAGTGCCGCGAACGGGCCAGGTATAGGCTATGGCATAGGGTAAGGTTTAGGGCTGGTGGTGGGTTTCCGTTCCGGACTAAGGTTAGGGTTAGGGAATGGCAAGGCTTAGGGCAGAGGTGAGGGTACGGAAACGTGTGAGGTTCAGGCTACATGCTGACGCACGTGTCAGTGCCAGCGTACGTGCCAGGAGTAGGCTACGGCGTTGGGTAAGGTGTAGGTCTGCTGGTGGGTTTCCGTTCATGGCTAGGGTGAGGGTGAGGGAACGGCAAGGCTTAGGGCACAGGTGATGGTAGAGAAACGTGGGAGCGTCAGGCTACGTGCTGACGCACGGGTCAGTGCCAGCGTACGGGCCAGAAGTAGGCTACGGTGTAGGGTAAGGTGTAGGGCTGGTGGTGGGTTTCCGTTCCGCGCTAGGGTTAGGGTTAGGGAACGGCAAGGCTTAGGGCACAGGTGAGGGTACGGAAACGTGGGAGGGTCAGGCTACGTGCTGATGCACGGGTCTGTGCCAGCGTACGGGCCAGGAGTAGGCTACGGTGTAATGTAAGGTGTAGGGCTGGTGGTAGGTTTTTGTTCCGGGCTATGGTTACGGTTAGGGAATGGCAAGGCTTAGGGCACATGTGAGGGTACGGAAACGTGGGAGGGTATGGCTACGTGCTGAAGCACGGGTCAGTGCCAGGGTACGGGCAAGGAGTAGGCTACGGCATAGGGTAAGGTGTAGGGCGGGTGGTGGGTTTCCGTTCCGGGCTAGGGTTAGGGTTAGGGAACGTCAAGGCTTAGGGCACAGGTGAGGGTACGGAAACGTGGGAGGGACAGGCTACGTTCTGACACATGGGTCATTGCCAGCGTACGGGCCAGGAATAGGCTATGGCGTAGGGTAGAGTGTAGGGCTGGTGGTGGGTTTCTGTTCAGGGCTAAGGTTAGGGTTACGGAACGGCAAGGCTTAGGGCACGGGTGAGGGTACAGAAACGTGGGAGGTTCAGCCTACTTGCTGATGCTCGGGTTAGTGCCACCGAACGGGCCAGGTGTAGGCTACGGCTTGGGGGTAAGTTGTAGGGCTGGTGGTGGGTTTCCGTTCTGGGCTAGGGTTAGGGTTACGGAACGGCAAGGCTTAGGGCACAGGTGAGGGTACGGAAACGTGGGAGGGTCAGGCTACGTGCTGACGCAAGGTTCAGTGCCCGCGTACCGGCCAGGTGTAGGCTAAATCATAGGGTAAGGTGTAGGGCTGGTGTTGGGTTTCCGTTCCGGGCTAGGGTTAGGGTTAGGGAACGGCAAGGCTTAGGGCACAGGTGAGGGTACGGAAACGTGGGAGGGTCACGCTACGTGCTGACGAACGGGTCAGTGCCAGCATATGGACCAGGAGTAGGCTACGGCATTGTGGTAAGTTGTTGGGCTGTTGGTGGGTTTCTGTTCCGGGCTAGGGTTAGGGTTAGGGAACGTCAAGGCTTAGGGCACAGGTGAGGGTACGGAAACGTGGGAGGGTCAGGCTACATGCTGACGCACGTGTCAGTGCCAGCGTACGGGCCAGGAATAGGCTATGGCGTAGGGTAGAGTGTAGGGCTGGTGGTGGGTTTCCGTTCCGGGCTAAGGTTAGGGTTAGGGAACGGCAAGGCTTAGGGCACAGGTGAGGGTACGGAAACGTGTGAGGGTCAGGCTACGTGCTGACGCACGTGTCAGTGCCAGCGTACCGGCCAGCAGTAGGCTACGGATTTGGGGTAAGGTGTAGGGCTGGTGGTGGGTTTCCGTTCCGGGCTAGGGTTAGTGTTAGTGAACGGCAAGGCTTAGGGCACAGGTGAGGGTACGGAAACGTGGGAGGGTCAAGCTACGTGCTGATGAAAGGGTCAGTGCCTGCGTACGAGCCAGGAATAGGCTACGGCGTAGGGAAAGGTGTAGGTATTGTGGTGGGTTTCCGTTCCGGGCTAGGGTTAGGGTTAGGGAACGGCAAGGCTTAGGGCACAGGTGATGGTCCGCAAACGTGGGAGGGTCAGGCTACGTGATGACGCACGGGTCAGTGACAACGTACGGGCCAGGAGTAGGCTACGGCTTGGGGTTAAGTTGTAGGGCTGGTGGTGGGTTTCCGTTCCGGGCTAGGGTTAGGGTTAGGGAACGGCAAGGCTTAGGGCCCAGGTGAGGGTACGGAAACGTGGGAGCGTCAGGGTACGTGATGATGCACGGGTCAGTGCCAGCATACTGGCCAGGAGTAGGCTACGCCTTGGGGGTAAGTTGTAGGGCTGGTGGTGGTTTTCCGTTCCGGGCTAGGGTTAGGGTTAGGGAACGGCAAGGCTTAGGGCACAGGTGAGGGTACGGAAACGTGGGAGAGTCAGGCTACATGCTGACGCACGGGTCAGTGCCAGCGTATGGGCCAGGAATAGGCTATGGCTTGGGGGTAAGCTGTAGGGCTGGTGGTGGGTTTCCGTTCCGGACTAAGGTTAGGGTTAGGGAATGGCAAGGCTTAGGGCACAGGTGAGGGTACGGAAACGTGTGAGGTTCAGGCTACATGCTGACGCACGTGTCAGTGCCAGCGTACGTGCCAGGAGTAGGCTACGGCGTTGGGTAAGGTGTAGGTCTGCTGGTGGGTTTCCGTTCATGGCTAGGGTGAGGGTGAGGGAACGGCAAGGCTTAGGGCACAGGTGATGGTAGAGAAACGTGGGAGGGTCAGGCTACATGCTGACGCACGGGTCAGTGCCAGCGTACGGGCCAGAAGTAGGCTACGGCGTAGGGTAAGGTGTAGGGCTGGTGGTGGGTTTCCGTTCCGCGCTAGGGTTAGGGTTAGGGAACGGCAAGGCTTAGGGCACAGGTGAGGGTACGGAAACGTGGGAGGGTTAGGCTACGTGCTGATGCACGGGTCTGTGCCAGCGTACGGGCCAGGAGTAGGCTACGGTGTAATGTAAGGTGTAGGGCTGGTGGTGGGTTTTTGTTCCGGGCTACGGTTACGATTAGGGAATGGCAAGGCTTAGGGCACATGTGAGGGTACGGAAACGTGGGAGGGTATGGCTACGTGCTGAAGCACGGGTCAGTGCCAGGGTACGGGCAAGGAGTAGGCTACGGCATAGGGTAAGGTGTAGGGCGGGTGGTGGGTTTCCGTTCCGGGCTAGGGTTAGGGTAAGGGAACGGCAAGGCTTAGGGCACAGGTGATGGTACGGAAAAGTGGGAGGGTCAGGCTACGTGATGACGCACGGGTCAGTGCCAGCGTACGGGCCAGGAGTAGGCTACGGCGTAGGGAAAGGTGTAGGGCTGGTGGTGGGTTTGCGTTCCGGGCTAGGGTTAGGGATAGGGAACGTCAAGGCTTAGGGCACATGTGAGGGTACGGAAACGTGAGAGGGTCAGGCTACATGCTGACGCACGGGTCAGTGCCAGCGTACGGGCCAGGAGTAGGCTACGGTGTAGCGTATGGTGTAGGGCTGGTGGTGGGTTTCCGTTCCGGGCTAGGGATAGTGTTAGGGAATGGCAAGGCTTAGGGCACAGATGAGGGTACGGAAAAGTGGGAGGGTCAGGCTACGTGCTGACGCACGGGTCAGTGCCACCGTACGGGCCAGGAGAAGGCTACGGCTTGTGGCTAAGTTTTAGGGCTGGTGGTGGCTTTCCGTTCCGTGCTATGTTTAGGGTTAGGGAACGGCAAGTCTTAGGGCACAGGTGAGGGTACGGAAACGTGGGAGGGTCAGGCTACGTGCTGACGCACGGGTCAGTGCCCGCGTACGGGCCAGGTGTAGGCTACAGCATAGGGTAAGGTGTAGGGCTGGTGGTGGGTTTCCGTTCCGGGCTAGGGTTAGGTTTAGGGAACGGCAAGGCTTAGGGCACAGGTGAGGGTACGGAAACGTGGGAGGGTCACGCTACGTGCTGACGCACGGTTCAGTGCCAGCATATGGGCCAGGAGTAGGCTACAGCTTGGGGGTAAGGTGTAGGGCTGGTGGTGGGTTTCCGTTCCGGTCTAGGGTTAGGGTTATGGAACGGCAAGGCTTAGGGCACGTGTGAGGGTACAGAAACGTGGGAGGGTCAGGCTACTTGCTGATGCTAGGGTTAGTGCCACCGAACGGGCCAGGAGTAGGCTACGACTTGGGGGTAAGTTGTAGGGCTGGTGGTGGGTTTCCGTTCCGGGCTAGGGTTAGGGTTACGGAACGGCAAGGCTTAGGGCACAGGTGAGGGTACGGAAACGTGGGAGGGTCAGGCTACATGCTGACGCAAGGGTCAGTGCCACCGTACAGGCCAGGAGTAGGCTACGGCGTAGGTTAAGGTGTAGGGCTGGTGGTGGGTTTCCGTTCAGGGCCAGGGTGAGGGTTAGGGAACGGCAAGGCTTAGGGCACAGATGAAGGTACGGAAACGTGGGAGGGTCAGGCTACGTGCTGATGAAAGGGTCAGTGCCTGCGTACGGGCCAGGAATAGGCTACGGCTTGGGGTAAGGTGTAGGGCTGGTGGTGGGTTTCTGTTCCGGGCTAGGGTTAGGGTTAGGGAACGGCAAGGCTTAGGGCACAGGTGAGGGTACGGAAACGTGGGAGGGTCAAATTACATGCTGACGCACGGGTCAGTGCGAGCGTACGGGCGAGGAGTAGGCTACACTGTAGGGAAAGGTTTAGGGATGGTGGTGGGTTTCCGTTCCGGGTTAGGGTTAGGGTTAGGGAACGGCAAGGCTTAGGGCACAGGTGAGGGTACGGAAACGTGGGAGGGTCAGGCTACGTGCTGACGCACGGGTCAGTGCCAGCGTACGGGCCAGGAGTAGGCTACAGTGTAATGTAAGATGTAGGGCTGGTGGTGGGTTTTTGTTCCGGGCTACGGTTACGGTTAGGGAATGGCAAGGCTTAGGGCACATGTGAGGGTACGGAAACGTGGGAGGGTATGGCTACGTGCAGAAGCACGGGTCAGTGCCAGGGTACGGGCAAGGAGTAGGCTACGGCATAGTGTAAGGTGTAGGGCGGGTGGTGGGTTTCCGTTCCGGGCTAGGGTTAGGGTAAGGGAACGGCAAGGCTTAGGGCACAGGTGATGGTATGGAAAAGTGGGAGGGTCAGGCTACGTGATGACGCACGTGTCAGTGCCAGCGTACGGGCCAGGAGTAGGATACGGCGTAGGGAAAGGTTTAGGGCTGGTGGGGAGTTTGCGTTCCGGGCTAGGGTTAGGGTAAGGGAACGGCAGGGCTTAGGGCACAGGTGATGGTACGGAAAAGTGGGAGGGTCAGGCTACGTGCTGACGCACGGGTCAGTGCCAGCGTACGGGCCAGGAGTAGGCTACGGCTTGTGGCTAAATTTTAGGGCTGGTGGTGGCTTTCCGTTCCGGGCTAGGGTTAGGGTTAGGGAACGGCAAGGCTTAGTGCACAGGTGAGGGGACGGAAACGTGTGAGTGTCAGGCTACGTGCTGACGCACGTGTCAGTGCCAGCGTACATGTCAGGAGTAGGCTACGGCGTAGGGTAAGGTGTAGGGCTGCTGATGGGTTTCTGTTCCTGGCAAGGGTGAGGGTGAGGGAACGGCAAGGCTTAGGGCACAGGTGATGGTACGGAAACGTGGGAGGGTCAGGCTACGTGCTGACGCACGGGTCAGTGCCAGCGTACGGGCCAGGAGTAGGCTACGTCTTGTGGGTAAGTTTTAGGGCTGGTGGTGTGTTTCCTTTCTGGGCTAGGGTTAGGGTTACGGACCGGCAAGGCTTAGGGCACTGATGAGGGTACGGAAACGTGGGAGGGTCTGGCTACGTGCTGATGAAAGGTCAGTGCCTGCGTACGGGCCAGAAATAGGTTACGGCGCAGGGAAAGGTGTAGGGCAGGTGGTGGGTTTCCGTTCCGGGCTAGGGTTAGGGTTAGGGAACGGCAAGGCTTAGCGCACAGGTGAGGGTACGGAAACGTGGGAGGGTCAGGCTACGTGATGATGCACGGGTCAGTGCCAGCGTACTGGCCAGGAGTAAACTACGGCTTGGGGATTACGTGTAGGGCTGGTGGTGGGTTTCCGTTCCGCGCTAGGGTTAGGGTTAGGGAACGGCAAGGCTTAGGTCACCGGTGAGGGTACGGAAACTTGGGAGGGTCAGGCTACATGCTGATGCACGGGTCAGTGCCAGCGTACGGGCCAGGAATAGGCTATGGTTTGGGGGTAAGCTGTAGGGCTGGTGGAGGGTTTCCGTTCCGGAATAGGGTTAGGGTTAGGGAACAGCAAGGCTTAGGGCACAGGTGAGGGTACGGAAACGTGTGAGGGTAAGGCTACGTGCTGAGGCACGTGTCAGTGCGAGCGTACGTGCCAAGAGTAGGCTAAGGCGTAGGGTAAGGTGTAGGGCTGCTGATGGGTTTCTGTTCTTGGCTAGGGTGAGGGTGAGGGAACGGCAAGGATAGGGCACAGGTGATGGTACGGAAACGTGGGAAGGTCAGGCTACGTGCTGACGCACGGGTCAGTGCCAGCATACGGGCCAGTAGTAGGCTACGGCTTGTGGGTAAGTTTTAGGGCTGGTGGTGGGTTTCCGTTCCGGGCTAGGGTTAGGGTTAGGGAACGGCAAGGCTTAGTGCACAGGTGATGGTACGGTAATATGGGAGGGTCAGGCTACGTGCTGAAGCACAGGTCAGTGCCGCGAACGGGCCAGGTATAGGCTATGGCATAGGGTAAGGTTTAGGGCTGGTGGTGGGTTTCCGTTCCGGACTAAGGTTAGGGTTAGGGAATGGCAAGGCTTAGGGCAGAGGTGAGGGTACGGAAACGTGTGAGGTTCAGGCTACATGCTGACGCACGTGTCAGTGCCAGCGTACGTGCCAGGAGTAGGCTACGGCGTTGGGTAAGGTGTAGGTCTGCTGGTGGGTTTCCGTTCATGGCTAGGGTGAGGGTGAGGGAACGGCAAGGCTTAGGGCACAGGTGATGGTAGAGAAACGTGGGAGCGTCAGGCTACGTGCTGACGCACGGGTCAGTGCCAGCGTACGGGCCAGAAGTAGGCTACGGTGTAGGGTAAGGTGTAGGGCTGGTGGTGGGTTTCCGTTCCGCGCTAGGGTTAGGGTTAGGGAACGGCAAGGCTTAGGGCACAGGTGAGGGTACGGAAACGTGGGAGGGTCAGGCTACGTGCTGATGCACGGGTCTGTGCCAGCGTACGGGCCAGGAGTAGGCTACGGTGTAATGTAAGGTGTAGGGCTGGTGGTAGGTTTTTGTTCCGGGCTATGGTTACGGTTAGGGAATGGCAAGGCTTAGGGCACATGTGAGGGTACGGAAACGTGGGAGGGTATGGCTACGTGCTGAAGCACGGGTCAGTGCCAGGGTACGGGCAAGGAGTAGGCTACGGCATAGGGTAAGGTGTAGGGCGGGTGGTGGGTTTCCGTTCCGGGCTAGGGTTAGGGTTAGGGAACGTCAAGGCTTAGGGCACAGGTGAGGGTACGGAAACGTGGGAGGGACAGGCTACGTTCTGACACATGGGTCATTGCCAGCGTACGGGCCAGGAATAGGCTATGGCGTAGGGTAGAGTGTAGGGCTGGTGGTGGGTTTCTGTTCAGGGCTAAGGTTAGGGTTACGGAACGGCAAGGCTTAGGGCACGGGTGAGGGTACAGAAACGTGGGAGGTTCAGCCTACTTGCTGATGCTCGGGTTAGTGCCACCGAACGGGCCAGGTGTAGGCTACGGCTTGGGGGTAAGTTGTAGGGCTGGTGGTGGGTTTCCGTTCTGGGCTAGGGTTAGGGTTACGGAACGGCAAGGCTTAGGGCACAGGTGAGGGTACGGAAACGTGGGAGGGTCAGGCTACGTGCTGACGCAAGGTTCAGTGCCCGCGTACCGGCCAGGTGTAGGCTAAAGCATAGGGTAAGGTGTAGGGCTGGTGTTGGGTTTCCGTTCCGGGCTAGGGTTAGGGTTAGGGAACGGCAAGGCTTAGGGCACAGGTGAGGGTACGGAAACGTGGGAGGGTCACGCTACGTGCTGACGAACGGGTCAGTGCCAGCATATGGACCAGGAGTAGGCTACGGCATTGTGGTAAGTTGTTGGGCTGTTGGTGGGTTTCTGTTCCGGGCTAGGGTTAGGGTTAGGGAACGTCAAGGCTTAGGGCACAGGTGAGGGTACGGAAACGTGGGAGGGTCAGGCTACATGCTGACGCACGTGTCAGTGCCAGCGTACGGGCCAGGAATAGGCTATGGCGTAGGGTAGAGTGTAGGGCTGGTGGTGGGTTTCCGTTCCGGGCTAAGGTTAGGGTTAGGGAACGGCAAGGCTTAGGGCACAGGTGAGGGTACGGAAACGTGTGAGGGTCAGGCTACGTGCTGACGCACGTGTCAGTGCCAGCGTACCGGCCAGCAGTAGGCTACGGATTTGGGGTAAGGTGTAGGGCTGGTGGTGGGTTTCCGTTCCGGGCTAGGGTTAGTGTTAGTGAACGGCAAGGCTTAGGGCACAGGTGAGGGTACGGAAACGTGGGAGGGTCAAGCTACGTGCTGATGAAAGGGTCAGTGCCTGCGTACGAGCCAGGAATAGGCTACGGCGTAGGGAAAGGTGTAGGTATTGTGGTGGGTTTCCGTTCCGGGCTAGGGTTAGGGTTAGGGAACGGCAAGGCTTAGGGCACAGGTGATGGTCCGCAAACGTGGGAGGGTCAGGCTACGTGATGACGCACGGGTCAGTGACAACGTACGGGCCAGGAGTAGGCTACGGCTTGGGGGTAAGGTGTAGGGCTGGTGGTGGGTTTCCGTTCCGGGCTAGGGTTAGGGTTAGGGAACGGCAAGGCTTAGGGCCCAGGTGAGGGTACGGAAACGTGGGAGCGTCAGGGTACGTGATGATGCACGGGTCAGTGCCAGCATACTGGCCAGGAGTAGGCTACGCCTTGGGGGTAAGTTGTAGGGCTGGTGGTGGTTTTCCGTTCCGGGCTAGGGTTAGGGTTAGGGAACGGCAAGGCTTAGGGCACAGGTGAGGGTACGGAAACGTGGGAGAGTCAGGCTACATGCTGACGCACGGGTCAGTGCCAGCGTATGGGCCAGGAATAGGCTATGGCTTGGGGGTAAGCTGTAGGGCTGGTGGTGGGTTTCCGTTCCGGACTAAGGTTAGGGTTAGGGAATGGCAAGGCTTAGGGCACAGGTGAGGGTACGGAAACGTGTGAGGTTCAGGCTACATGCTGACGCACGTGTCAGTGCCAGCGTACGTGCCAGGAGTAGGCTACGGCGTTGGGTAAGGTGTAGGTCTGCTGGTGGGTTTCCGTTCATGGCTAGGGTGAGGGTGAGGGAACGGCAAGGCTTAGGGCACAGGTGATGGTAGAGAAACGTGGGAGGGTCAGGCTACATGCTGACGCACGGGTCAGTGCCAGCGTACGGGCCAGAAGTAGGCTACGGCGTAGGGTAAGGTGTAGGGCTGGTGGTGGGTTTCCGTTCCGCGCTAGGGTTAGGGTTAGGGAACGGCAAGGCTTAGGGCACAGGTGAGGGTACGGAAACGTGGGAGGGTCAGGCTACGTGCTGATGCACGGGTCTGTGCCAGCGTACGGACCAGGAGTAGGCTACAGTGTAATGTAAGGTGTAGGGCTGGTGGTGGGTTTTTGTTCCGGGCTACGGTTACGGTTAGGGAATGGCAAGGCTTAGGGCACATGTGAAGGTACGGAAACGTGAGAGGGTATGGCTACGTGCTGAAGCATGGGTCAGTGCCAGGGTACGGACAAGGAGTAGGCTACGGCATAGGGTAAGGTGTAGGGCGGGTGGTGGGTTTCCGTTCCGGGCTAGGGTTAGGGTAAGGGAACGGCAAGGCTTAGGGCACAGGTGATGGTATGGAAAAGTGGGAGGGTCAGGCTACGTGATGACGCACGGGTCAGTGCCAGCGTACGGGCCAGGAGTAGGCTACGGCGTAGGGAAAGGTGTAGGGCTGGTGGTGGGTTTGCATTCCGGGCTAGGGTTAGGGATAGGGAACGTCAAGGCTTAGGGCACATGTGAGGGTACGGAAACGTGAGAGGGTCAGGCTACATGCTGACGCACGGGTCAGTGCCAGTGTACGGGCCAGGAGTAGGCTACGGTGTAGCGTATGGTGTAGGGCTGGTGGTGGGTTTCCGTTCCGGGCTAGGGTTAGGGTTAGGGAATGGCAAGGCTTAGGGCACAGATGAGGGTACGGAAAAGTGGGAGGGTCAGGCTACGTGCTGACGCACGGGTCAGTGCCAGCGTACGGGCCAGGAGAAGGCTACGGCTTGTGGCTAAGTTTTAGGGCTGGTGGTGGCTTTCCGTTCCGTGCTAGGTTTAGGGTTAGGGAACGGCAAGTCTTAGGGCACAGGTGAGGGTACGGAAACGTGGGAGGGTCAGGCTACGTGCTGACGCACGGGCCAGTGCCCGCGTATGGGCCAGGTGTAGGCTACAGCATAGGGTAAGGTGTAGGGCTGGTGGTGGGTTTCCGTTCCGGGCTAGGGTTAGGTTTAGGGAACGGCAAGGCTTAGGGCACAGGTGAGGGTACGGAAACGTGGGAGGGTCACGATACGTGCTGACGCACGGGTCAGTGCCAGCATATGGGCCAGGAGTAGGCTACGGCTTGGGGGTAAGGTGTAGGGCTGGTGCTGGGTTTCCGTTCTGGTCTAGGGTTAGGGTTATGGAACGGCAAGGCTTAGGGCACGTGTGAGGGTACAGAAACGTGGGAGGGTCAGGCTACTTGCTGATGCTAGGGTTAGTGCCACCGAACGGGCCAGGAGTAGGCTACGACTTGGGGGTAAGTTGTAGGGCTGGTGGTGGGTTTCCGTTCCGGGCTAGGGTTAGGGTTACGGAACGGCAAGGCTTAGGGCACAGGTGAGGGTACGGAAACGTGGGAGGGTCAGGCTACATGCTGACGCAAGGGTCAGTGCCACCGTACAGGCCAGGAGTAGGCTACGGCGTAGGTTAAGGTGTAGGGCTGGTGGTGGGTTTCCGTTCCGGGCTAGGGTGAGGGTTAGGGAACGGCAAGGCTTAGGGCACAGATGAAGGTACGGAAACGTGGGAGGGTCAGGCTACGTGCTGACGCACGGGTCTGTGCCAGCGTACGGGCCAGGAGTAGGCTACGGCTGGGTGTAAGGTGTAGGGCTGGTGGTGGGTTTCCGTTCCGGGCTACGGTTAGGGTTAGGGAACGGCAAGGCTTAGCGCACAGGTGAGGGTACGGAAACGTGGGAGGGTCAGGCTACGTGATGATGCACGGGTCAGTGCCAGCGTACTGGCCAGGAGTAAGCTACGGCTTGGGGATTAGGTGTAGGGCTGGTGGTGGGTTTCCGTTCCGCGCTAGGGTTAGGGTTAGGGAACGGAAAGGCTTAGGTCACAGGTGAGGGTACGGAAACTTGGGAGGGTCAGGCTACATGCTGATGCACGGGTCAGTGCCAGCGTACGGGCCAGGAATAGGCTATGGCTTGGGGGTATGCTGTAGGGCTGGTGGAGGGTTTCCGTTCCGGACTAGGGTTAGGGTTAGGGAACAGCAAGGCTTAGGGCACAGGTGAGGGTACGGAAACGTGTGAGGGTAAGGCTACGTGCTGAGGCACGTGTCAGTGCGAGCGTACGTGCCAAGAGTAGGCTACGGCGTAGGGTAAGGTGTAGGGCTGCTGATGGGTTTCTGTTCCTGGCTAGGGTGAGGGTGAGTGAACGGCAAGGCTTAGGGCACAGGTGATGGTACGGAAACGTGGGAAGGTCAGGCTACGTGCTGACGCACGGATCAGTGCCAGCATACGGGCCAGTAGTAGGCTACGGCTTGTGGGTAAGGTTTAGGGCTGGTGGTGGGTTTCCATTCCGGGCTACGGTTAGGGTTAGGGAACGGCAAGGCTTAGTGCACAGGTGATGGTACGGTAACATGGGAGGGTCAGGCTACGTGCTGAAGCACAGGTCAGTGCCCGCGAACGGGCCAGGTGTAGGCTATGGCATAGGGTAAGGTTTAGGGCTGGTGGTGGGTTTCCGTTCCGGACTAAGGTTAGGGTTAGGGAATGGCAAGGCTTAGGGCACAGGTGAGGGTACGGAAACGTGTGAGGTTCAGGCTACATGCTGACGCACGTGTCAGTGCCAGCGTACGTGCCAGGAGTAGGCTACGGCGTTGGGTAAGGTGTAGGTCTGCTGGTGGGTTTCCGTTCATGGCTAGGGTGAGGGTGAGGGAACGGCAAGGCTTAGGGCACAGGTGATGGTAGAGAAACGTGGGAGGGTCAGGCTACGTGCTGACGCACGGGTCAGTGCCAGCGTACGGGCCAGAAGTAGGCTACGGCGTAGGGTAAGGTGTAGGGCTGGTGGTGGGTTTCCGTTCTGCGCTAGGGTTAGGGTTAGGGAACGGCAAGGCTTAGGGCACAGGTGAGGGTACGGAAACGTGGGAGGGTCAGGCTACGTGCTGATGCATGGGTCTGTGCCAGCGTACGGGCCAGGAGTAGGCTACGGTGTAATGTAAGGTGTAGGGCTGGTGGTGGGATTTTGTTCCCGGCTACGGTTACGGTTAGGGAATGGCAAGGCTTAGGGCACATGTGAGGGTACGGAAACGTGGGAGGGTATGGCTACGTGCTGAAGCACGGGTCA
Source organism: Mesoplodon mirus (assembly GCF_964341445.2). Taxonomy (NCBI): domain Eukaryota; kingdom Metazoa; phylum Chordata; class Mammalia; order Artiodactyla; family Ziphiidae; genus Mesoplodon; species Mesoplodon mirus. Next base: position 284,473 of record NW_028295428.1, on the reverse strand, counting down.
GTGCCAGGGTACGGGCAAGGAGTAGGCTACGGCATAGGGTAAGGTGTAGGGCGGGTGGTGGGTTTCCGTTCCGGGCTAGGGTTAGGGTAAGGGAACGGCAAGGCTTAGGGCACAGGTGAGGGTACGGAAACGTGGGAGGGTCAGGCTACGTGCTGACGCACGGGTCAGTGCCCTCGTACGGGCCAGGTGTAGGCTACAGCATAGGGTAAGGTGTAGGGCTGGTGGTGGGTTTCCGTTCCGGGCTAGGGTTAGGTTTAGGGAACGGCAAGGCTTAGGGCACAGGTGAGGGTACGGAAACGTGGGAGGGTCACGCTACGTGCTGACGCACGGGTCAGTGCCAGCATATGGGCCAGGAGTAGGCTACGGCTTGGGGGTAAGGTGTAGGGCTGGTGGTGGGTTTCCGTTCCGGTCTAGGGTTAGGGTTATGGAACGGCAAGGCTTAGGGCACGTGTGAGGGTACAGAAACGTGGGAGGGTCAGGCTACTTGCTGATGCTAGGGTTAGTGCCACCGAACGGGCCAGGAGTAGGCTACGAATTGGGGGTAAGTTGTAGGGCTGGTGGTGGGTTTCCGTTCCGGGCTAGGGTTAGGGTTACGGAACGGCAAGGCTTAGGGCACAGGTGAGGGGACGGAAACGTGTGAGTGTCAGGCTACGTGCTGACGCACGTGTCAGTACCAGCATACATGCCAGGAGTAGGCTACGGCGTAGGGTAAGGTGTAGGGCTGCTGATGGGTTTCTGTTCCTGGCAAGGGTGAGGGTGAGGGAACGGCAAGGCTTAGGGCACAGGTGATGGTACGGAAACGTGGGAGGGTCAGGCTACGTGCTGACGCACGGTTCAGTGCCAGCGTACGGGCCAGGAGTAGGCTACGGCTTGTGGGTAAGGTTTAGGGCTGGTGGTGGGTTTCCTTTCTGGGCTAGGGTTAGGGTTACGGACCGGCAAGGCATAGGGCACAGATGAGGGTACGGAAACGTGGGAGGGTCTGGCTACGTGCTGATGAAAGGTCAGTGCCTGCGTACGGGCCAGGAATAGGTTACGGTGCAGGGAAAGGTGTAGGGCTGGTGGTGGGTTTCCGTTCCGGGCTAGGGTTAGGGTTAGGGAACGGCAAGGCTTACAGCACAGGTGAGGGTACGGAAACGTGAGAGGGTTAGGCTACGTGCTGATGCACGGGTCAGTGCCAGCGTACGGGCCACGAGTAGGCTACGGCGTAGGGTAAGGTGTAGGGCTGGTGGTGGGTTTCCGTTCATGGGCTAGGGTTAGGGTTAGGGAACGGCAAGGCTTACAGCACAGGTGAGGGTACGGAAACGTGGGAGGGTCAGACTACGTGCTGACGCATGGGTCAGTGCCAGCGTACAGGCCAGGTGTAGGCTACGCCGTAGGGAAAGGTTTAGGGATAGTGGTGGGTTTCCGTTACGGGCTAGGGTTAGGGTTAGGGAACGGCAAGGCTTAGGGCACAGGTGAGGGTACGGAAACGTGCGAGGGTCAGGCTACGTGCTGACGCACGGGTCAGTGCCAGCGTACCGGCCAGGAGTAGGCTACGGCTTCGTGGTTAGGTGTAGGGCTGATGGTGTGTTTCCGTTCCAGGCTAGGGTTAGTGTTAGGGAACAGCAAGTCTTAGGGCACAGGTGAGTGTACGGAAACGTGGGAGGGTCAGGCTATGTGCTGACGCACGGGTCAGTGCCAGCGTACGGGCCAGGAGTAGGCTACGGCTTGGGGGTTAGGTGTTGGGCTTGTGGTGTGTTTCCGTTCCGTACTCGGGTTACGGTTAGGGAACGGCCAGGCATAGGGCACAGGTGAGGGTACGGTAATGTGGGAAGTTCAGGCTACATGCTGACGCAAAGGTCATTGCCAGCGTATGGACCAGGAGTAGGCTACGGCTTGGGGGTTAGGTTTAGGGCTGGTGGTGGGTTTCCGTTCCGGGCTAGGGTTAGGGTTAAGGAACGGCAAGGCTTAGGGCACAGGTGAGGGTACAGAAACGTGGGAGGGTCAGGCTACGTGCTGATGAAAGGGTCAGTGCCTGCGTACGGGCCAGGAATAGGCTACGGCGTAGGGAAAGGTGTAGGGCTGGTGGTGGGTTTCCGTTCCGGGCTAGGGTTAGGGTTAGGGAATGGCAAGGCTTAGGGCACAGGTGATGGTCCGCAAACGTGGGAGGGACAGGCTACGTGCTGACGCACGGGTCAGTGCCAGCATAAGGTCCAGGAATAAGCTGCGGCTTTTGGGTAAGTTGTAGGGCTGGTGGTGGGTTTCCGTTCCGGGCTAGGGTTAGGGTTAGGGAACGGCAAGGCTTAGGGCACAGGTGAGGGTCCACAAACGTGGGAGGGTCAGGCTTCGTGCTGACGCACGGGTCTGTGCCAGCGTACGGGCCAGGAGTAGGCTACGGCTGGGTGTAAGATGTAGGGCTGGTGGTGGGTTTCCGTTCCGGGCTACGGTTAGGGTTAGGGAACGGCAAGGCTTAGCGCACAGGTGAGGGTACGGAAACGTGGGAGGGTCAGGCTACGTGATGATGCACGGGTCAGTGCCAGCGTACTGGCCAGGAGTAAGCTACGGCTTGGGGATTAGGTGTAGGGCTGGTGGTGGGTTTCCGTTCCGCGCTAGGGTTAGGGTTAGGGAACGGCAAGGCTTAGGTCACAGGTGAGGGTACGGAAACTTGGGAGGGTCAGGCTACATGCTGATGCACGGGTCAGTGCCAGCGTACGGGCCAGGAATAGGCTATGGTTTGGGGGTAAGCTGTAGGGCTGGTGGAGGGTTTCCGTTCCGGAATAGGGTTAGGGTTAGGGAACAGCAAGGCTTAGGGCACAGGTGAGGGTACGGAAACGTGTGAGGGTAAGGCTACGTGCTGAGGCACGTGTCAGTGCGAGCGTACGTGCCAAGAGTAGGCTACGGCGTAGGGTAAGGTGTAGGGCTGCTGATGGGTTTCTGTCCCTGGCTAGGGTGAGGGTGAGGGAACGGCAAGGCTTAGGGCACAGGTGATGGTACGGAAACGTGGGAAGGTCAGGCTACATGCTGACGCACGGATCAGTGCCAGCATATGGGCCAGTAGTAGGCTACGGCTTGTGGGTAAGGTTTAGGGCTGGTGGTGGGTTTCCATTCCGGGCTACGGTTAGGGTTAGGGAACGGCAAGGCTTAGTGCACAGGTGATGGTACGGTAACATGGGAGGGTCAGGCTACGTGCTGAAGCACAGGTCAGTGCCCGCGAACGGGCCAGGTGTAGGCTATGGCATAGGGTAAGGTTTAGGGCTGGTGGTGGGTTTCCGTTCCGGGCTAGGGTTAAGGTTAGGGAACGGCAAGCCTTAGGGCACAGGTGAGGTTACGGAAACGTGGGATGGTCAGGCTACGTGGTGACGCACGGGTCAGTGCCAGCATATGGGCCAGGAGTAGGCTACTGCGTGGTGGTAAGGTGTAGGGCTGGTGGTGGGTTTCTGTTCCGGGCTAGGGTTAGGGTTAGGGAACGTCAAGGCTTAGGGCACAGGTGATGGTACGGAAACGTGGGAAAGTCAGGCTTCGTGCTGACGCACGGCTCAGTGCCAGCGTACGGGCCAGGAATAGGCTATGGCGTAGGGTAGAGTGTAGGGCTCGTGGTGGGTTTCTGTTCCGGGCTAGGGTTAGGGTAAGGAAACGGTAAGGCTTAGGGCACAGGTGAGGGTACGGAAACGTGTGAGGCTCAGGCTACGTGCTGACGCACGTGTCAGTGCCAGCGTACTGGCCAGGTGTAGGCTACGGCTTGGGGGTAAGGTGTAGGGCTGGTGGTGGGTTTCTGCTCCGGGCTAGGGTTAGGCTTAGTGAACGGCAAAGCTTAGGGCACAGGAGAGGGTACGGAAAAGTGGGAGGGTCACGCTACGTGCTGATGAAACGGTGAGTGCCGGTGTACGAGCCAGGAATAGGCTACGGCTTTGGGAAAGGTGTAGGGCTGGTGGTGGGTTTCCGTTCCGGGCTAGGGTTAAAGTTAGGGAACGGCAAGCCTTAGGGCACAGGTGAGGGTCCGCAAACGTGGGAGGGTTAGGCTACGTGCTGAAGCACAGGTCAGTGCCCGCGTATGGGCCAGGTGTAGGCTACGGCATAGGGTAAGGTGTAGGGCTGGTGGTGGGTTTCCGTTCCGGGCTAGGGTTAGTGTTAGGGAATGGCATGTCTTAGGGCCCAGGTGAGGGTACAGAAACGTGGGAGGGTCAAACTACATGCTGACGCACGGGTCAGTGCGAGCGTACGGGCGAGGAGTAGGCTACCCAGTAGGGAAAGGTTTTGGGATGGTCGTGGGTTTCCGTTCCGGGTTAGGGTTAGGGTTAGGGAACAGCAAGGCTTAGGGCACAGGTGAGGTTACGGAAACTTGGGAGGGTCAGGCTACATGCTGACGCACGGGTCAGTGCCAGCGTTCGGGTCAGAAGTAGGCTACGGCGTAGGGTAAAGTGTAGGGCTGGTGGTGGGTTTCCGTGCCGGGCTAGGGTTAGGGTTAGGGAACGGCAAGGCTTAGGGCACAGGTGAGGGTACGGAAACGTGGGAGGGTCAGGCTACGTGCTGATGAAAGGGTCAGTGCCTTTGTACGGGCCAGGAATAAGCTACAGCATAGGGAAAGGTATATGGCTGGTGGTGGGTTTCTGTTCCGGGCTAGGGTTAGGGTTAGGAAACCGCAAGGCTTAGGGCACAGGTGAGGTTACGGAAACTTGGGAGGGTCAGGCTACATGCTGACGCACGGTTCAGTGCCAGCGTACGGGACAGGACTAGGCTACGGCATACGATAAGGTGTAGGGCTGGTGGTGGGATTCCGTGCCGGGCTAGGGTAAGGGTTAGGGAACGGCAAGGCTTAGGGCATAGGTAAGCGTACGGTAACATGGGAGGGTCAGGCTACGTGCTGAAGCACAGGTCAGTGCCCGCGTACGGGCCAGGTGTAGGCTACCGCATAGAGTAAGGTGTAGGTCTGGTGGTGGGTTTCCGTTCCGGGCGAGGGTTAGGGTTAGGGAACGGCAAGGCTTAGGGCACAGGTGACGGTACAGAAACATTGGAGGGTCAGGCTACGTGCTGAAGCACAGGTCAGTGCCCGCGTACGGGCCAGGTGTAGGCTACGGCATAGAGTAAGGTGTAGGGCTGGTGGTGGGTTTCCCTTCCGGGCTAGGGTTAGGGTTAGTGAACGGCAAGGCTTAGGGCACAGGTGAGGGTACGGAAACGTGGGAGGGTCAGGATACTTGCTGATGAAAGGGTCAGTGCCTGCGTATGAGCCAGGAATAGGCTACGGCGTAGGGAAAGGTGTAGGGCTGGTGGTGGGTTTCCGTTCGGGTCTAGGGTTAGTGTTAGGGAACGGCAAGGCTTAGGGCACAGGTGAGGGTCCGCAAATGTGGGAGGGTCTGGCTTCGTGCTGACGCACGGGTCTGTGCCAGCGTACGGGCCAGGAGTAGGCTATGGCTTGGGGGTAAGTTGTAGGGCTGGTGGTGGGTTTCCGTTCCGGGCTAGGGTTTGAGTTAGGGAACGGCAAGGCTTAGGGCACAGGTGAGGGTACGGAAACGTGGGAGGGTCAGGCTACGTGATGATGCACGGGTCAGTGCCAGCGTACTGGCCAGGAGTAAGCTACGGCCTGGGGGTTAGTTGTAGGGCTGGTGGTGTGTTTCCGTTCTGGGCTAGGGTTAGGGTTAGGGAACGGCAAGGCTTAGGGCACAGGTGAGGGTACGGAAACGTGGGAGGGTCAGGCTACATGCTGACGCACGGGTCACTGCCACTGTACGGGCCAGGAATAGGCTATGCCTTGGGGGTAAGCTGTAGGGCTGGTGGTGTGTTTCCGTTCCGGTCTAGGGTTAGGGTTAGGGAACGGCAAGGCTTAGGGCACAGGTGAGGGTACAGAAACATGGGAGGGTCAGGCTCCGTGCTGACGCACGGGTCAGTGCCCGTGCACGGGCTAGGAGTAGGCTACGGCGTTGGGTAAGGTATAGGGCTGGTGGTGGGTTTCCGTTCCGGGCTAGGATAAGGGTAGGGAACCGCAAGGCTTAGGGCACAGGTGAGGGTACGGAAACGTGTGAGGGTCAGGCTACGTGCTGACGCACGTGTCAGTGCCAGCGTACGTGCCAGGAGTAGGCTAAGGCGTAGGGCAAGGTGTAGGGCTGGTAGTGCGTTTCTGTTCCGGACTTGGGTTAGGGTTAGGGAAAGGCAAGGCTTAGGGCCCAGGTGAGGGTACGGAAACGTGGGAGGGTCAGGCTACGTGCTGACGCACGGGTCAGTGCCAGCGAACCGGCGAGGAGTAGGCTACGGCTTGGGGGTTAGGTGTAAGGCTGGTGGTGGGTTTCCGTTCCGGGCTAGGGTTAGTGTTAGCGAACAGTAAGGCTTAGGGCACAGGTGAGGGTACGGAAACCTGGGAGGGTCAGGCTACGTGCTGACGCACAGGTCAGTGCCAGCGTATGGACCACGAGTAGGCTACGGATTGGGGGTAAGGTGTAGGGCTTGTGGTGTGTTTCCGATCCGCGCTAGGGTTACGGTTAGGGAACGGCAAGATTTAGGGCACATGTTAGGGTACGGCAACGTGGCAGGGACAGGATACGTTTTGACGCACGGGTCAGTACCAGCGTATGGACCAGGAGTAGGCTACGGCTTGGGGGTAAGTTGTAGGGCTGGTGGTGGGTTTCCGTTCCAGGCTACAGTTAGGGTTAGGGAACGGCAAAGCTTAGGGCACAGGTGAGGGTACGGAAACGTGGGAGGGTCAGGCTACGTGATGACGCACGGGTCAGTGCCAGCGTACCGGCCAGGAGTAGGCTACGGCTTGGGGGTAAGGTGTAGGGCTGGTGGTGGGTTTCCGTTCCGGGCTAGGGTTAGGGTTAGGGAACGGCAAGGCTTAGGGCACAGTTGAGGGTACGGAAACGTGGGCGGGTCAGTTTACGTGCTGACACACGGGTCAGTGCTAGCATATGGGCCAGGAGTAGGCTACGGCTTGCGGATAAGGTGTAGGGCTGGTGGTGGGTTTTCATTCCTGGCTACGGTTAGGGTTAGGGAACGGCAAGGCTTAGGGCATAGGTGAGGGTACGGAAACGTGGGAGGGTCTGGCTACGTGCTGATGAAAGGGTCAGTGCCTGCGTACGGGCCAGGAATAGGTTACGGCGCAGGGAAACGTGTAGGGCTGGTGGTGGGTTTCCGTTCCGGGCTAGGGTTAGGGTTAGGGAACGGCAAGGCTTACAGCACAGGTGAGGGTACGGAAACGTGAGAGGGTTAGGCTACGTGCTGACGCACGGGTCAGTGCCAGCGTACGGGCCAGGAGTAGTCTACGGCGTAGGGTAAGGTGTAGGGCTGGTGGTGGGTTTCCGTTCATGGGCTAGGGTTAGGGTTAGGAAACGGCAAGGCTTAGGGCCCATGTGAGGGTACAGAAACGTGGGAGGGTCAGACTACGTGCTGATGCATGGGTCAGTGCCAGCGTACAGGCCAGGTGTAGGCTACGCCGTAGGGAAAGGTTTAGGGATAGTGGTGGGTTTCCGTTCCGGGCTAGGGTTAGGGTTAGGGAACGGCAAGGCTTAGGGCACAGGTGAGGGTACGGAAACGTGCGAGGGTCAGGCTACGTGCTGACGCACGGGTCAGTGCCAGCGTACCGGCCAGGAGTAGGCTACGGCTTCGTGGTTAGGTGTAGGGCTGATGGTGTGTTTCCGTTCCAGGCTAGGGTTAGTGTTAGGGAACAGCAAGTCTTAGGGCACAGGTGAGTGTACGGAAACGTGGGAGTGTCAGGCTATGTGCTGACGCACGGGTCAGTGCCAGCGTACGGGCCAGGAGTAGGCTACGGCTTGGGGGTTAGGTGTTGGGCTTGTGGTGTGTTTCCGTTCCGTACTAGGGTTAGGGTTAGGGAACGGCCAGGCTTAGGGCACAGGTGAGGGTACGGTAATGTGGGAATTTCAGGCTACATGCTGACGCACAGGTCATTGCCAGCGTATGGACCAGGAGTAGGCTACGGCTTGGGGGTTAGGTTTAGGGCTGTTGGTGGGTTTCCGTTCCGGTCTAGGGTTAGGGTTAAGGAACGGCAAGGCTTAGGGCACAGGTGAGGGTACGGAAACGTGGGAGGTTCAGGCTACGTGCTGATGAAAGGGTCAGTGCCTGCGTACGGGCCAGGAATAGGCTACGGCGTAGGGAAAGGTGTAGGGCTGGTGGTGGGTTTCCGTTCCGGGCTAGGGTTAGGGTTAGGGAATGGCAAGGCTTAGGGCACAGGTGATGGTCCGCAAACGTGGGAGGGACAGGCTACGTGCTGACTCACGGGTCAGTGCCAGCATAAGGTCCAGGAATAGGCTACGGCTTTGGGTAAGTTGTAGGGCTGGTGGTGGGTTTCCATTCCGTGCTAGGGTTAGGGTTAGGGAACAGCAAGGCTTAGGGCACAGGTGAGGGTCCACAAACGTGGGAGGGTCAGGCTTCGTGCTGACGCACGGGTCTGTGCCAGTGTACGGGCCAGGAGTAGGCTACGGCTTGTGGGTAAGGTTTAGGGCTGGTGGTGGGTTTCCGTTCCGGGCTAGGGTTAGGGTTAGGGAACGGCAAGGCTTAGTGCACAGGTGATGGTACGGTAACATGGGAGGGTCTGGCTACGTGCTGAAGCACAGGTCAGTGCCCGCGAACGGGCCAGGTGTAGGCTATGGCATAGGGTAAGGTTTAGGGCTGGTGGTGGGTTTCCGTTCCGGGCTAGGGTTAAGGTTAGGGAACGGCAAGGCTTAGGGCACAGGTGAGGTTACGGAAACGTGGGAGGGTCAGGCTACGTGGTGACGCACGGGTCAGTGCCAGCATATGGGCCAGGAGTAGGCTACTGTGTGGTGGTAAGGTGTAGGGCTGGTGGTGGGTTTCTGTTCCGGGCTAGGGTTAGGGTTAGGGAACGTCAAGGCTTAGGGCACAGGTGTTGGTACGGAAACGTGGGAAAGTCAGGCTACGTGCTGACGCACGGCTCAGTGCCAGCTTACGGGTCAGGACTAGGCTACGGCATACGATAAGGTGTAGGGCTGGTGGTGCGATTCCGTGCCGGGCTGGGGTTAGGGTTAGGGAACGGCAAGGCTTAGGGCACAGGTGAGCATACGGTAACATGGGAGGGTCAGGCTACGTGCTGAAGCACAGGTCAGTGCCCGCATACGGGCCAGGTGTAGGCTACGGCATAGAGTAAGGTGTAGGTCTGGTGGTGGGTTTCCGTTCCGGGCTAGATTTAGGGTTAGGGAACGGCAAGGCTTAGGGCACAGGTGAGCGTACGGTAACATGGGAGGTTTAGGGTACGTGGTGAAGCACAGTTCAGTGCCCGCGTACGGGCCAGGTGTAGGCTACGGCATAGAGTAAGGTGTAGGGCTGGTGGTGGGTTTCCCTTCCGGGCTAGGGTTAGGGTGAGTGAACGGCAAGGCTTAGGGCACAGGTGATGGTACAGAATCGTGGGAGGGTCAGGCTACTTGCTGATGAAAGGTTCAGTGCCAGCGTATGAGCCAGGAATAGGCTACGGCGTAGGGAAAGGTGTAGGGCTGGTGGTGGGTTTCCGTTCCGGGCTAGCGTTAGGGTTAGGGAACGTCAAGGCTTAGGGCACAGGTTAGGGTACGGAAACGTGGGAGTTTCAGGCTACGTGCTGACGCACGGGTCAGTGCCCGCGTACGGGCCAAGAGTAGGCTACGGCCTAGGGTAAGGTGTAGGGCTGGTGGTGGGTTTCCGTTCCGGGCTAGGGTTAGGGTTAGGGAACGGCAAGGCTTAGGGCACAGGTGAGCATACGGAAACGTCGGAGGTTCAGGCTACGTGCTTACGCACGGGTCAATGCCTGCGTTCGGGCCAGGAGTAGGCTACGGCGTAGGGTAATGTGTAGGGCTTGTGGTGGGTTTACGTTCAGGGCTAGGGTTAGGGTTAGGGAACGACAAGTTCTAGGGCCCAGGTGAGGGTATGGAAACGTGGGGGGGTCAGTCTACATGCTGACACACGGGTCAGTGCCAGCGTACGGGCCAGGAGTAGGCTATGGCGTAGGGAAAGGTATAGCGCTGGTGGCGGGTTTCCTTTCCGGGCTAGGGTTATTGTTAGGGAACGGCAAAGCTTTGGGCACAGGTAAGGGTACGGAAACGTGGGAGTGTCAGGCTACGTGCTGACGCACGGGTCAGTGTCAGTGTACGGGCCAGGAGTAGGCCACGGCATAGGGTAAGGTGTAGGGCAGGTGGTGGGTTTCCGTTCTGGGCTAGGGTTAGGGTTATGGAACGGTAAGTCTTAGGGCACAGGTGAGGGTACGGAAACGTGTGAGTATCAGGGTACGTGCTGACGCCTGTGTCAGTGCCAGCGTACGGGCCAGGAATAGGCCACGGCGTAGTGTAAGGTGTAGGGCAGGTGGTGGGTTTCCGTTCTGGGCTAGGGTTTGGGTTAGGGAACGGCAAAGCTATGTGCACAGGTGAGGGTACGGAAACGTGGGAGGGTCAGGCTACTTGCTGACCCACGGGTCAGTGCCAGCGTATGGGCCAGGAGTAGTCTAAGGCTTGGGGGTAAGATGTAGGGCTGGTGGTCCGTTTCCGTTCCGGGCTAGGGTTAGGGTTACGGAACCGCAAGGCTTAGGGCACTGGTGAGGGTACGGATACGTGGGAGGGTCAGGCTACATGCTGACGCACGGTTCATTGCCAGCGTACAGGCCAGGAGTAGGGTACGCCGTAGGGTAAGGTGTAGGGCTGGTGGTGGGTTTCCGTTCCGGGCTAGGGTTAGGGTTAGGGAAAGGCAAGGCTTAGGGCACAGGTGAGGGTACGGAAACGTGGGCGGGTCAGGCTACGTGATGACGCATGGGTCAGTGCAAGCGTACCGACCAGGAGTAGGCTACGGCTTGTTGGTTAGGTGTAGGGCTGGTGGTGGGTTTCAGTTCCAGGCTAGGGTTAGTGTTAGGGAACGGCAAGGCTTAGGGCACAGGTGAGGGTACGGTAATATTGGAAGGTCAAGCTACGTGCTGACGCACAGGTCAGTGCCAGTGTATGGACCAGGAGTAGGCTACGGCTTGGGGGTAAGGTGTAGGGCTTGTGGTGCTTTTCCGTTCCGGGCTAGGGTTAGGGTTAGGGAACGGCAAGGCTTAGGGCACAGGTGAGGGTACGGCAACGTGGCAGGGTCAGGATACGTTCTGACGCACGGGTCAGTGCCAGCGTATGGACCAGGAGTAGGCTACGGCATAGGGTAAGGTGTAGGACTGGTGGTGGATTTCTGTTTCGGGCTAGGGTTAGTGTTAGGGAACGGCAAGGCTTAGGGCACAGGTGAGGGTACGGAAAAGTGGGAGGGTCAGGCTACGTGCTGACGCAATGGTCATGGCCAGCGTATGGGCCAGGAATAGGCTACAGCGTAGGGTAGAGTGTAGAGCTGGTGGTGGGATTCTGTTCCGGGCTAGGGTTAGGGTTAGGGAACGGCAAAGCTTAGGGCACAGGTGAGGGTACGGAAACGTGGGAGGATCAGGCTACGTGCTGACGCACGTGTCTGTGCCAGCGTACCGGCCTGGAGTAGGCTACGGCTTGGGGGTTAGATGAAGGGCTGGTGGTGGGTTTCCATTACAGGCTAGGGTTAGGGTAAGGGAATGGCAAGGCTTAGGGCACAGGTGAGGGTAGGGAAACGTGGGAGGGTCAGGCTACATGCTGACGCACGGGTCAGTGCCAGCGTACGGGCCAGGAGTAGGCTACGGCGTAGGGTAAGGTGTAGGGCTGGTGGTGGGTTTCCATTATGGGCTAGGGTTAGGGTTAGGGAACGGCAAGGCTTAGGGCACAGGTGATGGTACGGAAACGTGGGAAGGTCAGGCTACGTGCTGACGCACGTGTCAGTGCCAGCGTACGGGCCAGGAGTAGGCTACGTCTTGGGGGTAAGTTGTAGGGCTGGTAGTGGGTTTCCGTTCCGGGCTAGGGTTAGGGTAAGGGAACGGCAAGGCTTAGGACACAGGTGAGGGTACGGTAACATGGGAGGGTCAGGCTACGTGCTGAAGCACAGGTCATTACACGCGTACGGGCCAGGTGTAGGCTACGGCATAGGGTAAGGTTTAGGGCTGGTGGTGGGTTTCTGTTCCGGGCTAGGGTTACTGTTAGGGAACGGCAAGGCTTAGGGCACAGGTGAGGTTCTGGAAACGTGGGAGGGTCAGGCTACGTGCTGACGCACGGGTCAGTGCCAGCATATGGCCCAGGAGTAGGCTACGGCGTGGTGGTAAGTTGTAGGGCTGGTGGTGTGTTTCTGTTCCGGGCTAGGGTTAGGGTTAGCGAACGTCAAGGCTTAGGGCACAGGTGAGGGTACGGAAAAGTGGGAGGGTCAAGCTACGTGCTGACGCAAGGGTCATGGCCAGCGTATGGGCCAGGAATAGGCTACGGCGTAGGGTAGAGTGTAGAGCTGGTGGTGGGATTCTGTTCCGGGCTAGGGTTAGGGTTAGGGAACGGCAAAGCTTAGGGCACAGGTGAGGGTACGGAAACGTGGGAGGATCAGGCTACGTGCTGACGCACGTGTCAGTGCCAGCGTACCGGCCTGGAGTAGGCTACGGCTTGGGGGTTAGATGAAGGGCTGGTGGTGGGTTTCCATTACAGGCTAGGGTTAGGGTAAGGGAACGGCAAGGCTTAGGGCACAGGTGAGGGTACGGAAACCTGGGAGGGTCAGGCTACATGCGGACGCACGGGTCAGTGCCAGCGTACGGGCCAGGAGTAGGCTACGGTTTGGGCGTTAGGTTTAGGGCTGTTGGTGGGTTTCCGTTCCGTACTAGGGTTAGGGTTAGTGAACGGCAAGCCTTAGGGCACAGGTGAGGGTACGGAAATGTGGGAATGTCAGGCTACGTGCTGACGCAAGTGTCAGTGCCAGTGTACGGGCCAGGAGTAGGCGACGGCGTTGGGTAAGGTGTAGGGCTGGTGGTGGGTTTCTGTTGAGGGCTAGGGTTAGGGTTAGGGAACGGCAAGTCTTAGGGCACAGGTGAGGGTAAGGAAACGTGGGAGCGTCAGGCTACGTGCTGACGCACGGGTCAGTGCCAGAGTTCGGGCCATGAGTATGCTACGGCGTAGGGTAATGTGTAGGGCTGGTGGTGGGTTTCCGTTCCGGGATAGGGTTAGTGTTAGGGAAAGGCAATGCTTAGGGCCCAGGTGAGGGTACGGAAACGTGGGAGTGTTAAACTACATGCTGACGCACGGGTCAGTGCGAGCGTACGGGCGAGGAGTAGGCTACCCAGTAGGGAAAGGTTTAGGGCTGGTGGTGGGTTTCCGTTCTGGGCTATTGTTAGGGTAAGGGAACGGCAAGGCTTAGGGCACAGGTGAGGGTACGGAAACGTGGGAGGGTCAGGCTACATGCGGACGCACGGGTCAGTGCGAGCGTACGGGCGAGGAGTAGGCTACCCAGTAGGGAAAGGTTTACGGCTGGTGGTAGGTTTCTGTTCCGGGCTAGGTTTAGGGTTAGGGAACGTCAAGGCTTAGGGCACAGGTGAGGGTACGGAAACGTGGGAGGGTTAGGCTACGTGCTGACGCACGGGTCAGTGCCAGCATATGGGCCAGGAGTAGGCTACGGCGTAGGTTAAGGTCTAGGGCTGGTGGTGGGTTTCTGTTCCGGGCTACGGTTAGGGTTAGGGAAAGGCAAAGCTTAGGGCACAGGTGAGGGTACGGAATCGTGGGAGGGTCAGGCTACGTGATGACGCACGGGTCAGTGCCAGCATACCGACCAGGAGTAGGCTACGGATTGTTGGTTAGGTGTAGGGCTGGTGGTGGGTTTCCGTTCCAGGCTAGGGTTAGTGTTAGGGTACGGCAAGGCTTAGGGCACAGGTGAGGGTACGGTAATGTTGGAAGGTCAAGCTACGTGCTGACGCACAGGTCAGTGCCAGCGTATGGACCAGGAGTAGGCTACGGCTTGGGGTAAGGTGTAGGGCTTGTGGTGCTTTTCCGTTCCGGGCTAGGGTTAGGGTTAGGGAACGGTAAGGCTTAGGGCACAGGTGAGGGTACGGCAACGTGGCAGGGTCAGGATACGTTCTGACGCACGAGTCAGTGCCAGCGTATGGACCAGGAGTAGGCTACGGCTTGTGGGTAAGGTGTAGTGCTGGTGGTGGTTTTCTGTTCTGGGCTAGGGTTAGGGTTAGTGAACGGCAAGGCTTAGGGCCCAGGTGAGGTTACGGAAACGTGGGAGTGTCAGGCTACGTGCTGATGAAAGGGTCAGTGCCTGTGTACGAGCCAGGAATAGGCTACGGTGTAGGGAAAGGTGTAGGGCTGGTGGTGGGTTTCCGTTCAGGGCTAGGTTTAGGGTTAGGGAACGGCAAGGCTTAGGGCTCAGGTGAGGTTCCGCAAACGGGGGAGGGTCAGGCTACGTGCTGACGCACGGGTCAGTTCCAGCGTACGGGCCAGGAGTAGGCTACGGCTTGGGGGTAAGGTGTAGGGCTGGTTGTGGTTTTCCGTTCCGGGCTAGGTTTAGGGTTAGGGAACGGCAAGGCTTAGGGCTCAGGTGAGGTACCGCAAACGTGGGAGGGTCAGGCTACGTGCTGACGCACGGGTCAGTGCCAGAGTTCGGGCCAGGAGTAGGCTATGGCGTAGGGTAAGGTTTAGGGCTGGTGGTGGGTTTCCGTTCCGGGATAGGGTTAGTGTTAGGGAACGGCAATGCTTAGGGCCCAGATGAGGGTAAGGAAACGTGGGAGTGTTAAACTACATGCTGACGCACGGGTCAGTGCGAGCGTATGGGCGAGGAGTAGGCTACCCCGTAGGGAAAGGTTTAGGGCTGGTGGTGGGTTTCCGTTCCGGGCTAAGGTTAGGGTTAGGGAACGGCAAGGCTTAGGGCACAGGTGAGGGTACGGAAACGTGGGAGGGTCAGGCTACGTGCTGACGCACGGTTCAGTGCGAGCGTACGGGCGAGGAGTAGGCTACCCAGTAGGGAAAAGTTTAGGGCTGGTGGTGGGTTTCTGTTCCGGGCTAGGTTTAGGGTTAGGGAACGTCAAGGCTTAGGGCACAGGTGAGGGTACGGAAACGTGGGAGGGTTAGGCTACATGCTGACGCACGGGTCAGTGCCAGCATATGGGCAAGGAGTAGGTACGGTGTAGGTTAAGGTGTAGGGCTGGTGGTGGGTTTCTGTTCCGGGCTACGGTTAGGGTTAGGGAAAGGCAAAGCTTAGGGCACAGGTGAGGGTACGGAATCGTGGGAGGGTCAGGCTACGTGATGACGCACGGGTCAGTGCCAGCGTACCGACCAGGAGTAGGCTACGGCTTGTTGGTTAGGTGTAGGGCTGGTGGTGGGTTTCCGTTCCAGGCTAGGGTTAGTGTTAGGGAATGGCAAGGCTTAGGGCACAGGTGAGGGTACGGTAATGTTGGAAGGTCAAGCTACATGCTGACGCACAGGTCAGTGCCAGCGTATGGACCAGGAGTAGGCTACGGCTTGGGGGTAAGGTGTAGGGCTTGTGGTGCTTTTCCGTTCCGGGCTAGGGTTAGGGTTAGGGAACGGCAAGGCTTAGGGCACAGGTGAGGGTACGGCAACGTGGCAGGGTCAGGATACATTCTGACGCACGGGTCAGTGCCAGCGTATGGACCAGGAGTAGGCTACGGCTTGTGGGTAAGGTGTAGGGCTGGTGGTGGTTTTCTGTTCTGGGCTAGGGTTAGGGTTAGTGAACGGCAAGGCTTAGGGCCCAGGTGAGGTTACGGAAACGTGGGAGTGTTAGGCTACGTGCTGATGAAAGGGTCAGTGCCTGCGTACGAGCCAGGAATAGGCTACGGTGTAGGGAAAGGTGTAGGGCTGGTGGTGGGTTTCCGTTCAGGGCTAGGGTTAGGGTTAGGGAACGGCAAGGCTTAGGGCTCAGGTGAGGTTCCGCAAACGTGGGAGGGTCAGGCTACATGCTGACGCACGGGTCAGTTCCCGCGTACGGGCCAGGAGTAGGCTACGGCTTGGGGGTAAGGTGTAGGGCTGGTTGTGGGTTTCCGTTCCGGGCTAGGTTTAGGGTTAGGGAACGGCAAGTCTTAGGGCACAGGTGAGGGTACGGAAACGTGGGAGGGTCAGGCTATGTGCTGACGCATGGATCAGTGCCAGTGTACGGGCCAGGAGTAGGCTACGACGTAGGGTTAGGTGTAGGGCTGCTGGTGGGTTTCCGTTCCTGGCTAGGGTTAGGGTGAGGGAATGGCAAGGCTTAGCGCACAGGTGAGGGTACGGAAACGTGGGAGGGTGAGGCTACGTGCAGACTCACGGGTCAGTGACAGCGTACGGGCCAGGAGAACACTACGGCGTATGGTAAGGTTTAGGGCTTGTGGTGGGTTTCCGTTCCGGGCTAGGGTTAGGGTTAGGGAACGGCAAGTCTTCGGGCACAGGTGAGGGTACGGAAACGTGGGAGGGTCAGGCTACATGCTGACGCATGGGTCTGTGCCAGCGTACGGGCCAGGACTAGGCTACGGCATACGATAAGGTGTAGGGCTGGTGGTGGGTTTCCATTCCAGGCTATGGGTAGGGTTAGGGAACGGCAAGGCTTAGGGCACAGGTGAGGGTATGGAAACGTGGGAGGGTCAGGCTACGTGCTGACGCACGTGTCAGTGCCAGCGTACGGGCCAGGAGTAGGCTACTGCTTGTGGGTAAGATTTAGGGCTGGAGGTGGGTTTCCGTTCCGGGCTAGGGTTAGGGTTAGGGAACGGCAAGGCTTAGGGCACAGGTGAGGGTACGGTAACATGGGAGGTTTAGGCTACGTGCTGAAGCACAGGTCATTACCCGCGTATGGGCCAGGTGTAGGCTACGGCATAGGGTAAGGTGTAGGGCTGGTGGTGGGTTTTCGCTCCGGGCTAGGGTTAGGGTTAGGGATCGGCAAGGCTTAGGGCACAGTTGAGGTTACGGAAACGTGGGAGGGTCAGGCTACGTGCTGACGCATGGGTCAGTGCCAGCACATGGGCCAGGAGTAGGCTACGGCGTTGTGGTAAGGTGTAGGGCTGGTGGTGGGTTTCTGTTCCGGGCTAGGGTTAGGGTTAGCGAACGTCAATGCTTAGGGCACAGGTGAGGGTACGGAAACTTGGGAGGGTCAGGCTACGTGCTGACGCACGTGTCAGTGCCAGCGTATGGGCCAGGAATAGGCTACGGTGTAGGATATAGTTTAGGACTGGTGGTGGGTTTCCATTCCGGGCTAGGGTTAGGGTTAGGGAACGGCAAGGCTTAGGGCACAGGTGAGGGTACGGAAACGTGGGAGGGTCAGGCTACGTTCTGACGGAAGGGTCATGGCCAGCGTATGGGCCAGGAATAGGCTACGGCGTAGGGTAGAGTGTAGAGCTGGTGATGGGACTCTGTTCCGGGCTAGGGTTAGGGTTAGGGAACGGCAAAGCTTAGGGCACAGGTGAGGGTACGGAAACGTGGGAGGATCAGGCTACGTGCTGACACACGTGTCAGTGCCAGCGTACTGGCCTGGAGTAGGCTATGGCTTGGGGGTTAGATAAAGGGCTGGTGGTGGGTTTCCATTACAGGCTAGGGTTAGGGTAAGGGAACGGCAAGGCTTAGGGCACAGGTAAGTGTACGGAAACGTGGGAGGGTCAGGCTACATGCTGATGCACGTGTCAGTGCCAGCGTACGGGCCAGGTGTAGGCTACGGTTTGGCCTTTAGGTTTAGGGCTGGGGGTGGGTTTCCGTTCCGTACTAGGGTTAGGGTTAGTGAACGGCAAGCCTTAGGGAACAGGTGAGGGTACGGAAATATGGGAAGGTCAGGCTACGTGCTGACGCACGTGTCAGTGCCAGTGTACGGGCCAGGAGTAGGCGACGGCGTTGGGTAAGGTGTAGGGCTGGTGGTGGGTTTCCGTTGCGGGCTAGGGTTAGGGTTAGGGAACGGCAAGTCTTAGGGCACAGGTGAGGGTAAGGAAACGTGGGAGGGTCAGGCTACGTGCTGACGCACGGGTCAGTGCCAGAGTTCGGGCCATGAGTAGGCTACGGCGTAGGGTAAGGTGTAGGGCTGGTGGTGGGTTTCCGTTCCGGGCTAGGGTTAGTGTTAGGGAAAGGCAATGCTTAGGGCCCAGGTGAGGGTATGGAAACGTGGGAGTGTTAAACTACATGCTGATGCACGGGTCAGTGCGAGCATACGGGCGAGGAGTAGGCTACCCAGTAGGGAAAGGTTTAGGGCTGGTGGTGGGTTTTCATTCCGGGCTAGGGTTAGGGTTAGAGAACGGCAAGGCTTAGGGCACAGGTGAAGGTACGGAAACGTGGGAGGGTCAGGCTACGTGCTGACGCACGGGTCAGTGCGAGCGTACGGGCGAGGAGTAGGCTACCCAGTAGGGAAAGGTTTACGGCTGGTGGTGGGTTTCTGTTCCGGGCTAGGTTTAGGGTTAGGGAACGTCAAGGCTTAGGGCACAGGTGAGGGTACGGAAACGTGGGAGGGTTAGGCTACATGCTGACGCACGGGTCAGTGCCAGCATATGGGCCAGGAGTAGGCTACGGCGTAGGTTAAGTTGTAGGGCTGGTGGTGGGTTTCTGTTCCGGGCTACGGTTAGGGTTAGGGAAAGGCAAAGCTTAGGGCACAGGTGAGGGTACGGAATCGTGGGAGGGTCAGGCTACGTGATGACGCACGGGTCAGTCCCTGCGTACCAACCAGGAGTAGTCTATGGCTTGTTGGTTAGGTGTAGGGCTGGTGGTGGGTTTCCGTTCCAGGCTAGGGTTAGTGTTAGGGAACGGCAAGGCTTAGGGCACAGGTGAGGGTACGGTAATGTTGGAAGGTCAAGCTACGTGCTGACGCACAGGTCAGTGCCAGCGTATGGACCAGGAGTAGGCTACGGCTTGGGGTTAAAGTGTAGGGCTTGTGGTGCTTTTCCGTTCCGGGCTAGGGTTAGGGTTAGGGAACGGCAAGGCTTAGGGCACAGGTGAGGGTACGGCAACGTGGCAGGGTCAGGATACGTTCTGACGCACGGGTCAGTGCCAGCGTATGGACCAGGAGTAGGCTACGGCTTGTGGGTAAGGTGTAGTGCTGGTGGTGGTTTTCTGTTCTGGGCTAGGGTTAGGGTTAGTGAACGGCAAGGCTTAGGGCACAGGTGAGGTTACGGAAACGTGGGAGTGTCAGGCTACGTGCTGATGAAAGGGTCAGTGCCTGCGTACGAGCCAGGAATAGGCTACGGTGTAGGGAAAGGTGTAGGGCTGGTGGTGGGTTTCCGTTCAGGGCTAGGGTTAGGGTTAGGGAACGGCAAGGCTTAGGGCTCAGGTGAGGTTCCGCAAACGTGGGAGGGTCAGGCTACGTGCTGATGCACGGGTCAGTTCCAGCGTACGGGCCAGGAGTAGGCTACGGCTTGGGGGTAAGGTGTAGGGCTGCTTGTGGGTTTCCGTTCCGGGCTAGGTTTAGGGTTAGGGAACGGCTAGTCTTAGGGCACAGGTGAGGGTACGGAAACGTGGGAGGGTCAGGCTACATGCTGACGCGCGGGTCAGTGCCAGTGTATGGGCCAGGAGTAGGCTACGACGTAGGGTTAGGTGTTGGGCTGCTGGTGGGTTTCCGTTCCTGGCTAGGGTTAGGGTGAGGGAACGGCAAGGCTTAGCGCACAGGTGAGGGTACGGAAATGTGGGAGGGTCAGGCTACGTGCTGACGCATGGGTCAGTGCCCGCATATGGGACAGGAGTAGGCTACGGCGTGGTGGTAAGGTGTAGGGCTGGTGGTGTGTTTCTGTTCTGGGCTAGGGTTAGGGTTAGCAAACGTCAATGCTTAGGGCACAGGTGAGGGTCCGGAAACGTGGGAGGGTCAGGCTATGTGCTGACGCACGGGTCAGTGACAGCGTACGCGCCAGGAGTAGGCTACGGCGTAGGGTAACGTGTAGGGCTGGTGGTGGGTTTCCGTTCCGGGATAGGGTTAGTGTTAGGGAACGGCAATGCTTAGGGCCCAGGTGTGGGTACGGAAACGTGGGAGTGTTAAACTACATGCTGACGCACGGGTCAGTGCGAGCGTACGGGCGAGGAGTAGGCTACCCAGTAGGGAAAGGTTTAGGGCTGGTGGTGGGTTTCCGTTCCGGGCTAGGGTTAGGGTTAGGGAACGGCAAGGCTTAGGTCACAGGTGAGGGTACGGAAACGTGGGAGGGTGAGGCTACGTGCTGACGCACGGGTCAGTGCGAGCGTACGGGCGAGGAGTAGGCTACCCAGTAGGGAAAGGTTTAGGGTTGGTGGTGGGTTTCTGTTTCGGGCTAGGTTTAGGGTTAGGGAACGTCAAGGCTTAGGGCACAGGTGAGGGTACGGAAACGTGGGAGGGTTAGGCTACATGCTGACGCACGGGTCAGTGCCAGCATATGGGCCAGGAGTAGGCTACGGCGTAGGTTAAGGTGTAGGGCTGGTGGTGGGTTTCTGTTCCGGGCTACGGTTAGGGTTAGGGAAAGGCAAAGCTTAGGGCACAGGTGATGGTACGGAATCGTGGGAAGGTCAGGCTACGTGCTGACGCACGTGTTAGTGCCAGCGTATGGGCCATGAGTAGGCTACGGCTTGGGGGTAAGGTGTAGGGCTGGTGGTGGGTTTCCGTTCCGCGCTAGGGTTAGGGTTAGGGAACGGCAAGGCTTAGGGCACAGGTGAGGGTACGGAAACGTGGGAGGGTCAGGCTACGTGCTGACGCACGGGTCAGTGCCAGCGTACGGGCCAGGAGTAGGCTACGGCGTAGGGTATAGTGTAGGGCTGGTGGTGGGTTTCCGTTCCGGGCTAGGGTTAGGGTTAGGGAACGGCAAGGCTTAGGGCACAGGTGAGGGTGTGGAAACGTGGGAGGGTCAGGCTACGTGCTGACGCACGGGTCAGTGCCAGCGTACGGGCCATGAGTAGGCTACGGCTTGGGAGTCAGTTGTAGGGCTGGTGGTGGGTTTCCGTTCTGGGCTAGGGTTAGGGAACGGCAAGGCTTAGGGCACAGGAGAGGGTACGGAAACGTGGGAGGTTCAGGCTACGTGCTGACGCACGGGTCAGTGCCAGCGTACGGGCCAGGAGTAGGCTACGGCTTGGGGGTAAGGTGTACGGCTGGTGGTGGGTTTCCGTTCCGGGCTAGGGTTAGTGTTAGGGAACGGCAAGGCTTAGGGCACAGGTGAGGGTACGGAAACGTGGGAGGGTCAGGCTACATGCTGATGCACGGGTCAGTGCCAGCGTACGGGCCAGGAGTAGGCTACGGCTTGGGAGTAAGTTGTAGGGCTGGTGGTGGGTTTCCGTTCCGGGCTAGGGTTAGGGAACGGCAAAGCTTAGGGCACAGGAGAGGGTACGGAAACGTGGGAGGGTCAGGATACGTGCTGACGCACGGGTCAGTGCCAGCGTACGGGCCAGGAGTAGGCTACGGCTTGGGGGTAAGGTGTAGGTCTGGTGGTGGGTTTCCGTTCCATGCTAGGGTTAGGGTTAGGGAACGGCAAGGCTTAGAGCACAGGTGAGGGTACGGAAACGAGGGAGGGTCAGGCTACGTGCTGACGCATGGGTCAGTGCCAGCGTATGGGCCATGAGTAGGCTACGGCTTGGGAGTAAGTTGTAGGGCTGGTGGTGGGTTTCCGTTCCGCGCTAGGGTTAGGGTTAGGGAAAGGCAAGGCTTAGGGCACAGGTGAGGGTACGGAAACGTGGGAGTGTCAGGCTACGTGCTGACGCACGGTTCAGTGCCAACGTACGGGCCAGGAGTAGGCTACGGCGTAGGGTAAGGTGTAGGGCTGGTGGTGGGTTTCCATTCCATGCTAGGGATAGGGTTAGAGAACGGCAAGCCTTAGAGCACAGGTGAGGGTAGGGAAACGTGGGAGGGTCAGGCTACGTGCTGACGCACGGGTCAGTGCCAGCGTACGGGCCAGTAGTAGGCTACGGCGTAGGTTAAGGTGTAGGGCTGGTTGTGGGTTTCCGTTCCGGGCTAGGGTTAGGGTTAGGGAACAGCAAGTCTTAGGGCACAGGTGAGGGTACGGAAACGTGGGAGGGTCAGGCTACGTGCTGACGCACGGGTCAGTGCCAGCGTACGGGCCAGGAGTAGGCTACGGCTTGGGGGTAAGTTGTAGGGCTGGTGGTGGGTTTCCGTTCCGGGCTAGGGTTAGGGTTACTGAACGGCAAGGCTTAGGGCACAGGTGAGGGTACGGAAACGTGGGAGGGTCAGGCTATGTGCTGAAGCACGGGTCAGTGCCAGCGTACGGGCCAGGAGTAGGCTACGGCGTAGGGTAAGGTTTAGGGCTGGCGGTGGGTTTCCATTCCGGGCTAGGGTTAGGTTTAGGGAACGGCAAGGCTTAGGGCACAGGTGAGGGTACGGAAACGTGGGAAGTTCAGGCTATGTGCTGACGCACGTGTTAGTGCCAGCGTATGGGCCATGAGTAGGCTACGGCTTTGGGGTAAGGTGTAGGGCTGGTGGTGGGTTTCCGTTCCGCGCTAGGGTTAGGGTTAGGGAACGGCAAGGCTTAGGGCACAGGTGAGGGTACGGAAACGTGGGAGGGTCAGGCTACGTGCTGACGCACGGGTCAGTGCCAGCGTACGGGCCAGGAGTAGGCTACGGCGTAGGGTATAGTGTAGGGCTGGTGGTGGGTTTCCGTTCCGGGCTAGGGTTAGGGTTAGGGAACGGCAAGGCTTAGGGCACAGGTGAGGGTGTGGAAACGTGGGAGGGTCAGGATACGTGCTGACGCACGGGTCAGTGCCAGCGTACGGGCCAGGAGTAGGCTACGGCTTGGGGGTAAGGTGTACGGCTGGTGGTGGGTTTCCGTTCCGGGCTAGGGTTAGGGTTAGGGAACGGCAAGGCTTAGGGCACAGGTGAGGGTACGGAAACGTGGGAGGGTCAGGCTACATGCTGATGCACGTGTCAGTGCCAGCGTACGGGCCAGGAGTAGGCTACGGCTTGGGAGTAAGTTGTAGGGCTTGTGGTGGGTTTCCGTTCCGGGCTAGGGTTAGGGAACGGCAAAGCTTAGGGCACAGGAGAGGGTACGGAAACGTGGGAGGGTCAGGATACGTGCTGACGCACGGGTCAGTGCCAGCGTACGGGCCAGGAGTAGGCTACGGCTTGGGGGTAAGGTGTAGGTCTGGTGGTGGGTTTCCGTTCCATGCTAGGGTTAGGGTTAGGGAACGGCAAGGCTTAGAGCACAGGTGAGGGTACGGAAACGAGGGAGGGTCAGGCTACGTGCTGACGCATGGGTCAGTGCCAGCGTACGGGCCATGAGTAGGCTACGGCTTGGGAGTAAGTTGTAGGGCTGGTGGTGGGTTTCCGTTCCGCGCTAGGGTTAGGGTTAGGGAAAGGCAAGGCTTAGGGCACAGGTGAGGGTACAGAAACTTGGGAGGGTCAGGCTACGTGCTGATGCATGTGTCAGTGCCAACGTAAGGGACAGGAGTAGGCTACGGCTTGGGTGTAAGTTGTAGGGCTGGTGGTGGGTATCCGTTCCGGGCTAGGGTTAGGGTTAGGGAACGGCAAGGCTTAGGGCACAGGTGAGGGTACGGAAACGTGGGAGGGTCAGGCTACGTGCTGACGCACGGGTCAGTGCCAGCGTACGGGCCAGGAGTAGGCTACGGCGTAGGGTATGGTGTAGGGCTGGTGGTGGGTTTCCGTTCCAGGCTAGGGTTAGGGTTAGGGAACGGCAAGGCTTAGGGCACAGGTGAGGGTACGGAAACGTGGGAGGTTCAGGCTACGTGCTCTCGCACAGGTCAGCGCCAGCGTATGGGCCAGGAGTAGGCTACGGCGTAGGGTAAGGTGTAGGGCTGGTGGTGGGTTTCCGTTCCGGGCTAGGGTTAGGGTTAGGGAACGGCAAGGCTTAGGGCACAGGTGAGGGTACGGAAACGTGGGAGGGTCAGGCTACGTGCTGACGCACGGGTCAATGCCAGCGTACAGGCCAGGTGTAGGCTACGGCTTGTGGGTAAGGTGTAGGGCTGGTGGTGGGTTTCCGTTCCGGGCTAGGGTTAGGGTTAGGGAACGGCAAGGCTTAGGGCACAGGTGAGGGTACGGAAACGTGGGAGGGTCAGGCTACGTGCTGATGCACGGGTCAGTCCCTGCGTACGGGCCAGGAGTAGGCTACGGGGTAGGGTAAGGTGTAGGGCTGGTGGTGGGTTTCCGTTCCGGGCTAGGTTTAGGGTTAGGGAACGGCAAGGCTTAGGGCACAGGTGAGGGTACGGAAACGTGGGAGGGTCAGGATACATGCTGACGCATGGGTCAGTGTCAGCGTACGGGCCAGGAGTAGGCTACGGCTTGGGGGTTAGTTGTAGGGCTGGTGGTGGGTTTCCATTTCGGGCTAGGGTTAAGGTTAGGGAACGGCAAGGCTTAGGGCACAGGTGAGGGTACGGAAACGTGGGAGGGTCAGGCTACATGCTGACGCACGGGTCAGTGCCAGCGTACCGGCCAGGTGTAGGCTACGGCTTGTGGGTAAGGTGTAGGGCTGGTGGTGGGTTTCCGTTCCGTGCTAGGGTTAGGGTTAGGGAACGGCAAGTCTGAGGGCACAGGTGAGGGTACGGAAACGTGGGAGGGTCAGGCTACGTGCTGACGCACGGGTCAGTGCCAGCGTACGGGCCAGGAGTAGGCTACGGCTTGGGGGTAAGGTGTAGGACTGGTGGAGGGTTTCCGTTCCGGGCTAGGGTTAGGGTTAGGAAACGGCAAGGCTTAGGGCACAGGTGAGGGTACGGAAATGTGGGAGGGTCAGGCTACGTGCTGACGCATGGGTCAGTGCCAGCGTACGGGCCAGGCGTAGGCTACGGTGTAGGGTAAGGTGTAGGGCTGGTGGTGGGTTTCCGTTCCGGGCTAGGGTTAGGGTTAGGGAACGGCAAGGCTTAGGGCACAGGTGAGGGTACGGAAACGTGGGAGGGTCAGGCTACGTGCTGACGCACGGGTCAGTGCCAGCGTACCGGCCAGGTGTAGGCTACAGCTTGGGGGTAAGGTGTAGGGCTGATGGTGGGTTTCCGTTCCGGGCTAGGGTTAGGGTTAGGGAACGGCAAGGCTTAGTGCACAGGTGAGGGTACGGAAACGTGGGAGGGTCAGGCTACGTGCTGACGCATGGGTCAGTGCCAGCGTACGGGCCATGAGTAGGCTACGGCTTGGGGGTAAGTTGTAGGGCTGATGGTGGGTTTCCGTTCTGGGCTAGGGTTAGGGTTAGGGAACGGCAAGGCTTAGGGCACAGGTGAGGGTACGGAAACGTGGGAGTGTCAGGCTACGAGCTGACGCACGGGTCAGTGCCAGCGTACGGGCCAGGAGTAGGCTACGGCGTAGGGTAAGGTGTAGTGCTGGTGGTGGGTTTCCGTTCTGGGCTACGGTTAGGGTTAGGGAACGGCAAGGCTTAGGGCACTGGTGAGGGTACGGAAACGTGGGAGGGTCAGGCTACGTGCTGACGCATGGGTCAGTGCCAGCGTACGGGCCAGGAGTAGGCTACGGCTTGGGGGTAAGTTGTAGGGCTGGTGGTGGGTTTCCGTTCCGGGCTAGGTTAAGGGTTAGGGATCGGCAAGGCTTAGGGCACAGGTGAGGGTACGGAAACGTGGGAGGGTCAGGCTACGTGCTGACGCACGTGTCAGTGCCAGCGTACGGGACAGGAGTAGGCTACGGCATAGGGTAAGGTGTAGGGCTGGTGGTGGGTTTCCGTTCCGGGCTAGGGTTAGGGTTAGGGAACGGCAAGGCTTAGGGCACAGGTGAGGGTACGGAAACGTGGGAGGGTCAGGCTACGTGCTGACGCACGGGTCAGTGCCAGCGTACGGGCCAGGAGTAGGCTACGGCGTAGGGTAAGGTGTAGGGCTGGTGGTGGGATTCCGTTCTGCGCTAGGGTTAGGGTTAGGGAACGGCAAGTCTTAGAGCACAGGTGAGGGTACGGAAACGTGGGAGGGTCAGGCTACGTGCAGACGCACGGGTCAGTGCCAGGGTACGGGCCAGGAGTAGGCTACGGCTTGGTGGTAAGGTGTAGGGCTGCTGGTGGGTTTCCGTTCTGCGCTAGGGTTAGAGTTAGGGAACGGCAAGGCTTAGGGCACAGGTGAGGTTACGGAAACGTGGGAGGGTCAGGCTACGTGCTGACGCACGTGTCAGTGCCAGCGTACGGGCCAGGAGTAGGCTACGGCTTGGGGGTAAGATGTAGGGCTGGTGGTGGGTTTCCGATCAGGGCTAGGGTTAGGATTAGGGAACGGCAAGGCTTAGGGCACAGGTGAGGGTACGGAAACGTGGGAGGGTCAGGCTACGTGCTGACGCACGGGTTAGTGCCAGCGAACGGGCCATGAGTAGGCTACGGCTTGGGGGTAAGGTGTAGGGCTGGTGGTGGGTTTCCGTTCCGCGGTAGGGTTAGGGTTAGGGAACGGCAAGTCTTAGGGCACAGGTGAGGGTATGTAAACGTGGGAGGGTCAGGCTACCTGCTGACGCACGGGTCAGTGCCAGCGTACGGGCCAGGAGTAGGCTACGGCGTAGGGTAAGGTGTAGGGCTGGTGGTGGTTTTCCGTTCCGGGCTAGGGTTAGGGTTACGGAACGGCAAGGCTTAGGGCACAGGTGAGGGTGTGGAAACGTGGGAGGGTCAGGCTACGTGCTGACGCACGGGTCAGTGCCAGCGTACGGGCCAGGAGTAGGCTACGGATTGTGGGTAAGTTGTAGGGCTGATGGTGGGTTTCCGTTCCGGGCTAGGGTTAGGGTTAGGGAACGGCAAGGCTTAGGGCACAGGTGAGCGTGTGGAAACTTGGGAGGGTCAGGCTACGTGCTGACGCACGGGTCAGTGCCAGCGTACGGGCCATGAGTAGGCTACGGCTTGGGAGTAAGGTGTAGGGCTGGTGGTGGGTTTCCGTTCCGGGCTAGGGTTAGGGTTAGGGAACGGCAAGGCTTAGGGCACAGGTGAGGGTACGGAAACGAGGGAGGGTCAGGGTACGTGCTGACGCACGGGTCAGTGCCAGTGTACGGGCCAGGAGTAGTCTACGGCTTGGGGGTAAGGTGTCGGGCTGGCGGTGGGTTTCCATTCCATGCTAGGGATAGGGTTAGAGAACGGCAAGCCTTAGAGCACAGGTGAGGGTAGGGAAACGTGGGAGGGTCAGGCTACGTGCTGACGCACGGGTCAGTGCCAGCGTACGGGCCAGTAGTAGGCTACGGCGTAGGTTAAGGTGTAGGGCTGGTTGTGGGTTTCCGTTCCGGGCTAGGGTTAGGGTTAGGGAACAGCAAGTCTTAGGGCACAGGTGAGGGTACGGAAACGTGGGAGGGTCAGGCTACGTGCTGACGCACGGGTCAGTGCCAGCGTACGGGCCAGGAGTAGGCTACGGCTTGGGGGTAAGTTGTAGGGCTGGTGGTGGGTTTCCGTTCCGGGCTAGGGTTAGGGTTACTGAACGGCAAGGCTTAGGGCACAGGTGAGGGTACGGAAACGTGGGAGGGTCAGGCTATGTGCTGAAGCACGGGTCAGTGCCAGCGTACGGGCCAGGAGTAGGCTACGGCGTAGGGTAAGGTTTAGGGCTGGCGGTGGGTTTCCATTCCGGGCTAGGGTTAGGTTTAGGGAACGGCAAGGCTTAGGGCACAGGTGAGGGTACGGAAACGTGGGAAGTTCAGGCTACGTGCTGACGCACGTGTTAGTGCCAGCGTATGGGCCATGAGTAGGCTACGGCTTGGGGGTAAGGTGTAGGGCTGGTGGTGGGTTTCCGTTCCGCGCTAGGGTTAGGGTTAGGGAACGGCAAGGCTTAGGGCACAGGTGAGGGTACGGAAACGTGGGAGGGTCAGGCTACGTGCTGACGCACGGGTCAGTGCCAGCGTACGGGCCAGGAGTAGGCTACGGCGTAGGGTATAGTGTAGGGCTGGTGGTGGGTTTCCGTTCCGGGCTAGGGTTAGGGTTAGGGAACGGCAAGGCTTAGGGCACAGGTGAGGGTGTGGAAACGTGGGAGGGTCAGGATACGTGCTGACGCACGGGTCAGTGCCAGCGTACGGGCCAGGAGTAGGCTACGGCTTGGGGGTAAGGTGTACGGCTGGTGGTGGGTTTCCGTTCCGGGCTAGGGTTAGGGTTAGGGAACGGCAAGGCTTAGGGCACAGGTGAGGGTACGGAAACGTGGGAGGGTCAGGCTACATGCTGATGCACGTGTCAGTGCCAGCGTACGGGCCAGGAGTAGGCTACGGCTTGGGAGTAAGTTGTAGGGCTTGTGGTGGGTTTCCGTTCCGGGCTAGGGTTAGGGAACGGCAAAGCTTAGGGCACAGGAGAGGGTACGGAAACGTGGGAGGGTCAGGATACGTGCTGACGCACGGGTCAGTGCCAGCGTATGGGCCAGGAGTAGGCTACGGCTTGGGGGTAAGGTGTAGGTCTGGTGGTGGGTTTCCGTTCCATGCTAGGGTTAGGGTTAGGGAACGGCAAGGCTTAGAGCACAGGTGAGGGTACGGAAACGAGGGAGGGTCAGGCTACGTGCTGACGCATGGGTCAGTGCCAGCGTACGGGCCATGAGTAGGCTACGGCTTGGGAGTAAGTTGTAGGGCTGGTGGTGGGTTTCCGTTCCGCGCTAGGGTTAGGGTTAGGGAAAGGCAAGGCTTAGGGCACAGGTGAGGGTACAGAAACTTGGGAGGGTCAGGCTACGTGCTGATGCATGTGTCAGTGCCAACGTAAGGGACAGGAGTAGGCTACGGCTTGGGTGTAAGTTGTAGGGCTGGTGGTGGGTATCCGTTCCGGGCTAGGGTTAGGGTTAGGGAACGGCAAGGCTTAGGGCACAGGTGAGGGTACGGAAACGTGGGAGGGTCAGGCTACGTGCTGACGCACGGGTCAGTGCCAGCGTACGGGCCAGGAGTAGGCTACGGCGTAGGGTATGGTGTAGGGCTGGTGGTGGGTTTCCGTTCCAGGCTAGGGTTAGGGTTAGGGAACGGCAAGGCTTAGGGCACAGGTGAGGGTACGGAAACGTGGGAGGTTCAGGCTACGTGCTCTCGCACAGGTCAGCGCCAGCGTATGGGCCAGGAGTAGGCTACGGCGTAGGGTAAGGTGTAGGGCTGGTGGTGGGTTTCCGTTCCGGGCTAGGGTTAGGGTTAGGGAACGGCAAGGCTTAGGGCACAGGTGAGGGTACGGAAACGTGGGAGGGTCAGGCTACGTGCTGACGCACGGGTCAATGCCAGCGTACAGGCCAGGTGTAGGCTACGGCTTGTGGGTAAGGTGTAGGGCTGGTGGTGGGTTTCCGTTACGGGCTAGGGTTAGGGTTAGGGAACGGCAAGGCTTAGGGCACAGGTGAGGGTACGGAAACGTGGGAGGGTCAGGCTACGTGCTGATGCACGGGTCAGTCCCTGCGTACGGGCCAGGAGTAGGCTACGGGGTAGGGTAAGGTGTAGGGCTGGTGGTGGGTTTCCGTTCCGGGCTAGGTTTAGGGTTAGGGAACGGCAAGGCTTAGGGCACAGGTGAGGGTACGGAAACGTGGGAGGGTCAGGATACATGCTGACGCATGGGTCAGTGTCAGCGTACGGGCCAGGAGTAGGCTACGGCTTGGGGGTTAGTTGTAGGGCTGGTGGTGGGTTTCCATTTCGGGCTAGGGTTAAGGTTAGGGAACGGCAAGGCTTAGGGCACAGGTGAGGGTACGGAAACGTGGGAGGGTCAGGCTACATGCTGACGCACGGGTCAGTGCCAGCGTACCGGCCAGGTGTAGGCTACGGCTTGTGGGTAAGGTGTAGGGCTGGTGGTGGGTTTCCGTTCCGTGCTAGGGTTAGGGTTAGGGAACGGCAAGTCTGAGGGCACAGGTGAGGGTACGGAAACGTGGGAGGGTCAGGCTACGTGCTGACGCACGGGTCAGTGCCAGCGTACGGGCCAGGAGTAGGCTACGGCTTGGGGGTAAGGTGTAGGACTGGTGGAGGGTTTCCGTTCCGGGCTAGGGTTAGGGTTAGGAAACGGCAAGGCTTAGGGCACAGGTGAGGGTACGGAAACGTGGGAGGGTCAGGCTACGTGCTGACGCATGGGTCAGTGCCAGCGTACGGGCCAGGCGTAGGCTACGGTGTAGGGTAAGGTGTAGGGCTGGTGGTGGGTTTCCGTTCCGGGCTAGGGTTAGGGTTAGGGAACGGCAAGGCTTAGGGCACAGGTGAGGGTACGGAAACGTGGGAGGGTCAGGCTACGTGCTGACGCACGGGTCAGTGCCAGCGTACCGGCCAGGTGTAGGCTACAGCTTGGGGGTAAGGTGTAGGGCTGATGGTGGGTTTCCGTTCCGGGCTAGGGTTAGGGTTAGGGAACGGCAAGGCTTAGTGCACAGGTGAGGGTACGGAAACGTGGGAGGGTCAGGCTACGTGCTGACGCATGGGTCAGTGCCAGCGTACGGGCCATGAGTAGGCTACGGCTTGGGGGTAAGTTGTAGGGCTGATGGTGGGTTTCCGTTCTGGGCTAGGGTTAGGGTTAGGGAACGGCAAGGCTTAGGGCACAGGTGAGGGTACGGAAACGTGGGAGTGTCAGGCTACGAGCTGACGCACGGGTCAGTGCCAGCGTACGGGCCAGGAGTAGGCTACGGCGTAGGGTAAGGTGTAGTGCTGGTGGTGGGTTTCCGTTCTGGGCTACGGTTAGGGTTAGGGAACGGCAAGGCTTAGGGCACTGGTGAGGGTACGGAAACGTGGGAGGGTCAGGCTACGTGCTGACGCATGGGTCAGTGCCAGCGTACGGGCCAGGAGTAGGCTACGGCTTGGGGGTAAGTTGTAGGGCTGGTGGTGGGTTTCCGTTCCGGGCTAGGTTAAGGGTTAGGGATCGGCAAGGCTTAGGGCACAGGTGAGGGTACGGAAACGTGGGAGGGTCAGGCTACGTGCTGACGCACGTGTCAGTGCCAGCGTACGGGACAGGAGTAGGCTACGGCATAGGGTAAGGTGTAGGGCTGGTGGTGGGTTTCCGTTCCGGGCTAGGGTTAGGGTTAGGGAACGGCAAGGCTTAGGGCACAGGTGAGGGTACGGAAACGTGGGAGGGTCAGGCTACGTGCTGACGCACGGGTCAGTGCCAGCGTACGGGCCAGGAGTAGGCTACGGCGTAGGGTAAGGTGTAGGGCTGGTGGTGGGATTCCGTTCTGCGCTAGGGTTAGGGTTAGGGAACGGCAAGTCTTAGAGCACAGGTGAGGGTACGGAAACGTGGGAGGGTCAGGCTACGTGCAGACGCACGGGTCAGTGCCAGGGTACGGGCCAGGAGTAGGCTACGGCTTGGTGGTAAGGTGTAGGGCTGCTGGTGGGTTTCCGTTCTGCGCTAGGGTTAGGGTTAGGGAACGGCAAGGCTTAGGGCACAGGTGAGGTTACGGAAACGTGGGAGGGTCAGGCTACGTGCTGACGCACGTGTCAGTGCCAGCGTACGGGCCAGGAGTAGGCTACGGCTTGGGGGTAAGATGTAGGGCTGGTGGTGGGTTTCCGATCAGGGCTAGGGTTAGGATTAGGGAACGGCAAGGCTTAGGGCACAGGTGAGGGTACGGAAACGTGGGAGGGTCAGGCTACGTGCTGACGCACGGGTTAGTGCCAGCGAACGGGCCATGAGTAGGCTACGGCTTGGGGGTAAGGTGTAGGGCTGGTGGTGGGTTTCCGTTCCGCGGTAGGGTTAGGGTTAGGGAACGGCAAGTCTTAGGGCACAGGTGAGGGTATGTAAACGTGGGAGGGTCAGGCTACCTGCTGACGCACGGGTCAGTGCCAGCGTACGGGCCAGGAGTAGGCTACGGCGTAGGGTAAGGTGTAGGGCTGGTGGTGGTTTTCCGTTCCGGGCTAGGGTTAGGGTTATGGAACGGCAAGGCTTAGGGCACAGGTGAGGGTGTGGAAACGTGGGAGGGTCAGGCTACGTGCTGACGCACGGGTCAGTGCCAGCGTACGGGCCAGGAGTAGGCTACGGATTGTGGGTAAGTTGTAGGGCTGATGGTGGGTTTCCGTTCCGGGCTAGGGTTAGGGTTAGGGAACGGCAAGGCTTAGGGCACAGGTGAGCGTGTGGAAACTTGGGAGGGTCAGGCTACGTGCTGACGCACGGGTCAGTGCCAGCGTACGGGCCATGAGTAGGCTACGGCTTGGGAGTAAGGTGTAGGGCTGGTGGTGGGTTTCCGTTCCGGGCTAGGGTTAGGGTTAGGGAACGGCAAGGCTTAGGGCACAGGTGAGGGTACGGAAACGTGGGAGGGTCAGGGTACGTGCTGACGCACGGGTCAGTGCCAGTG
Source organism: Mesoplodon mirus (assembly GCF_964341445.2). Classification (NCBI taxonomy): domain Eukaryota; kingdom Metazoa; phylum Chordata; class Mammalia; order Artiodactyla; family Ziphiidae; genus Mesoplodon; species Mesoplodon mirus. The sequence continues at coordinate 252,665 of NW_028295428.1, read as the reverse complement.
TACGGGCCAGGAGTAGTCTACGGCTTGGGGGTAAGGTGTCGGGCTGGTGGTGGGTTTCCGTTCCGGGGTAGTGTTAGGCTTAGGGAACGGCAAGGCTTAGGGCACAGGTGAGGGTACGGAAACGTGGGAGGGTCAGGCTACGTGCTGACGCATGCGTCAGTGCCAACGTACGGGCCAGGAGTAGGCTACGGTGTAGGGTAAGGTGTAGGGCTGGTGGTGGGTTTCCGTTCAGGGCTAGGGTTAGGGTTAGGGAACGGCAAGGCTTAGGGCACAGGTGAGGGTACGGAAACGTGGGAGGGTCAGGCTACGTGCTGACGCACGGGTCAGTGCCAGCGTACCGGCCAGGTGTAGGCTACGGCTTGGGGGTAAGGTGTAGGGCTGGTGGTGGGTTTTCGTTCCGGGCCAGGGTTAGGGTTAGGGAACGGCAAGGCTTAGGGCACAGGTGAGGGTACGGAAACGTGGGAGGGTCAGGCTACGTGCTGACGCATTGGTCAGTGCCAGCGTACGGGCCAGGAGTAGGCTACGGCTTGGGGGTAAGTTGTAGGGCTAGTGGTGGGTTTCCGTTCCGGGCTAGGGTTAGGGTTAGGGAACGGCAAGGCTTAGGGCACAGGTGAGGGTACGGAAACGTGGGAGGGTCAGGCTACGTGCTGACGCATGTGTCAGTGCCAGCGTACGGGCCAGGAGTAGGCTACGGCATAGGGTAAGGTGTAGGGCTGGTGGTGGGTTTCCGTTCCGGGTTAGGGTTAGGGTTAGGGAACGGCAAGGCTTAGGGCACAGGTGAGGGTACGGAAACCTGGGAGGGTCAGGCTACGTGCTGACGCACGGGTCAGTGCCAGCGTACGGGACAGGAGTAGGCTACGGCTTGGGGGTAAGTTGTAGGGCTGGTGGTGGGTTTCCGTTCCGGGCTAGGGTTAGGGTTAGGGAACAGCAAGGCTTAGGGCACAGGTGAGGGTACGGAAACTTGGGAGGGTCAGGCTACGTGCTGACGCACGGGTCAGTGCCAGCGTACGGGCCAGGAGTAGGCTATGGCGTAGGGTAAGGTGTAGGGCTGGTGGTGGGTTTCCGTTCCGTGCTAGGGTTAGGGTTAGGGAACGGCAAGGCTTAGAGCACAGGTGAGGGTACGGAAACGTGGGAGGGTCAGGCTAGGTGCTGACGCACGGGTCAGTGCCAGCGTACGGGCCAGGAGTAGGCTACGGCTTGGGGGTAAGGTGTAGGGCTGGTGGTGTGTTTCCGTTCCGGGCTAGGGTTAGGGTTAGGGAACGGCAAGGCTTATGGCACAGGTGAGGGTACGGAAACGTGGGAGGGTCAGGCTACGTGCTGACGCACGTGTCAGTGCCAGCGTACGGGCCAGGAGAAGGCTACGGCTTGGGGGTAAGTTTTAGCGCTGGTGGTGGTTTTCCGTTCCGGGCTAGGGTTAGGATTAGGGAACGGCAAGGCTTAGGGCACAGGTGAGGGTACGGAAACGTGGGAGGGTCAGGGTACGTGCTGACGCACGGGTCAGTGCCAGTGTACGGGCCAGGAGTAGTCTACAGCTTGGGGGTAAGGTGTCGGGCTGGTGGTGGGTTTCCGTTCCGGGGTAGTGTTAGGCTTAGGGAACGGCAAGGCTTAGGGCACAGGTGAGTGTACGGAAACGTGGGAGGGTCAGGCTACGTGCTGACGCATGGGTCAGTGCCAACGTACGGGCCAGGAGTAGGCTACGGTGTAGGGTAAGGTGTAGGGCTGGTGGTGGGTTTCCGTTCCGGGCTAGGGTTAGGGTTAGGGAACGGCAAGGCTTAGGGCACAGGTGAGGGTACGGAAACGTGGGAGGGTCAGGCTACGTGCTGACGCACGGGTCAGTGCCAGCGTACCGGCCAGGTGTAGGGTACGGCTTGGGGGTAAGGTGTAGGGCTGGTGGTGGGTTTTCGTTCTGGGCTAGGGTTAGGGTTAGGGAACGGCAAGGCTTAGGGCACAGGTGAGGGTACGGAAACGTGGGAGGGTCAGGCTACGTGCTGACGCATGGGTCAGTGCCAGCGTACGGGCCAGGAGTAGGCTACGGCTTGGGGGTAAGTTGTAGGGCTGGTGGTGGGTTTCCGTTCCGGGCTAGGGTTAGGGTTAGGGAACGGCAAGGCTTAGGGCACAGGAGAGGGTACGGAAACGTGGGAGGGTCAGGCTACGTGCTGACGCATGTGTCAGTGCCAGCGTACGGGCCAGGAGTAGGCTACGGCATAGGGTAAGGTGTAGGGCTGGTGGTGGGTTTCCGTTCCGGGCTAGGGTTAGGGTTAGGGAACGGCAAGGCTTAGGGCACAGGTGAGGGTACGGAAAGGTGGGAGGGTCAGGCTACGTGCTGACGCACGGGTCAGTGCCAGCGTACGGGACAGGAGTAGGCTACGGCTTAGGGATAAGGTGTAGGGCTGGTGGTGGGTTTCCGTTCCGGGCTAGGGTTAGGGTTAGGGAACGGCAAGGCTTAGGGCACAGGTGAGGGTACGGAAACTTGGGAGGGTCAGGCTACGTGCTGACGCACGGGTCAGTGCCAGCGTACGGGCCAGGAGTAGGCTATGGCGTAGGGTAAGGTGTAGGGCTGGTGGTGGGTTTCCGTTCCGTGCTAGGGTTAGGGTTAGCGAACGGCAAGGCTTAGAGCACAGGTGAGGGTACGGAAACGTGGGAGGGTCAGGCTAGGTGCTGACGCACGGGTCAGTGCCAGCGTACGGGCCAGGAGTAGGCTAGGGCTTGGGGGTAAGGTGTAGGGCTGGTGGTGTGTTTCCGTTCCGGGCTAGGGTTAGGGTTAGGGAACGGCAAGGCTTAGGGCACAGGTGAGGGTACGGAAACGTGGGAGGGTCAGGCTACGTGCTGACGCACGGGTCAGTGCCAGCGTACGGGCCAGGAGTAGGCTACGGCTTTGGGGTTAGTTGTAGGGCTGGTGGTGGGTTTCCGTTCAAGGCTAGGGTTAGGGTTAGGGAACGGCAAGGCTTAGGGCACAGGTGAGGGTGTGGAAACGTGGGAGGGTCAGGCTACGTGCTGACGCACGGGTCAGTGCCAGCGTACGGGCCAGGAGTAGGCTACGGCTTGGGGCTAAGTTGTAGGGCTGGTGGTGGGTTTCCGTTCCGGGCTAGGGTTAGGGTTAGGGAACGGCAAGGCTTATGGCACAGGTGAGGGTACGGAAACGTGGGAGGGTCAGGCTACGTGCTGACGCACGGGTCAGTGCCAGCGTACGGGCCAGGAGAAGGCTACGGCTTGGGGGTAAGTTTTAGCGCTGGTGGTGGTTTTCCGTTCCGGGCTAGGGTTAGGATTAGGGAACGGCAAGGCTTAGGGCACAGGTGAGGGTACGGAAACGTGGGAGGGTCAGGCTACGTGCTGACGCACGGGTCAGTGCCAGCGTACAGGCCAGGAGTAGGCTACGGCGTAGGGTAAGGTGTAGGGCTGGTGGTGGGTTTCCGTTCCGGTCTAGGGTTAGGGTTAGAGAACGGCAAGGCTTAGGGCACAGGTGAGGGTACGGAAACGTGGGAGTGTCAGGCTACGTGCTGACGCAGGGGACAGTGCCAGCGTATGGGCCAGGGTAGGCTACGGCTTGGGGGTATGTTGTAGGGCTGGTGGTGGGTTTCCGTTCCGGGTTAGGGTTAGGGTTAGGGAACGGCAAGGCTTAGGACACAAGTGAGTTTGTGAAAACGTGGGAGGGTCAGGCTACGTGCTGACGCATGGGTCAGTGCCAGCGTACAGGCCAGGAGTAGGCTATGGCGTAGGGTAAGGTGTAGGGCTGGTGGTGGGTTTCCGTTCCGGGCTAGGGTTTGGGTTAGGGAACGGCAAGGCTTAGAGCACAGGTGAGGGTACGGAAACGTGGGAGGGTCAGGCTACGTGCTGACGCACGGGTCAGTGCCAGCGTACGGGCCAGGAGTAGGCTACGGCTTGGGGGTAAGTTGTAGGGCTGGTGGTGGGTTTCCGTTACGCGCTAGGGTTAGGGTTAGGGAACGGCAAGGCTTAGGGCACAGGTGAGGGTACGGAAACGTGGGATGGTCAGGCTACGTGCTGATGCACGGGTCAGTGCCAGCGCATGGGCCAGGAGTAGGCTACGGCGTAGGGTAAGGTTTAGGGCTGGTGGTGGGTTTCCGTTCCGGGCTAGGGTTAGGGTTAGGGAACGGCAAGGCTTAGGGCACAGGTGAGGGTACGGAAACGTGGGAAGGTCAGGCTACGTGCTGACGCACGGGTTAGTGCCAGCGTATGGGCCATGAGTGGGCTACGGCTTGGGGGTAAGGTGTAGGGCTGGTGGTGGGTTTCCGTTCCGCGCTAGGGTTAGGGTTAGGGAACGGCAAGGCTTAGGGCACAGGTGAGGGTACGGAAAATTGGGAGGGTCAGGCTACGTGCTGACGCACGGGTCAGTGCCAGCGTACGGGCCAGGAGTAGGCTACGGCATAGGGTATGGTGTAGGGCTGGTGGTGGGTTTCCGTTCCGGGCTAGGGTTAGGGTTAGGGAACGGCAAGGCTTAGGGCACAGGTGAGGGTACGGAAACGTGGGAGGGTCAGGCTACGTGCTGACGCACGGGTCAGTGCCAGCGTACGGGCCAGGAGTAGGCTACGGCTTGTGGGTTAGTTGTAGGGCTGGTGGTGGGTTTCCATTCCGGGCTAGGGTTAAGGTTAGGGAACGGCAAGGCTTAGGGCACAGGTGAGGTTACGGAAACGTGGGAGGATCAGGCTACATGCTGACGCACGTGTCAGTGCCAGCGTACCGGCCAGGTGTAGGCTACGGCTTGTGGGTAAGGTGTAGGGCTGGTGGTGGATTTCCGTTCCGGGCTAGGGTTAGGGTTAGGGAACGGCAAGTCTTAGGGCACAGGTGAGGGTACGGAAACGTGGGAGGGTCAGGCTACGTGCTTACGCACGGGTCAGTGCCAGCGTACGGGCCAGGAGTAGGCTACGGCTTGGGGGTAAGGTGTAGGGCTGGTGGAGGGTTTCCGTTCAGGGCTAGGGTTAGGGATAGGAAACGGCAAGGCTTAGGGCACAGGTGAGGGTACGGAAACGTGGGAGGGTCAGGCTACGTGCTGACGCACGGGTCAGTGCCAGTGTACCGGCCAGGTGTAGGCTACGGCTTGTGGGTAAGGTGTAGGGCTGGTGGTGGGTTTCCGTTCCGGTTTAGGGTTAAGGTTAGGGAACGGCAAGGCTTAGGGCACAGGTGAGGGTACGGAAACGTGGGAGGGTCAGGCTACGTGCTGACGCACGGGTCAGTGCCAGCGTGCGGGCCAGGAGTAGGCTACGGCTTCGGGGTAAGTTGTAGGGCTGGTGGTGGGTTTCCGTTCCGGGCTAGGGTTAGGGTTAGTGAACGGCAAGGCTTAGAGCACAGGTGAGGTTTCGGAAACGTGGGAGGGTCAGGCTACGTGCTGACGCACGTGTCAGTGCCAGCGTATGGGCCAGGAGTAGGCTACGGTGTAGGGTAAGGTGTAGGGCTGGTGGTGGGTTTCCGTTCCGGGCTAGGGTTAGGGTTAGGAAACGGCAAGGCTTAGGGCACAGGTGAGGGTACGGAAACGTGGGAGGGTCAGGCTACGTGCTGACGCACAGGTCAGTGCCAGCGTCCCGGCCAGGAGTAGGCTACGGCTTGTGGGTAATGGGTAGGGCTGGTGGTGGGTTTCCGTTCCGGGCTAGGGTTAGGGTTAGGGAACGGCAAGGCTTAGGGCACAGGTGAGGGTACGGAAACGTGGGAGGGTCAGGCTACGTGCTGACGCACGGGTCAGTGCCAGCGTACGGGACAGGAGTAGGCTACGGCTTGGGGGTAAGGTTTAGGGCTGGTGGTGGGTTTCCGTTCCGGGCTAGGGTTAGGGTTAGGGAACGGCAAGGCTTAGGGCACAGGTGAGTGTACGGAAACTTGGGAGGGTCAGGCTACGTGCTGACGCACGGGTCAGTGCCAGCGTACGGGCCAGGAGTAGGCTATGGCGTAGGGTAAGGTGTAGGGCTGGTGGTGGGTTTCCGTTCCGTGCTAGGGTTAGGGTTAGGGAACGGCAAGGCTTAGAGCACAAGTGAGGGTACGGAAACGTGGGAGGGTCAGGCTAGGTGCTGACGCACGGGTCAGTGCCAGCGTACGGGCCAGGAGTAGGCTACGGCTTGGGGGTAAGGTGTAGGGCTGGTGGTGGGTTTCCGTTCCGGGCTAGGGTTAGGGTTAGGGAACGGCAAGGCTTACGGCACAGGTGAGGGTACGGAAACGTGGGAGGGTCAGTTTACGTGCTGACGCACGGGTCAGTGCCAGCGTACCGGCCAGATGTAGGCTACGGCTTGTGGGTAAGGTGTAGGGCTGGTGGTGGATTTCCGTTCCGGGCTAGGGTTAGGGTTAGGGAACGGCAAGTCTTAGGGCACAGGTGAGGGTACGGAAACGTGGGAGGGTCAGGCTACGTGCTTACGCACGTGTCAGTGCCAGCGTACGGGCCAGGAGTAGGCTACGGCTTGGGGGTAAGGTGTAGGGCTGGTGGAGGGTTTCCGTTCCGGGCTAGGGTTAGGGTTAGGAAACGGCAAGGCTTAGGGCACAGGTGAGGGTACGGAAACGTGGGAGGGTCAGGCTACATGCTGACGCACGGGTCAGTTCCAGCGTACGGGCCAGGAGTAGGCTACAGCTTGGGGGTAAGGTGTAGGGCTGGTGGTGTGTTTCCGTTCCGGGCTAGGGTTAGGGTTACTGAACGGCAAGGCTTAGGGCACAGGTGAGGGTACGGAACCGTGGGATGGTCAGGCTACGTGCTGATGCACGGGTCAGTGCCAACGCATGGGCCAGGAGTAGGCTACGGCGTAGGGTAAGGTTTAGGGCTGGTGGTGGGTTTCCGTTCCGGGCTAGGGTTAGGGTTAGGGAACGGCAAGGCTTAGGGCACAGGTGAGGGTACGGAAACGTGGGAAGGTCAGGCTACGTGCTGACGCACGGGTTAGTGCCAGCGTATGGGCCATGAGTGGGCTACGGCTTGGGGGTAAGGTGTAGGGCTGGTGGTGGGTTTCCGTTCCGCGCTAGGGTTAGGGTTAGGGAACGGCAAGGCTTAGGGCACAGGTGAGGGTACGGAGAATTGGGAGGGTCAGGCTACGTGCTGACGCATGGGTCAGTGCCAGCGTACGGGCCAGGAGTAGGCTACGGCATAGGGTATGGTGTAGGGCTGGTGGTGGGTTTCCTTTCCGGGCTAGGGTTAGGGTTAGGGAACGGCAAGGCTTAGGGCACAGGTGAGGGTGTGGAAACGTGGGAGGGTCAGGCTACGTGCTGACGCACGGGTCAGTGCCAGCGTACGGGCCAGGAGTAGGCTACAGCTTGGGGGTAAGGTGTAGGGCTGGTGGAGGTTTTCCGTTCCGCGCTAGGGTTAGGGTTAGGAAACGGCAAGGCTTAGGGCACAGGTGAGGGTACGGAAACGTGGGAGGGTCAGGCTACGTGCTGACGCATGGGTCAGTGCCAGCGTACGGGCCAGGCGTAGGCTACGGTGTAGGGTAAGGTGTAGGGCTGGTGGTGGGTTTCCGTTCCGGGCTAGGGTTAGGGTTAGGGAACGGCAAGGCTTAAGGCACAGGTGAGGGTACGGAAACGTGGGAGGGTCAGGCTACGTGCTGACGCACGGGTCAGTGCCAGCGTACGGGCCAGGAGTAGGCTACGGCTTGGGGCTAAGTTGTAGGGCTGGTGGTGGGTTTCCGTTCCGGGTTAGGGTTAGGGTTAGGGAACGGCAAGGCTTAGGGCACAGGTGAGGGTACGGAAACGTGGGAGGGTCAGGCTACGTGCTGACGCACGGGTCAGTGCCAGCATACGGGACAGGTGTAGGCTACGGCTTGGGGGTAAGGTGTAGGGCTGGTGGTGGGTTTCCGTTCCGGGCTAGGGTTAGGGTTAGGGAACGGCAAGGCTTAGGGCACAGGTGAGGGTACGGAACCTTGGGAGGGTCAGGCTACGTGCTGACGCACGGGTCAGTGCCAGCGTACGGGCCAGGAGTAGGCTATGGCGTAGGGTAAGGTGTAGGGCTGGTGGTGGGTTTCCGTTCCGTGCTAGGGTTAGGGTTAGGGAACGGCAAGGCTTAGAGCACAGGTGAGGGTACGGAAACGTGGGAGGGTCAGGCTAGGTGCTGACGCACAGGTCAGTGCCAGCGTACGGGCCAGGAGTAGGCTACGGCTTGGGGGTAAGATGTAGGGCTGGTGGTGGTTTTCCGTTCCGGGCTAGGGTTAGGGTTAGGGAACGGTAAGGCTTATGGCACAGGTGAGGGTACGGAAACGTGGGAGGGTCAGGCTACGTGATGACGCACGGGTCAGTGCCAGCGTACGGGCCAGGAGAAGGCTACGGCTTGGGGGTATGTTTTAGCGCTGGTGGTGGGTTTCCGTTCCGGGCTAGGGTTAGGATTAGGGAACGGCAAGGCTTAGGGCACAGGTGAGGGTACGGAAACGTGGGAGGGTCAGGCTACGTGCTGACGCACGGGTCAGTGCCAGCGTACAGGCCAGGAGTAGGCTACGGCGTAGGGTAAGGTGTAGGGCTGGTGGTGGTTTTCCGTTCCGGTCTAGGGTTAGGGTTAGGGAACGGCAAGGCTTAGGGCACAGGTGAGGGTAAGGAAACGTGGGAGGGTCAGGCTACGTGCTGACGCAGGGGACAGTGCCAGCGTATGGGCCAGGGTAGGCTACGGCTTGGGGGTATGTTGTAGGGCTGGTGGTGGGTTTCCGTTCTGGGTTAGGGTTAGGGTTAGGGAACGGCAAGGCTTAGGACACAAGTGAGTGTGTGAAAACGTGGGAGGGTCAGGCTACGTGCTGACGCATGGGTCAGTGCCAGCGTACGGGTCAGGAGTAGGCTATGGCGTAGGGTAAGGTGTAGGGCTGGTGGTGGGTTTCCGTTTCGGGCTAGGGTTTGGGTTAGGGAACGGCAAGGCTTAGAGCACAGGTGAGGGTACGGAAACGTGGGAGGGTCAGGCTACGTGCTGACGCACGAGTCAGTGCCAGCGTACGGGCCAGGAGTAGGCTACGGCTTGGGGGTAAGTTGTAGGGCTGGTGGTGGGTTTCCGTTACGCGCTAGGGTTAGGGTTAGGGAACGGCAAGGCTTAGGGCACAGGTGAGGGTACGGAAACGTGGGAGGGTCAGGCTACGTGCTGACGCACGGGTCAGTTCCAGCGTACGGGCCAGGAGTAGGCTACAGCTTGGGGGTAAGGTGTAGGGCTGGTGGTGGGTTTCCTTTCCGGGCTAGGGTTAGGGTTACTGAACGGCAAGGCTTAGGGCACAGGTGAGGGTACGGAAACGTGGGTTGGTCAGGCTACGTGCTGATGCACGGGTCAGTGCCAGCGCATGGGCCAGGAGTAGGCTACCGCGTAGGGTAAGGTTTAGGGCTGGTGGTGGGTTTCCGTTCCGTGCTAGGGTTAGGGTTAGGGAACGGCAAGGCTTACGGCACAGGTGAGGGTACGGAAACGTGGGAGGGTCAGTTTAGGTGCTGACGCACGGGTCAGTGCCAGCGTACCGGCCAGATGTAGGCTACGGCTTGTGGGTAAGGTGTAGGGCTGGTGGTGGATTTCCGTTCCGGGCTAGGGTTAGGGTTAGGGAACGGCAAGTCTTAGGGCACAGGTGAGGGTACGGAAACGTGGGAAGGTCAGGCTACGTGCTGACGCACGGGTTAGTGCCAGCGTATGGGCCATGAGTGGGCTACGGCTTGGGGGTAAGGTGTAGGGCTGGTGGTGGGTTTCCGTTCCGCGCTAGGGTTAGGGTTAGGGAACGGCAAGGCTTAGGGCACAGGTGAGGGTACGGAAAATTGGGAGGGTCAGGCTACGTGCTGACGCACGGGTCAGTGCCAGCGTACGGGCCAGGAGTAGGCTACGGCATAGGGTATGGTGTAGGGCTGGTGGTGGGTTTCCGTTCCGGGCTAGGGTTAGGGTTAGGGAACGGCAAGGCTTAGGGCACAGGTGAGGGTGTGGAAACGTGGGAGGGTCAGGCTACGTGCTGACGCACGGGTCAGTGCCAGCGTACGGGCCAGGAGTAGGCTACGGATTGGGGGTAAGTTGTAGGGCTGGTGGTGGGTTTCCGTTCCGGGCTAGGGTTAGGGTTAGGGAACGGCAAGGCTTAGGGGACAGGTGAGGGTGTGGAAACGTGGGAGGGTCAGGCTACGTGCTGACGCACGGGTCAGTGCCAGCATATGGGCCATGAGTAGGCTACGGCTTGGGAGTAAGGTGTAGGGCTGGTGGTGGGTTTCCGTTCGGGTCTAGGGTTAGGGTTAGGGAACGGCAAGGCTTAGGGCACAGGTGAGGGTACGGAAACGTCGGAGGGTCAGGCTACGTGCTGACGCACGGGTCAGTGCCAGCGTACGGGCCAGGAGTAGGCTACTGATTGGGGGTAAGGTGTACGGCTGGTGGTGGGTTTCCGTTCGGGGCTAGGGTTAGGGTTAGGGAACGGCTAGGCTTAGGGCACAGGTGAGGGTACGGAAACGTGGGAGGGTCAGGCTACATGCTGATGCACGGGTCAGTGCCAGCGTACGGGCCAGGAGAAGGCTACGGCATAGGGTAAGGTGTAGGGCTGGTGGTGGGTTTCCGTTCCATACTAGGGATAGGGTTAGGGAAAGGCAAGGCTTAGAGCACAGGTGAGGGTACGGAAACGTGGGAGGGTCAGGCTACGTGCTGACGCACGGGTCAGTGCCAGCGTATGGGCCAGGAGTAGGCTACGGCTTGTGCGTAAGGTGTACGGCTGGTGGTGGTTTTCCGTTCCGCACTAGGGTTAGGGTTAGGGAACGGCAAGGCTTAGGGCACAGGTGAGGGTACGGAAACGTGGGAGGGTCAGGCTACGTGCTGACGCACGGGTCAGTGCCAGCGTACGGGCCAGGAGTAGGCTATGGCGTAGGGTAAGGTTTAGGGCTGGTGGTGGGTTTCCGTTCCGGGCTAGGGTTAGGGTTAGGGAACGGCAAGGCTTAGGGCACAGGTGAGGGTACGGAAACGTGGGAGGGTCAGGCTACGTGCTGACGCACGGGTTAGTGCCAGCGTATGGGCCATGAGTAGGCTACGGCTTGGGGTTAAGGTGTAGGGCTGGTGGTGGGTTTCCGTTCCGGGCTAGGGTTAGGGTTAGGGAACGGCAAGGCTTAGGGCACAGGTGAGGGTACGGAAACGCGGGAGGGTCAGGCTACGTGCTGACGCACGGGTCAGTGCCTGCGTACGGGCCAGGAGTAGGCTACGGCGTAGGGTAATGTTTAGGGCTGGTGGTGGGTTTCCGTTCCGGGCTAGGGTTAGGGTTAGGGAACGGCAAGGCTTAGGGCACAGGTGAGGGTACGGAAACGTGGGAAGGTCAGGCTACATGCTGACGCACGGGTTAGTGCCAGCGTATGGGCCATGAGTAGGCTACGGCTTGGGGGTAAGTTGTAGGGCTGGTGGTGGGTTTCCGTTCCTGGATAGGGTTAGAGTTAGGGAACGGCAAGGCTTAGGGCTCAGGTGAGGGTACGGAAACCTGGGAGGGTCAGGTTACGTGCTGAACCACGGGTCAGTGCCAGCGTAGTGTCCAGGTGTAGGCTTCGGCTTGTGGGTAAGTTTTAGGGCTGGTGGTGGGTTTCCGTTCCGGGCTAGGGTTAGGGTTAGGGAACGGCAAGGCTTAGGGCACAGGTGAGGGTACGGAAACGTGGGAGGGTCAGGCTACGTGCTGACGCACGGGTCAGTGCCAGCATACGGGACAGGAGTAGGCTACGGCTTGGGGGTAAGGTGTAGGGCTGGTGGTGGGTTTCCGTTCCGGGCTAGGGTCAGGGTTAGGGAACGGCAAGGCTTAGGGCACAGGTGAGGGTACGGAACCTTGGGAGGGTCAGGCTACGTGCTGACGCACGGGTCAGTGCCAGCGTACGGGCCAGGAGTAGGCTATGGCGTAGGGTAGGGTGTAGGGCTGGTGGTGGGTTTCCGTTCCGTGCTAGGGTTAGGGTTAGGGAACGGCAAGGCTTAGAGCACAGGTGAGGGTACGGAAACGTGGGAGGGTCAGGCCAGGTGCTGACGCATGGGTCAGTGCCAGCGTACGGGCCAGGAGTAGGCTACGGCTTGGGGGTAAGGTGTAGGGCTGGTGGTGGTTTTCCGTTCCGGGCTAGGGTTAGGGTTAGGGAACGGTAAGGCTTATGGCACAGGTGAGGGTACGGAAACGTGGGAGGGTCAGGCTACGTGCTGACGCACGGGTCAGTGCCAGCGTACGGGCCAGGAGAAGGCTACGGCTTGGGGGTAAGTTTTAGCGCTGGTGGTGGGTTTCCGTTCCGGGCTAGGGTTAGGATTAGGGAACGGCAAGGCTTAGGGCACAGGTGAGGGTACGGAAACGTGGGAGGGTCAGGCTACGTGCTGACGCACGGGTCAGTGCCAGCGTACAGGCCAGGAGTAGGCTACGGCGTAGGGTAAGGTGTAGGGCTGGTGGTGGGTTTCCGTTCCGGTCTAGGGTTAGGGTTAGGGAACGGCAAGGCTTAGGGCACAGGTGAGGGTACGGAAACGTGGGAGTGTCAGGCTACGTGCTGACGCAGGGGACAGTGCCAGCGTATGGGCCAGGGTAGGCTACGGCTTGGGGGTATGTTGTAGGGCTGGTGGTGGGTTTCCGTTCCGGGTTAGGGTTAGGGTTAGGTAACGGCAAGGCTTAGGACACAAGTGAGTGTGTGAAAACGTGGGAGGGTCAGGCTACGTGCTGACGCATGGGTCAGTGCCAGCGTACGGGCCAGGAGTAGGCTATGGCGTAGGGTAAGGTGTAGGGCTGGTGGTGGGTTTCCGTTCAGGGCTAGGGTTTGGGTTAGGGAACGGCAAGGCTTAGAGCACAGGTGAGGGTACGGAAACGTGGGAGGGTCAGGCTACGTGCTGACGCACGGGTCAGTGCCAGCGTACGGGCCAGGAGTAGGCTACGGCTTGGGGGTAAGTTGTAGGGCTGGTGGTGGGTTTCCGTTACGCTCTAGGGTTAGGGTTAGGGAACGGCAAGGCTTAGGGCACAGGTGAGGGTACGGAAACGTGGGAGGGTCAGGCTACGTGCTGACGCACGGGTCAGTTCCAGCGTACGGGCCAGGAGTAGGCTACAGCTTGGGGGTAAGGTGTAGGGCTGGTGGTGGGTTTCCGTTCCGGGCTAGGGTTAGGGTTCCTGAACGGCAAGGCTTAGGGCACAGGTGAGGGTACGGAAACGTGGGATGGTCAGGCTACGTGCTGATGCACGGGTCAGTGCCAGCGCATGGGCCAGGAGTAGGCTACGGCGTAGGGTAAGGTGTAGGTCTGGTGGTGGGTTTCCGTTCCATGCTAGGGTTAGGGTTAGGGAACGGCAAGGCTTAGAGCACAGTTGAGGGTACGGAAACGTGGGAGGGTCAGGCTACGTGCTGACGCATGGGTCAGTGCCAGCGTACGGGCCATGAGTAGGCTACGGCTTGGGGGTAAGGTGTTGGGCTGGTGGTGGGTTTCCGTTCCGCGCTAAGGTTAGGGTTAGGGAAAGGCAAGGCTTAGGGCAACGATGAGGGTACGGAAACGTGGGAGGGTCAGGCTACGTGCTGACGCATGTGTCAGTGCCAGCGTAAGGGCCAGGAGTAGGCTACGGTTTGGGTGTAAGTTGTAGGGCTGGTGGTGGGTTTCCGTTCCGGGCTAGGGTTAGGGTTAGGGAACGGCAAGGCTTAGGGCACAGGTGAGGGTACGGAAACGTGGGAGGGTCAGGCTACGTGCTGACGCACGGGTCAGTGCCAGCGTACAGGCCAGGAGTAGGCTACGGCGTAGGGTAAGGTGTAGGGCTGGTGGTGGGTTTCCGTTCCGGTCTAGGGTTAGGGTTAGGGAACGGCAAGGCTTAGGGCACAGGTGAGGGTACGGAAACGTGGGAGTGTCAGGCTACGTGCTGACGCAGGGGACAGTGCCAGCGTATGGGCCAGGGTAGGCTACGACTTGGGGGTATGTTGTAGGGCTGGTGGTGGGTTTCCGTTCCGGGTTAGGGTTAGGGTTAGGGAACGGCAAGGCTTAGGACACAAGTGAGTGTGTGAAAACGTGGGAGGGTCAGGCTACGTGCTGACGCATGGGTCAGTGCCAGCGTACGGGCCAGGAGTAGGCTATGGCGTAGGGTAAGGTGTAGGGCTGGTGGTGGGTTTCCGTTCCGGGCTAGGGTTTGGGTTAGGGAACGGCAAGGCTTAGAGCACAGATGAGGGTACGGAAACGTGGGAGGGTCAGGCTACGTGCTGACGCACTGGTCAGTGCCAGCGTACGGGCCAGGAGTAGGCTACGGCTTGGGGGTAAGTTGTAGGGCTGGTGGTGGGTTTCCGTTACGCGCTAGGGTTAGGGTTAGGGAACGGCAAGGCTTAGGGCACAGGTGAGGGTACGGAAACGTGGGAGGGTCAGGCTACGTGCTGACGCACGGGTCAGTTCCAGCGTACGGGCCAGGAGTAGGCTACGGCTTGGGGTTAGGTGTAGGGCTGGTGGTGGGTTTCCGTTCCGGGCTAGGGTTAGGGTTACTGAACGGCAAGGCTTAGGGCACAGGTGAGGGTACGGAAACGTGGGATGGTCAGGCTACGTGCTGATGCACGGGTCAGTGCCAGCGCACGGGCCAGGAGTAGGCTACGGCGTAGGGTAAGGTTTAGGGCTGGTGGTGGGTTTCCGTTCCGGGCTAGGGTTAGGGTTAGGGAACGGCAAGGCTTAGGGCACAGGTGAGGGTACGGAAACGTGGGAAGTTCAGGCTACGTGCTGACGCACGGGTTAGTGCCAGCGTATGGGCCATGAGTGGGCTACGGCTTGGGGGTAAGGTGTAGGGCTGGTGGTGGGTTTCCGTTCCGTGCTAGGGTTAGGGTTAGGGAACGGCAAGGCTTAGGGCACAGGTGATGGTACGGAAAAGTGGGAGCGTCAGGCTACGTGCTGACGCACGGGTCAGTGCCAGCGTACGGGCCAGGAGTAGGCTACGGCATAGGGTATGGTGTAGGGCTGGTGGTGGGTTTCCGTTCCGGGCTAGGGTTAGGGTTAGGGAACGGCAAGGCTTAGGGCACAGGTGAGGGTGTGGAAACGTGGGAGGGTCAGGCTACGTGCTGACGCACGGGTCAGTGCCAGCGTACGGGCCAGGAGTAGGCTACAGCTTGGGGGTAAGGTGTAGGGCTGGTGGAAGTTTTCCGTTCCGCGCTAGGGTTAGGGTTAGGAAACGGCAAGGCTTAGGGCACAGGTGAGGGTACGGAAACGTGGGAGGGTCAGGCTACGTGCTGACGCATGGGTCAGTGCCAGCGTACGGGCAAGGCGTAGGCTACGGTGTAGGGTAAGGTGTAGGGCTGGTGGTGGGTTTCCGTTCCGGGCTAGGGTTAGGGTTAGGGAACGGCAAGGCTTAGGGCACAGGTGAGGGTACGGAAACGTGGGAGGGTCAGGCTACGTGCTGACGCACGGGTCAGTGCCAGCGTACGGGCCAGGAGTAGGCTACGGCTTGGGGCTAAGTTGTAGGGCTGGTGGTGTGTTTCCGTTCCGGGCTAGGGTTAGGGTTAGGGAACGGCAAGGCTTAGGGCACAGGTGAGGGTACGGAAACGTGGGAGGGTCAGGCTACGTGCTGACGCACGGGTCAGTGCCAGCATACGGGACAGGAGTAGGCTACGGCTTGGGGGTAAGTTGTAGGGCTGGTGGTGGGTTTCCGTTCCGGGCTAGGGTTAGGGTTAGGGAACGGCAAGGCTTAGGGCACAGGTGAGGGTACGGAACCTTGGGAGGGTCAGGCTACGTGCTGACGCACGGGTCAGTGCCAGCGTACGGGCCAGGAGTAGGCTATGGCGTAGGGTAGGGTGTAGGGCTGGTGGTGGGTTTCCGTTCCGTGCTAGGGTTAGGGTTAGGGAACGGCAAGGCTTAGAGCACAGGTGAGGGTACGGAAACGTGGGAGGGTCAGGCTAGGTGCTGACGCACGGGTCAGTGCCAGCGTACGGGCCAGGTGTAGGCTACGGCTTGGGGTTAAGGTGTAGGGCTGGTGGTGGTTTTCCGTTCCGGGCTAGGGTTAGGGTTAGGGAACGGTAAGGCTTATGGCACAGGTGAGGGTACGGAAACGTGGGAGGGTCAGGCTACGTGCTGACGCACGGGTCAGTGCCAGCGTACGGGCCAGGAGAAGGCTACGGCTTGGGGGTAAGTTTTAGCGCTGGTGGTGGGTTTCCGTTCCGGGCTAGGGTTGGGATTAGGGAACGGCAAGGCTTAGGGCACAGGTGAGGGTACGGAAACGTGGGAGGGTCAGGCTACGTGCTGACGCACGGGTCAGTGCCAGCGTACAGGCCAGGAGTAGGCTACGGCGTAGGGTAAGGTGTAGGGCTGGTGGTGGGTTTCCGTTCCGGTCTAGGGTTAGGGTTAGGGAACGGCAAGGCTTAGGGCACAGGTGAGGGTACGGAAACGTGGGAGTGTCAGGCTACGTGCTGACGCAGGGGACAGTGCCAGCGTATGGGCCAGGGTAGGCTACGGCTTGGGGGTATGTTGTAGGGCTGGTGGTGGGTTTCCGTTCCGGGTTAGGGTTAGGGTTAGGTAACGGCAAGGCTTAGGACACAAGTGAGTGTGTGAAAACGTGGGAGGGTCAGGCTACGTGCTGACGCATGGGTCAGTGCCAGCGTACGGGCCAGGAGTAGGCTATGGCGTAGGGTAAGGTGTAGGGCTGGTGGTGGGTTTCCGTTCAGGGCTAGGGTTTGGGTTAGGGAACGGCAAGGCTTAGAGCACAGGTGAGGGTACGGAAACGTGGGAGGGTCAGGCTATGTGCTGACGCACGGGTCAGTGCCAGCGTACGGGCCAGGAGTAGGCTACGGCTTGGGGGTAAGTTGTAGGGCTGGTGGTGGGTTTCCGTTCCGGGCTAGGGTTAGGGTTAGGGAACGGCAAGGCTTAGGGGACAGGTGAGGGTGTGGAAACGTGGGAGGGTCAGGCTACGTGCTGACGCACGGGTCAGTGCCAGCATATGGGCCATGAGTAGGCTACGGCTTGGGAGTAAGGTGTAGGGCTGGTGGTGGGTTTCCGTTCGGGTCTAGGGTTAGGGTTAGGGAACGGCAAGGCTTAGGGCACAGGTGAGGGTACGGAAACGTCGGAGGGTCAGGCTACGTGCTGACGCACGGGTCAGTGCCAGCGTACGGGCCAGGAGTAGGCTACTGATTGGGGGTAAGGTGTACGGCTGGTGGTGGGTTTCCGTTCGGGGCTAGGGTTAGGGTTAGGGAACGGCTAGGCTTAGGGCACAGGTGAGGGTACGGAAACGTGGGAGGGTCAGGCTACATGCTGATGCACGGGTCAGTGCCAGCGTACGGGCCAGGAGAAGGCTACGGCATAGGGTAAGGTGTAGGGCTGGTGGTGGGTTTCCGTTCCATACTAGGGTTAGGGTTAGGGAAAGGCAAGGCTTAGAGCACAGGTGAGGGTACGGAAACGTGGGAGGGTCAGGCTACGTGCTGACGCACGGGTCAGTGCCAGCGTATGGGCCAGGAGTAGGCTACGGCTTGTGCGTAAGGTGTACGGCTGGTGGTGGTTTTCCGTTCCGCGCTAGGGTTAGGGTTAGGGAACGGCAAGGCTTAGGGCACAGGTGAGGGTACGGAAACGTGGGAGGGTCAGGCTACGTGCTGACGCACGGGTCAGTGCCAGCGTACGGGCCAGGAGTAGGCTATGGCGTAGGGTAAGGTTTAGGGCTGGTGGTGGGTTTCCGTTCCGGGCTAGGGTTAGGGTTAGGGAACGGCAAGGCTTAGGGCACAGGTGAGGGTACGGAAACGTGGGAGGGTCAGGCTACGTGCTGACGCACGGGTTAGTGCCAGCGTATGGGCCATGAGTAGGCTACGGCTTGGGGTTAAGGTGTAGGGCTGGTGGTGGGTTTCCGTTCCGGGCTAGGGTTAGGGTTAGGGAACGGCAAGGCTTAGGGCACAGGTGAGGGTACGGAAACGCGGGAGGGTCAGGCTACGTGCTGACGCACGGGTCAGTGCCTGCGTACGGGCCAGGAGTAGGCTATGGCGTAGGGTAAGGTTTAGGGCTGGTGGTGGGTTTCCGTTCCGGGCTAGGGTTAGGGTTAGGGAACGGCAAGGCTTAGGGCACAGGTGAGGGTACGGAAACGTGGGAAGGTCAGGCTACATGCTGACGCACGGGTTAGTGCCAGCGTATGGGCCATGAGTAGGCTACGGCTTGGGGGTAAGTTGTAGGGCTGGTGGTGGGTTTCCGTTCCTGGATAGGGTTAGAGTTAGGGAACGGCAAGGCTTAGGGCTCAGGTGAGGGTACGGAAACCTGGGAGGGTCAGGTTACGTGCTGAACCACGGGTCAGTGCCAGCGTAGTGTCCAGGTGTAGGCTTCGGCTTGTGGGTAAGTTTTAGGGCTGGTGGTGGGTTTCCGTTCCGGGCTAGGGTTAGGGATAGGGAACGGCAAGGCTTAGGGCACAGGTGAGGGTACGGAAACGTGGGAGGGTCAGGCTACGTGCTGACGCACGGGTCAGTGCCAGCATACGGGACAGGAGTAGGCTACGGCTTGGGGGTAAGGTGTAGGGCTGGTGGTGGGTTTCCGTTCCGAGCTAGGGTTAGGGTTAGGGAACGGCAAGGCTTAGGGCACAGGTGAGGGTACGGAACCTTGGGAGGGTCAGGCTACGTGCTGACGCACGGGTCAGTGCCAGCGTACGGGCCAGGAGTAGGCTATGGCGTAGGGTAGGGTGTAGGGCTGGTGGTGGGTTTCCGTTCCGTGCTAGGGTTAGGGTTAGGGAACGGCAAGGCTTAGAGCACAGGTGAGGGTACGGAAACGTGGGAGGGTCAGGCCAGGTGCTGACGCACGGGTCAGTGCCAGCGTACGGGCCAGGAGTAGGCTACGGCTTGGGGGTAAGGTGTAGGGCTGGTGGTGGTTTTCCGTTCCGGGCTAGGGTTAGGGTTAGGGAACGGTAAGGCTTATGGCACAGGTGAGGGTACGGAAACGTGGGAGGGTCAGGCTACGTGCTGACGCACGGGTCAGTGCCAGCGTACGGGCCAGGAGAAGGCTACGGCTTGGGGGTAAGTTTTAGCGCTGGTGGTGGGTTTCCGTTCCGGGCTAGGGTTAGGATTAGGGAACGGCAAGGCTTAGGGCACAGGTGAGGGTACGGAAACGTGGGAGGGTCAGGCTACGTGCTGACGCACGGGTCAGTGCCAGCGTACAGGCCAGGAGTAGGCTACGGCGTAGGGTAAGGTGTAGGGCTGGTGGTGGGTTTCCGTTCCGGTCTAGGGTTAGGGTTAGGGAACGGCAAGGCTTAGGGCACAGGTGAGGGTACGGAAACGTGGGAGTGTCAGGCTACGTGCTGACGCAGGGGACAGTGCCAGCGTATGGGCCAGGGTAGGCTACGGCTTGGGGGTATGTTGTAGGGCTGGTGGTGGGTTTCCGTTCCGGGTTAGGGTTAGGGTTAGGTAACGGCAAGGCTTAGGACACAAGTGAGTGTGTGAAAACGTGGGAGGGTCAGGCTACGTGCTGACGCATGGGTCAGTGCCAGCGTACGGGCCAGGAGTAGGCTATGGCGTAGGGTAAGGTGTAGGGCTGGTGGTGGGTTTCCGTTCAGGGCTAGGGTTTGGGTTAGGGAACGGCAAGGCTTAGAGCACAGGTGAGGGTACGGAAACGTGGGAGGGTCAGGCTACGTGCTGACGCACGGGTCAGTGCCAGCGTACGGGCCAGGAGTAGGCTACGGCTTGGGGGTAAGTTGTAGGGCTGGTGGTGGGTTTCCGTTACGCTCTAGGGTTAGGGTTAGGGAACGGCAAGGCTTAGGGCACAGGTGAGGGTACGGAAACGTGGGAGGGTCAGGCTACGTGCTGACGCACGGGTCAGTGCCAGCGTACGGGCCAGGAGTAGGCTACAGCTTGGGGGTAAGGTGTAGGGCTGGTGGTGGGTTTCCGTTCCGGGCTAGGGTTAGGGTTCCTGAACGGCAAGGCTTAGGGCACAGGTGAGGGTACGGAAACGTGGGATGGTCAGGCTACGTGCTGATGCACGGGTCAGTGCCAGCGCATGGGCCAGGAGTAGGCTACGGCGTAGGGTAAGGTGTAGGTCTGGTGGTGGGTTTCCGTTCCATGCTAGGGTTAGGGTTAGGGAACGGCAAGGCTTAGAGCACAGTTGAGGGTACGGAAACGTGGGAGGGTCAGGCTACGTGCTGACGCATGGGTCAGTGCCAGCGTACGGGCCATGAGTAGGCTACGGCTTGGGGGTAAGGTGTTGGGCTGGTGGTGGGTTTCCGTTCCGCGCTAAGGTTAGGGTTAGGGAAAGGCAAGGCTTAGGGCAACGATGAGGGTACGGAAACGTGGGAGGGTCAGGCTACGTGCTGACGCATGTGTCAGTGCCAGCGTAAGGGCCAGGAGTAGGCTACGGTTTGGGTGTAAGTTGTAGGGCTGGTGGTGGGTTTCCGTTCCGGGCTAGGGTTAGGGTTAGGGAACGGCAAGGCTTAGGGCACAGGTGAGGGTACGGAAACGTGGGAGGGTCAGGCTACGTGCTGACGCACGGGTCAGTGCCAGCGTACAGGCCAGGAGTAGGCTACGGCGTAGGGTAAGGTGTAGGGCTGGTGGTGGGTTTCCGTTCCGGTCTAGGGTTAGGGTTAGGGAACGGCAAGGCTTAGGGCACAGGTGAGGGTACGGAAACGTGGGAGTGTCAGGCTACGTGCTGACGCAGGGGACAGTGCCAGCGTATGGGCCAGGGTAGGCTACGACTTGGGGGTATGTTGTAGGGCTGGTGGTGGGTTTCCGTTCCGGGTTAGGGTTAGGGTTAGGGAACGGCAAGGCTTAGGACACAAGTGAGTGTGTGAAAACGTGGGAGGGTCAGGCTACGTGCTGACGCATGGGTCAGTGCCAGCGTACGGGCCAGGAGTAGGCTATGGCGTAGGGTAAGGTGTAGGGCTGGTGGTGGGTTTCCGTTCCGGGCTAGGGTTTGGGTTAGGGAACGGCAAGGCTTAGAGCACAGATGAGGGTACGGAAACGTGGGAGGGTCAGGCTACGTGCTGACGCAATGGTCAGTGCCAGCGTACGGGCCAGGAGTAGGCTACGGCTTGGGGGTAAGTTGTAGGGCTGGTGGTGGGTTTCCGTTACGCGCTAGGGTTAGGGTTAGGGAACGGCAAGGCTTAGGGCACAGGTGAGGGTACGGAAACGTGGGAGGGTCAGGCTACGTGCTGACGCACGGGTCAGTTCCAGCGTACGGGCCAGGAGTAGGCTACGGCTTGGGGTTAGGTGTAGGGCTGGTGGTGGGTTTCCGTTCCGGGCTAGGGTTAGGGTTACTGAACGGCAAGGCTTAGGGCACAGGTGAGGGTACGGAAACGTGGGATGGTCAGGCTACGTGCTGATGCACGGGTCAGTGCCAGCGCACGGGCCAGGAGTAGGCTACGGCGTAGGGTAAGGTTTAGGGCTGGTGGTGGGTTTCCGTTCCGGGCTAGGGTTAGGGTTAGGGAACGGCAAGGCTTAGGGCACAGGTGAGGGTACGGAAACGTGGGAAGTTCAGGCTACGTGCTGACGCACGGGTTAGTGCCAGCGTATGGGCCATGAGTGGGCTACGGCTTGGGGGTAAGGTGTAGGGCTGGTGGTGGGTTTCCGTTCCGTGCTAGGGTTAGGGTTAGGGAACGGCAAGGCTTAGGGCACAGGTGATGGTACGGAAAAGTGGGAGCGTCAGGCTACGTGCTGACGCACGGGTCAGTGCCAGCGTACGGGCCAGGAGTAGGCTACGGCATAGGGTATGGTGTAGGGCTGGTGGTGGGTTTCCGTTCCGGGCTAGGGTTAGGGTTAGGGAACGGCAAGGCTTAGGGCACAGGTGAGGGTGTGGAAACGTGGGAGGGTCAGGCTACGTGCTGACGCACGGGTCAGTGCCAGCGTACGGGCCAGGAGTAGGCTACAGCTTGGGGGTAAGGTGTAGGGCTGGTGGAAGTTTTCCGTTCCGCGCTAGGGTTAGGGTTAGGAAACGGCAAGGCTTAGGGCACAGGTGAGGGTACGGAAACGTGGGAGGGTCAGGCTACGTGCTGACGCATGGGTCAGTGCCAGCGTACGGGCAAGGCGTAGGCTACGGTGTAGGGTAAGGTGTAGGGCTGGTGGTGGGTTTCCGTTCCGGGCTAGGGTTAGGGTTAGGGAACGGCAAGGCTTAGGGCACAGGTGAGGGTACGGAAACGTGGGAGGGTCAGGCTACGTGCTGACGCACGGGTCAGTGCCAGCGTACGGGCCAGGAGTAGGCTACGGCTTGGGGCTAAGTTGTAGGGCTGGTGGTGTGTTTCCGTTCCGGGCTAGGGTTAGGGTTAGGGAACGGCAAGGCTTAGGGCACAGGTGAGGGTACGGAAACGTGGGAGGGTCAGGCTACGTGCTGACGCACGGGTCAGTGCCAGCATACGGGACAGGAGTAGGCTACGGCTTGGGGGTAAGTTGTAGGGCTGGTGGTGGGTTTCCGTTCCGGGCTAGGGTTAGGGTTAGGGAACGGCAAGGCTTAGGGCACAGGTGAGGGTACGGAACCTTGGGAGGGTCAGGCTACGTGCTGACGCACGGGTCAGTGCCAGCGTACGGGCCAGGAGTAGGCTATGGCGTAGGGTAGGGTGTAGCGCTGGTGGTGGGTTTCCGTTCCGTGCTAGGGTTAGGGTTAGGGAACGGCAAGGCTTAGAGCACAGGTGAGGGTACGGAAACGTGGGAGGGTCAGGCTAGGTGCTGACGCACGGGTCAGTGCCAGCGTACGGGCCAGGTGTAGGCTACGGCTTGGGGTTAAGGTGTAGGGCTGGTGGTGTTTTTCCGTTCCGGGCTAGGGTTAGGGTTAGGGAACGGTAAGGCTTATGGCACAGGTGAGGGTACGGAAACGTGGGAGGGTCAGGCTACGTGCTGACGCACGGGTCAGTGCCAGCGTACGGGCCAGGAGAAGGCTACGGCTTGGGGGTAAGTTTTAGCGCTGGTGGTGGGTTTCCGTTCCGGGCTAGGGTTGGGATTAGGGAACGGCAAGGCTTAGGGCACAGGTGAGGGTACGGAAACGTGGGAGGGTCAGGCTACGTGCTGACGCACGGGTCAGTGCCAGCGTACAGGCCAGGAGTAGGCTACGGCGTAGGGTAAGGTGTAGGGCTGGTGGTGGGTTTCCGTTCCGGTCTAGGGTTAGGGTTAGGGAACGGCAAGGCTTAGGGCACAGGTGAGGGTACGGAAACGTGGGAGTGTCAGGCTACGTGCTGACGCAGGGGACAGTGCCAGCGTATGGGCCAGGGTAGGCTACGGCTTGGGGGTATGTTGTAGGGCTGGTGGTGGGTTTCCGTTCCGGGTTAGGGTTAGGGTTAGGTAACGGCAAGGCTTAGGACACAAGTGAGTGTGTGAAAACGTGGGAGGGTCAGGCTACGTGCTGACGCATGGGTCAGTGCCAGCGTACGGGCCAGGAGTAGGCTATGGCGTAGGGTAAGGTGTAGGGCTGGTGGTGGGTTTCCGTTCCGGGCTAGGGTTTGGGTTAGGGAACGGCAAGGCTTAGAGCACAGGTGAGGGTACGGAAACGTGGGAGGGTCAGGCTACGTGCTGACGCACGGGTCAGTGCCAGCGTACGGGCCAGGAGTAGGCTACGGCTTGGGGGTAAGTTGTAGGGCTGGTGGTGGGTTTCCGTTACGCGCTAGGGTTAGGGTTAGGGAACGGCAAGGCTTAGGGCACAGGTGAGGGTACGGAAACGTGGGAGGGTCAGGCTACGTGCTGACGCACGGGTCAGTTCCAGCGTACGGGCCAGGAGTAGGCTACAGCTTGGGGGTAAGGTGTAGGGCTGGTGGTGGGTTTCCGTTCCGGGCTAGGGTTAGGGTTACTGAACGGCAAGGCTTAGGGCACAGGTGAGGGTACGGAAACGTGGGATGGTCAGGCTACGTGCTGATGCACGGGTCAGTGCCAGCGCATGGGCCAGGAGTAGGCTACGGCGTAGGGTAAGGTTTAGGGCTCGTGGTGGGTTTCCGTTCCGGGCTAGGGTTAGGGTTAGGGAACGGCAAGGCTTAGGGCACAGGTGAGGGTACGGAAACGTGGGAAGGTCAGGCTACGTGCTGACGCACGGGTTAGTGCCAGCGTATGGGCCATGAGTGGGCTACGGCTTGGGGGTAAGGTGTAGGGCTGGTGGTGGGTTTCCGTTCTGCGCTAGGGTTAGGGTTAGGGAACGGCAAGGCTTAGGGCACAGGTGAGGGTACGGAAACGTGGGAGGGTCAGGCTACGTGCTGACGCACGGGTCAGTGCCAGCGTACGGGCCAGGAGTAGGCTACGGCATAGGGTAAGGTGTAGGGCTGGTGGTGGGTTTCCGTTCCGGGCTAGGGTTAGGGTTAGGGAACGGCAAGGCTTAGGGCACAGGTGAGGGTGTGGAAACGTGGGAGGGTCAGGCTACGTGCTGACGCACGGGTCAGTGCCAGCGTACGGGCCAGGAGTAGGCTACGGATTAGGGGTAAGTTGTAGGGCTGGTGGTGGGTTTCCGTTCCGGGCTAGGGTTAGGGTTAGGGAACGGCAAGGCTTAGGGGACAGGTGAGGGTGTGGAAACGTGGGAGGGTCAGGCTACGTGCTGACGCACGGGTCAGTGCCAGCGTACGGGCCATGAGTAGGCTACGGCTTGGGAGTAAGTTGTAGGGCTGGTGGTGGGTTTCCGTTCGGGGCTAGGGTTAGGGTTAGGGAACGGCAAGGCTTAGGGCACAGGTGAGGGTACGGAAACGTCGGAGGGTCAGGCTACGTGCTGACGCACGGGTCAGTGCCAGCGTACGGGCCAGGAGTAGGCTACTGATTGGGGGTAAGGTGTACAGCTGGTTGTGGGTTTCCGTTCCGGGCTAGGGTTAGGGTTAGGGAACGGCTAGGCTTAGGGCACAGGTGAGGGTACGGAAACGTGGGAGGGTCAGGCTACGTGCTGACGCACGGGTCAGTGCCAGCGTACGGGCCAGGAGTAGGCTATGGCGTAGGGTAAGGTTTAGGGCTGGTGGTGGGTTTCCGTTCCGGGCTAGGGTTAGGGTTAGGGAACGGCAAGGCTTAGGGCACAGGTGAGGGTACGGAAACGTGGGAGGGTCAGGCTACGTGCTGACGCACGGGTTAGTGCCAGCGTATGGGCCATGAGTAGGCTACGGCTTGGGGTTAAGGTGTAGGGCTGGTGGTGGGTTTCCGTTCCGGGCTAGGGTTAGGGTTAGGGAACGGCAAGGCTTAGGGCATAGGTGAGGGTAAGGAAACTTGGGAGGGTCAGGCTAAGTGTTGACGCACGGGTCAGTGCCAGCGTACGGGCCAGGAGTAGGCTACGGCGTAGGATAAGGTGTAGGTCTGGTGGTGGGTTTCCGTTCCATGCTAGGGTTAGGGTTAGGGAACGGCAAGGCTTAGAGCACAGTTGAGGGTACGGAAACGTGGGAGGGTCAGGCTACGTGCTGACGCATGGGTCAGTGCCAGCGTACGGGCCAGGAGTAGGCTACGGCGTAGGGTAAGGTGTAGGGCTGGTGGTGGGTTTCCATTCCAGGCTATGGTTAGGAGTAGGGAACGGCAAGGATTAGGGCACAGGTGAGGGTACGGAAACGTGGGAGGGTCAGGCTACGTGCTCACGCACGGGTCAGTGCCAGCGTACCGGCCAGGTGTAGGCTACGGCTTGTGGGTAAGGTGTAGGGTTAGTGGTGGGTTTCCGTTCCGGGCTAGGGTTAGGGTTAGGGAACGGCAAGGCTTAGGGCACAGGTGAGGGTACGGAAACGTGGGAGGGTCAGGCTACGTGCTGATGCACGGGTCAGTGCCAGCGTACGGGCCAGGAGTAGGCTACGGCTTGGGGGTAAGGTGTACGGCTGGTGGTGGGTTTCCGTTCCGGGCTAGGTTTAGGGTTAGGGAACGGCAAGGCTTAGGGCACAGGTGAGGGTACGGAAACGTGGGAGTGTCAGGCTACGTGCTGACGCACGGGTCAGTGCCAGCGTACGGGCCAGTAGTAGGCTACGGCTTGGGGCTAAGTTGTAGGGCTGGTGGTGGGTTTCCGTTCCGGGCTAGGGTTAGGGTTAGAGAACGGCAAGGCTTAGGGCACAGGTGAGGGTACGGAAACGTGGGAGGGTCAGGCTACGTGCTGACGCACGGGTCAGTGCCAGCATACGGGACAGGAGTAGGCTACGGCTTGGGGGTAAGGTGTAGGGCTGGTGGTGGGTTTCCGTTCCGGGCTAGGGTTAGGGTTAGCGAACGGCAAGGCTTAGGGCACAGGTGAGGGTACGGAAACTTGGGAGGGTCAGGCTACGTGCTGACGCACGGGTCAGTGCCAGCGTACGGGCCAGGAGTAGGCTATGGCGTAGGGTAAGGTGTAGGGCTGGTGGTGGGTTTCCGTTCCGTGCTAGGGTTAGGGTTAGGGAACGGCAAGGCTTAGAGCACAGGTGAGGGTACGGAAACGTGGGAGGGTCAGGCTAGGTGCTGACGCACGGGTCAGCGCCAGCGTACGGGCCAGGAGTAGGCTACGGCTTGGGGGTAAGGTGTAGGGCTGGTGGTGGTTTTCCGTTCCGGGCTAGGGTTAGGGTTAGGGAACGGTAAGGCTTATGGCACAGGTGAGGGTACGGAAACGTGGGAGGGTCAGGCTACGTGCTGACGCACGGGTCAGTGCCAGCGTACGGGCCAGGAGAAGGCTACGGCTTGTGGGTAAGTTTTAGCGCTGGTGGTGGGTTTCCGTTCCGGGCTAGGGTTAGGATTAGGGAACGGCAAGGCTTAGGGCACAGGTGAGGGTACGGAAACGTGGGAGGGTCAGGCTACGTGCTGACGCACGGGTCAGTGCCAGCGTACAGGCCAGGAGTAGGCTACGGCGTAGGGTAAGGTGTAGGGCTGGTGGTGGGTTTCCGTTCCGGTCTAGGGTTAGGGTTAGGGAACGGCAAGGCTTAGGGCACAGGTGAGGGTACGGAAACGTGGGAGTGTCAGGCTACGTGCTGACGCAGGGGACAGTGCCAGCGTATGGGCCAGGGTAGGCTACGGCTTGGGGGTATGTTGTAGGGCTGGTGGTGGGTTTCCGTTCCGGGTTAGGGTTAGGGTTAGGGAACGGCAAGGCTTAGGACACAAGTGAGTGTGTGAAAACGTGGGAGGGTCAGGCTACGTGCTGACGCATGGGTCAGTGCCAGCGTACGGGCCAGGAGTAGGCTATGGCGTAGAGTAAGGTGCAGGGCTGGTGGTGGGTTTCCATTCCGGGCTAGGGTTTGGGTTAGGGAACGGCAAGGCTTAGAGCACAGGTGAGGGTACGGAAACGTGGGAGGGTCAGGCTACGTGCTGACGCACGGGTCAGTGCCAGCGTACGGGCCAGGAGTAGGCTACGGCTTGGGGGTAAGTTGTAGGGCTGGTGGTGGGTTTCCGTTACGCGCTAGGGTTAGGGTTAGGGAACGGCAAGGCTTAGGGCACAGGTGAGGGTACGGAAACGTGGGAGGGTCAGGCTACGTGCTGACGCACGGGTCAGTTCCAGCGTACGGGCCAGGAGTAGGCTACAGCTTGGGGGTAAGGTGTAGGGCTGGTGGTGGGTTTCCGTTCCGGGCTAGGGTTAGGGTTACTGAACGGCAAGGCTTAGGGCACAGGTGAGGGTACGGAAACGTGGGATGGTCAGGCTACGTGCTGATGCACGGGTCAGTGCCAGCGCATGGGCCAGGAGTAGGCTACGGCGTAGGGTAAGGTTTAGGGCTGGTGGTGGGTTTCCGTTCCGGGCTAGGGTTAGGGTTAGGGAACGGCAAGGCTTAGGGCACAGGTGAGGGTACGGAAACGTGGGAAGGTCAGGCTACGTGCTGACGCACGGGTTAGTGCCAGCGTATGGGCCATGAGTGGGCTACGGCTTGGGGGTAAGTTGTAGGGCTGGTGGTGGGTTTCCGTTCCGCGCTAGGGTTAGGGTTAGGGAACGGCAAGGCTTAGGGCACAGGTGAGGGTACGGAAAATTGGGAGGGTCAGGCTACGTCCTGACGCACGGGTCAGTGCCAGCGTACGGGCCAGGAGTAGGCTACGGCATAGGGTATGGTGTAGGGCTGGTGGTGGGTTTCCGTTCCGGGCTAGGGTTAGGGTTAGGGAACGGCAAGGCTTAGGGCACAGGTGAGGGTGTGGAAACGTGGGAGGGTCAGGCTACGTGCTGACGCACGGGTCAGTGCCAGCGTACGGGCCAGGAGTAGGCTACGGTTTAGGGGTAAGTTGTAGGGCTGGTGGTGTGTTTCCGTTCCGGGCTAGGGTTAGGGTTAGGGAACGGCAAGGCTTAGGGGACAGGTGAGGGTGTGGAAACGTGGGAGGGTCAGGCTACGTGCTGACGCACGGGTCAGTGCCAGCGTACGGGCCATGAGTAGGCTACGGCTTGGGAGTAAGGTGTAGGGCTGGTGGTGGGTTTCCGTTCGGGGCTAGGGTTAGGGTTAGGGAACGGCAAGGCTTAGGGCACAGGTGAGGGTACGGAAACGTCGGAGGGTCAGGCTACGTGCTGACGCACGGGTCAGTGCCAGCGTACGGGCCAGGAGTAGGCTACTGATTGGGGGTAAGGTGTACGGCTGGTGGTGGGTTTCCGTTCCGGGCTAGGGTTAGGGTTAGGGAACGGCTAGGCTTAGGGCACAGGTGAGGGTACGGAAACGTGGGAGGGTCAGGCTACATGCTGATGCACGGGTCAGTGCCAGCGTACGGGCCAGGAGAAGGCTACGGCGTAGGGTAAGGTGTAGGGCTGGTGGTGTGTTTCCGTTCCATACTAGGGTTAGGGTTAGGGAAAGGCAAGGCTTAGAGCACAGGTGAGGGTACGGAAACTTGGGAGGGTCAGGCTACGTGCTCACGCACGGGTCAGTGCCAGCGTATGGGCCAGGAGTAGGCTACGGCTTGTGGGTAAGGTGTAGGGCTGGTGGTGGTTTTCCGTTCCGCGCTAGGGTTAGGGTTAGGGAACGGCAAGGCTTAGGGCACAGGTGAGGGTACGGAAACGTGGGAGGGTCAGGCTACGTGCTGACGCACGTGTCAGTGCCAGCGTACGGGCCAGGAGTAGGCTATGGCGTAGGGTAAGGTTTAGGGCTGGTGGTGGGTTTCCGTTCCGGGCTAGGGTTAGGGTTAGGGAACGGCAAGGCTTAGGGCACAGGTGAGGGTACGGAAACATGGGAGGGTCAGGCTACGTGCTGACGCACGGGTTAGTGCCAGCGTATGGGCCATGAGTAGGCTACGGCTTGGGGTTAAGGTGTAGGGCTGGTGGTGGGTTTCCGTTCCGGGCTAGGGTTAGGGTTAGGGAACGGCAAGGCTTAGGGCACAGGTGAGGGTACGGAAACGCGGGAGGGTCAGGCTACGTGCTGATGCACGGGTCAGTGCCTGCGTACGGGCCAGGAGTAGGCTACGGCGTAGGGTAAGGTTTAGAGCTGGTGGTGGGTTTCCGTTCAGGGCTAGGGTTAGGGTTAGGGAACGGCAAGGCTTAGGGCACAGGTGAGGGTACGGAAACGGGGGAAGGTCAGGCTACATGCTGACGCACGGGTTAGTGCCAGCGTATGGGCCATGAGTAGGATACGGCTTGGGGGTAAGGTGTAGGGCTGGTGGTGGGTTTCCGTTCCTGGATAGGGTTAGAGTTAGGGAATGGCAAGGCTTAGGGCTCAGGTGAGGGTACGGAAACCTGGGAGGGTCAGGCTACGTGCTGAACCACGGGTCAGTGCCAGCGTAGTGTCCAGGTGTAGGCTTCGGCTTGTGGGTAAGTTGTAGGGCTGGTGGTGGGTTTCCATTCCGGGCTAGGGTTAGGGTTAGGGAACGGCAAGGCTTAGGGCACAGGTGAGGGTGTGGAAACGTGGGAGGTTCAGGCTACGTGCTGACGCACGGGTCAGTGCCAGCGTACGGGCCATGAGTAGGCTACGGCTTGGGAGTAAGTTGTAGGGCTGGTGGTGGGTTTCCGTTCCGGGCTAGGGTTAGGGTTAGGGAACGGCAAGGCTTAGGGCACAGGTGAGGGTGTGGAAACGTGGGAGGGTCAGGCTACGTGCTGACGCACGGGGCAGTGCCAGCGTACGGGCCAGGAGTAGGCTACGGATTAGGGGTAAGTTGTAGGGCTGGTGGTGGGTTTCCGTTCCGGGCTAGGGTTAGGGTTAGGGAACGGCAAGGCTTAGGGGACAGGTGAGGGTGTGGAAACGTGGGAGGGTCAGGCTACGTGCTGACGCACGGGTCAGTGCCAGCGTACGGGCCATGAGTAGGCTACGGCTTGGGAGTAAGGTGTAGGGCTGGTGGTGGGTTTCCGTTCGGGGCTAGGGTTAGGGTTAGGGAACGGCAAGGCTTAGGGCACAGGTGAGGGTACGGAAACGTCGGAGGGTCAGGCTACGTGCTGACGCACGGGTCAGTGCCAGCGTACGGGCCAGGAGTAGGCTACTGATTGGGGGTAAGGTGTACGGCTGGTGGTGGGTTTCCGTTCCGGGCTAGGGTTAGGGTTAGGGAACGGCTAGGCTTAGGGCACAGGTGAGGGTACGGAAACGTGGGAGGGTCAGGCTACATGCTGATGCACGGGTCAGTGCCAGCGTACGGGCCAGGAGAAGGCTACGGCGTAGGGTAAGGTGTAGGGCTGGTGGTGTGTTTCCGTTCCATACTAGGGTTAGGGTTAGGGAAAGGCAAGGCTTAGAGCACAGGTGAGGGTACGGAAACGTGGGAGGGTCAGGCTACGTGCTGACGCACGGGTCAGTGCCAGCGTATGGGCCAGGAGTAGGCTACGGCTTGTGCGTAAGGTGTACGGCTGGTGGTGGTTTTCCGTTCCGCGCTAGGGTTAGGGTTAGGGAACGGCAAGGCTTAGGGCACAGGTGAGGGTACGGAAACGTGGGAGGGTCAGGCTACGTGCTGACGCACGTGTCAGTGCCAGCGTACGGGCCAGGAGTAGGCTATGGCGTAGGGTAAGGTTTAGGGCTGGTGGTGGGTTTCCGTTCCGGGCTAGGGTTAGGGTTAGGGAACGGCAAGGCTTAGGGCACAGGTGAGGGTACGGAAACATGGGAGGGTCAGGCTACGTGCTGACGCACGGGTTAGTGCCAGCGTATGGGCCATGAGTAGGCTACGGCTTGGGGTTAAGGTGTAGGGCTGGTGGTGGGTTTCCGTTCCGGGCTAGGGTTAGGGTTAGGGAACGGCAAGGCTTAGGGCACAGGTGAGGGTACGGAAACGCGGGAGTGTCAGGCTACGTGCTGATGCACGGGTCAGTGCCTGCGTACGGGCCAGGAGTAGGCTACGGCGTAGGGTAAGGTTTAGGGCTGGTGGTGGGTTTCCGTTCAGGGCTAGGGTTAGGGTTAGGGAACGGCAAGGCTTAGGGCACAGGTGAGGGTACGGAAACGGGGGAAGGTCAGGCTACATGCTGACGCACGGGTTAGTGCCAGCGTATGGGCCATGAGTAGGCTACGGCTTGGGGGTAAGGTGTAGGGCTGGTGGTGGGTTTCCGTTCCTGGATAGGGTTAGAGTTAGGGAATGGCAAGGCTTAGGGCTCAGGTGAGGGTACGGAAACCTGGGAGGGTCAGGCTACGTGCTGAACCACGGGTCAGTGCCAGCGTAGTGTCCAGGTGTAGGCTTCGGCTTGTGGGTAAGTTGTAGGGCTGGTGGTGGGTTTCCGTTCCGGGCTAGGGTTAGGGTTAGGGAACGGCAAGGCTTAGGGCACAGGTGAGGGTGTGGAAACGTGGGAGGTTCAGGCTACGTGCTGACGCACGGGTCAGTGCCAGCGTACGGGCCATGAGTAGGCTACGGCTTGGGAGTAAGTTGTAGGGCTGGTGGTGGGTTTCCGTTCCGGGCTAGGGTTAGGGTTAGGGAACGGCAAGTCTTAGGGCACAGGTGAGGGTAAGGAAACTTGGGAGGGTCAGGCTAAGTGCTGACGCACGGGTCAGTGCCAGCGTACGGGCCAGGAGTAGGCTACGGCGTAGGATAAGGTGTAGGTCTGGTGGTGGGTTTCCGTTCCATGCTAGGGTTAGGGTTAGGGAACGGCAAGGCTTAGAGCACAGTTGAGGGTACGGAAACGTGGGAGGGTCAGGCTACGTGCTGACGCATGTGTCAGTGCCAGCGTACGGGCCATGAGTAGGCTACGGCTTGGGGGTAAGGTGTTGGGCTGGTGGTGGGTTTCCGTTCCGCGCTAAGGTTAGGGTTAGGGAAAGGCAAGGCTTAGGGCACAGGTGAGGGTACGGAAACGTGGGAGGGTCAGGCTACGTGCTGACGCATGTGTCAGTGCCAGCGTAAGGGCCAGGAGTAGGCTACGGCTTGGGTGTAAGTTGTAGGGCTGGTGGTGGGTTTCTGTTCCGGGCTAGGGTTAGGGTTAGGGAACGGCAAGGCTTAGGGCACAGGTGAGGGTACGGAAACGTGGGAGGTTCAGGCTATGTGCTGACGCACGGGTCAGTGCCAGCGTATGGGCCAGGAGTAGGCTACGGCGTAGGGTAACGTGTAGGGCTGGTGGTGGTTTTCCATTCCGGGCTAGGGTTAGGGTTAGGGAACGGCAAGGCTTAGGGCACAGGTGAGGGTACGGAAACGTGGGAAGGTCAGGCTACGTGCTGACGCACGGGTTAGTGCCAGCGTATGGGCCATGAGTGGGCTACGGCTTGGGGGTAAGGTGTAGGGCTGGTGGTGGGTTTCCGTTCCGCGCTAGGGTTAGGGTTAGGGAACGGCAAGGCTTAGGGCACAGGTGAGGGTACGGAAAATTGGGAGGGTCAGGCTACGTCCTGACGCACGGGTCAGTGCCAGCATACGGGCCAGGAGTAGGCTACGGCATAGGGTATGGTGTAGGGCTGGTGGTGGGTTTCCGTTCCGGGCTAGGGTTAGGGTTAGGGAACGGCAAGGCTTAGGGCACAGGTGAGGGTGTGGAAACGTGGGAGGGTCAGGCTACGTGCTGACGCACGGGTCAGTGCCAGCGTACGGGCCAGGAGTAGGCTACGGATTAGGGGTAAGTTGTAGGGCTGGTGGTGGGTTTCCGTTCCGGGCTAGGGTTAGGGTTAGGGAACGGCAAGGCTTAGGGGACAGGTGAGGGTGTGGAAACGTGGGAAGGTCAGGCTACGTGCTGACGCACGGGTCAGTGCCAGCGTACGGGCCATGAGTAGGCTACGGCTTGGGAGTAAGGTGTAGGGCTGGTGGTGGGTTTCCGTTCGGGGCTAGGGTTAGGGTTAGGGAACGGCAAGGCTTAGGGCACAGGTGAGGGTACGGAAACGTCGGAGGGTCAGGCTACGTGCTGACGCACGGGTCAGTGCCAGCGTACGGGCCAGGAGTAGGCTACTGATTGGGGGTAAGGTGTACGGCTGGTGGTGGGTTTCCGTTCCGGGCTAGGGTTAGGGTTAGGGAACGGCTAGGCTTAGGGCACAGGTGAGGGTACGGAAACGTGGGAGGGTCAGGCTACATGCTGATGCACGGGTCAGTGCCAGCGTACGGGCCAGGAGAAGGCTACGGCGTAGGGTAAGGTGTAGGGCTGGTGGTGTGTTTCCGTTCCATACTAGGGTTAGGGTTAGGGAAAGGCAAGGCTTAGAGCACAGGTGAGGGTACGGAAACGTGGGAGGGTCAGGCTACGTGCTGACGCACGGGTCAGTGCCAGCGTATGGGCCAGGAGTAGGCTACGGCTTGTGGGTAAGGTGTAGGGCTGGTGGTGGTTTTCCGTTCCGCGCTAGGGTTAGGGTTAGGGAACGGCAAGGCTTAGGGCACAGGTGAGGGTACAGAACGTGGGAGGGTCAGGCTACGTGCTGACGCACGTGTCAGTGCCAGCGTACGGGCCAGGAGTAGGCTATGGCGTAGGGTAAGGTTTAGGGCTGGTGGTGGGTTTCCGTTCCGGGCTAGGGTTAGGGTTAGGGAACGGCAAGGCTTAGGGCACAGGTGAGGGTACGGAAACATGGGAGGGTCAGGCTACGTGCTGACGCACGGGTTAGTCCCAGCGTATGGGCCATGAGTAGGCTACGGCTTGGGGTTAAGGTGTAGGGCTGGTGGTGGGTTTCCGTTCCGGGCTAGGGTTAGGGTTAGGGAACGGCAAGGCTTAGGGCACAGGTGAGGGTACGGAAACGTGGGAGGGTCAGGCTACGTGCTGACGCATGTGTCAGTGCCAGCGTAAGGGCCAGGAGTAGGCTACGGCTTGGGTGTAAGTTGTAGGGCTGGTGGTGGGTTTCCGTTCCGGGCTAGGGTTAGGGTTAGGGAACGGCAAGGCTTAGGGCACAGGTGAGGGTACGGAAACGTGGGAGGGTCAGGCTACGTGCTGAAGCACGGGTCAGTGCCAGCGTATGGGCCAGGAGTAGGCTACGGCGTAGGGTAACGTGTAGGGCTGGTGGTGGTTTTCCATTCCGGGCTAGGGTTAGGGTTAGGGAACGGCAAGGCTTAGGGCACAGGTGAGGGTACGGAAACGTGGGAGGTTCAGGCTACGTGCTGACGCACGGGTCAGTGCCAGCGTACGGGCCAGGAGTAGGCTACGGCGTAGGGTAAGGTGTAGGGCTGGTGGTGGGTTTCCATTCCAGGCTATGGTTAGGATTAGGGAACGGCAACGCTTAGGGCACAGGTGAGGGTACGGAAACGTGGGAGGGTCAGGCTACGTGCTCACGCACGGGTCAGGCCCAGCGTACCGGCCAGGTGTAGGCTACGGCTTGTGGGTAAGGTGTAGGGTTAGTGGTGGGTTTCCGTTCCGGGCTAGGGTTAGGGTTAGGGAACGGCAAGGCTTAGGGCACAGGTGAGGGTGTGGAAACGTGGGAGGGTCAGGCTACGTGCTGACGCACAGGTCAGTGCCAGCGTACGGGCCAGGAGTAGGCTACGGATTGGGGGTAAGTTGTAGGGCTGGTGGTGGGTTTCCGTTCCGGGCTAGGGTTAGGGTTAGGGAACGGCAAGGCTTAGGGGACAGGTGAGGGTGTGGAAACGTGGGAGGGTCAGGCTACGTGCTGACGCACGGGTCAGTGCCAGCGTACGGGCCATGAGTAGGCTACGGCTTGGGAGTAAGGTGTAGGGCTGGTGGTGGGTTTCCGTTCGGGGCTAGGGTTAGGGTTAGGGAACGGCAAGGCTTAGGGCACAGGTGAGGGTACGGAAACGTCGGAGGGTCAGGCTACGTGCTGACGCACGGGTCAGTGCCAGCGTACGGGCCAGGAGTAGGCTACTGATTGGGGGTAAGGTGTACGGCTGGTGGTGGGTTTCCGTTCCGGGCTAGGGTTAGGGTTAGGGAACGGCTAGGCTTAGGGCACAGGTGAGGGTACGGAAACGTGGGAGGGTCAGGCTACGTGCTGATGCACGGGTCAGTGCCAGCGTACGGGCCAGGAGAAGGCTACGGCGTAGGGTAAGGTGTAGGGCTGGTGGTGTGTTTCCGTTCCGGGCTAGGGTTAGGGTTAGGGAACGGCAAGGCTTAGAGCACAGGTGAGGGTACGGAAACGTGGGAGGGTCAGGCTACGTGCTGACGCACGGGTCAGTGCCAGCGTATGGGCCAGGAGTAGGCTACGGCTTGTGGGTAAGGTGTAGGGCTGGTGGTGGTTTTCCGTTCCGCGCTAGGGTTAGGGTTAGGGAACGGCAAGGCTTAGGGCACAGGTGAGGGTACGGAAACGTGGGAGGGTCAGGCTACGTGCTGACGCACGGGTTAGTGCCAGCGTATGGGCCATGAGTAGGCTACGGCTTGGGGTTAAGGTGTAGGGCTGGTGGTGGGTTTCCGTTCCGGGCTAGGGTTAGGGTTAGGGAACGGCAAGGCTTAGGGCACAGGTGAGGGTACAGAAACGCGGGAGGGTCAGGCTACGTGCTGACGCATGGGTCAGTGCCTGCGTACGGGCCAGGAGTAGGCTACGGCGTAGGGTAAGGTTTAGGGCTGGTGGTGGGTTTCCGTTCCGGGCTAGGGTTAGGGTTAGGGAACGGCAAGGCTTAGGGCACAGGTGAGGGTACGGAAACGTGGGAAGGTCAGGCTACATGCTGACGCACGGGTTAGTGCCAGCGTATGGGCCATGAGTAGGCTACGGCTTGGGGGTAAGGTGTAGGGCTGGTGGTGGGTTTCCGTTCCTGGATAGGGTTAGAGTTAGGGAACGGCAAGGCTTAGGGCTCAGGTGAGGGTACGGAAACCTGGGAGGGTCAGGCTACGTGCTGAACCACGGGTCAGTGCCAGCGTAGTGTCCAGGTGTAGGCTTCGGCTTGTGGGTAAGTTGTAGGGCTGGTGGTGGGTTTCCGTTCAGGATTAGGGTTAGGGTTAGGGAACGGCAAGGCTTAGGGCACAGGTGAGGGTGTGGAAACGTGGGAGGTTCAGGCTACGTGCTGACGCACGGGTCAGTGCCAGCGTACGGGACATGAGTAGGCTACGGCTTGGGAGTAAGTTGTAGGGCTGGTGGTGGGTTTCCGTTCTGGGCTAGGGTTAGGATTAGGGAACGGCAAGGCTTAGGGCACAGGTGAGGGTAAGGAAACTTGGGAGGGTCAGGCTAAGTGCTGACGCACGGGTCAGTGCCAGCGTACGGGCCAGGAGTAAGCTACGGCGTAGGATAAGGTGTAGGTCTGGTGGTGGGTTTCCGTTCCATGCTAGGGTTAGGGTTAGGGAACGGCAAGGCTTAGAGCACAGTTGAGGGTACGGAAACGTGGGAGGGTCAGGCTACGTGCTGACGCATGGGTCAGTGCCAGCGTATGGGCCATGAGTAGGCTACGGCTTAGGGGTAAGGTGTTGGGCTGGTGGTGGGTTTCCGTTCCGCGCTAAGGTTAGGGTTAGGGAAAGGCAAGGCTTAGGGCACAGGTGAGGGTACGGAAACGTGGGAGGGTCAGGCTACGTGCTGACGCATGTGTCAGTGCCAGCGTAAGGGCCAGGAGTAGGCTACGGCTTGGGTGTAAGTTGTAGGGCTGGTGGTGGGTTTCCGTTCCGGGCTAGGGTTAGGGTTAGGGAACGGCAAGGCTTAGGGCACAGGTGAGGGTACAGAAACGTGGGAGGGTCAGGCTACGTGCTGACGCACGGGTCAGTGCCAGCGTATGGGCCAGGAGTAGGCTACGGCGTAGGGTAACGTGTAGGGCTGGTGGTGGTTTTCCATTCCGGTCTAGGGTTAGGGTTAGGGAACGGCAAGGCTTAGGGCACAGGTGAGGGTACGGAAACGTGGGAGGTTCAGACTACGTGCTGACACACGGGTCAGTGCCAGCGTACGGGCCAGGAGTAGGCTACGGCGTAGGGTAAGGTGTAGGGCTGGTGGTGGGTTTCCATTCCAGGCTATGGTTAGGATTAGGGTACGGCAAGGCTTAGGGCACAGGTGAGGGTACGGAAACGTGGGAGGGTCAGGCTACGTGCTCACGCACGGGTCAGTGCCAGCGTACCGGCCAGGTGTAGGCTACGGCTTGTGGGTAAGGTGTAGGGTTAGTGGTGGGTTTCCGTTCCGGTCTAGGGTTAGGGTTAGGGAACGGCAAGGCTTAGGGCACAGGTGAGGGTACGGAAACGTGGGAGGGTCAGGATACGTGCTGATGCACGGGTCAGTGCCAGCGTACGGGCCAGGAGTAGGCTACGGCTTGGGGGTAAGGTGTAGGGCTGGTGGTGGGTTTCCGTTCCGGGCTAGGTTTAGGGTTAGGGAACGGCAAGGCTTAGGGCACAGGTGAGGGTACGGAAACGTGGGAGGGTCAGGCTACGTGCTGACGCACGGGTCAGTGCCAGCGTACGGGCCAGGAGTAGGCTACGGCTTGGGGGTTAGTTGTAGGGCTGGTGGTGGGTTTCCATTCCGGGCTAGGGTTAAGCTTAGGGAACGGCAAGGCTTAGGGCACAGGTGAGGTTACGGAAACGTGGGAGGATCAGGCTACATGCTGACGCACGTGTCAGTGCCAGCGTACCGGCCAGGTGTAGGCTACGGCTTGTGGGTAAGGTGTAGAGCTGGTGGTGGATTTCCGTTCCGGGCTAGGGTTAGGGTTAGGGAACGGCAAGTCTTAGGGCACAGGTGAGGGTACGGAAACGTGGGAGGGTCAGGCTACGTGCTTACGCACGGGTCAGTGCCAGCGTACGGGCCAGGAGTAGGCTACGGCTTGGGGGTAAGGTGTAGGGCTGGTGGAGGATTTCCGTTCAGGGCTAGGGTTAGGGATAGGAAACGGCAAGGCTTAGGGCACAGGTGAGGGTACGGAAACGTGGGAGGGTCAGGCTACGTGCTGACGCACGGGTCAGTGCCAGCGTGCGGGCCAGGAGTAGGCTACGGCTTCGGGGTAAGTTGTAGGGCTGGTGGTGGGTTTCCGTTCCGGGCTAGGGTTAGGGTTAGTGAACGGCAAGGCTTAGAGCACAGGTGAGGTTACGGAAACGTGGGAGGGTCAGGCTACGTGCTGACGCACGTGTCAGTGCCAGCGTACGGGCCAGGAGTAGGCTACGGTGTAGGGTAAGGTGTAGGGCTGGTGGTGGGTTTCCGTTCCGGGCTAGGGTTAGGGTTAGGAAACGGCAAGGCTTAGGGCACAGGTGAGGGTACGGAAACGTGGGAGGGTAAGGCTACGTGCTGACGCACAGGTCAGTGCCAGCGTCCCGGCCAGGAGTAGGCTACGGCTTGTGGGTAATGTGTAGGGCTGGTGGTGGGTTTCCGTTCCGGGCTAGGGTTAGGGTTAGGGAACGGCAAGGCTTAGGGCACAGGTGAGGGTACGGAAACGTGGGAGGGTCAGGCTACGTGCTGACGCACGGGTCAGTGCCAGCGTACGGGACAGGAGTAGGCTACGGCTTGGGGGTAAGGTTTAGGGCTGGTGGTGTGTTTCCATTCCGGGCTAGGGTTAGGGTTAGGGAACGGCAAGGCTTAGGGCACAGGTGAGTGTACGGAAACTTGGGAGGGTCAGGCTACGTGCTGACGCACGGGTCAGTGCCAGCGTACGGGCCAGGAGTAGGCTATGGCGTAGGGTAAGGTGTAGGGATGGTGGTGGGTTTCCGTTCCGTGCTAGGGTTAGGGTAAGGGAACGGCAAGGCTTAGAGCACAAGTGAGGGTACGGAAACGTGGGAGGGTCAGGCTAGGTGCTGACGCACGGGTCAGTGCCAGCGTACGGGCCAGGAGTAGGCTACGGCTTGGGGGTAAGGTGTAGGGCTGGTGGTGGGTTTCCGTTCCGGGCGAGGGTTAGGGTTAGGGAACGGCAAGGCTTACGGCACAGGTGAGGGTACGGAAACGTGGGAGGGTCAGGCTACGTGCTGACGCACGGGTCAGTGCCAGCGTGCGGGCCAGGAGTAGGCTACGGCTTCGGGGTAAGTTGTAGGGCTGGTGGTGGGTTTCCGTTCCGGGCTAGGGTTAGGGTTAGTGAACGGCAAGGCTTAGAGCACAGGTGAGGTTACGGAAACGTGGGAGGGTCAGGCTACGTGCTGACGCACGTGTCAGTGCCAGCGTACGGGCCAGGAGTAGGCTACGGTGTAGGGTAAGGTGTAGGGCTGGTGGTGGGTTTCCGTTCCGGGCTAGGGTTAGGGTTAGGAAACGGCAAGGCTTAGGGCACAGGTGAGGGTACGGAAACGTGGGAGGGTAAGGCTACGTGCTGACGCACAGGTCAGTGCCAGCGTCCCGGCCAGGAGTAGGCTACGGCTTGTGGGTAATGTGTAGGGCTGGTGGTGGGTTTCCGTTCCGGGCTAGGGTTAGGGTTAGGGAACGGCAAGGCTTAGGGCACAGGTGAGGGTACGGAAACGTGGGAGGGTCAGGCTACGTGCTGACGCACGGGTCAGTGCCAGCGTACGGGACAGGAGTAGGCTACGGCTTGGGGGTAAGGTTTAGGGCTGGTGGTGTGTTTCCATTCCGGGCTAGGGTTAGGGTTAGGGAACGGCAAGGCTTAGGGCACAGGTGAGTGTACGGAAACTTGGGAGGGTCAGGCTACGTGCTGACGCACGGGTCAGTGCCAGCGTACGGGCCAGGAGTAGGCTATGGCGTAGGGTAAGGTGTAGGGATGGTGGTGGGTTTCCGTTCCGTGCTAGGGTTAGGGTAAGGGAACGGCAAGGCTTAGAGCACAAGTGAGGGTACGGAAACGTGGGAGGGTCAGGCTAGGTGCTGACGCACGGGTCAGTGCCAGCGTACGGGCCAGGAGTAGGCTACGGCTTGGGGGTAAGGTGTAGGGCTGGTGGTGGGTTTCCGTTCCGGGCGAGGGTTAGGGTTAGGGAACGGCAAGGCTTACGGCACAGGTGAGGGTACGGAAACGTGGGAGGGTCAGTTTACGTGCTGACGCACGGGTCAGTGCCAGCGTACCGGCCAGATGTAGGCTACGGCTTGTGGGTAAGGTGTAGGGCTGGTGGTGGATTTCCGTTCCGGGCTAGGGTTAGGGTTAGGGAACGGCAAGTCTTAGGGCACAGGTGAGGGTACGGAAACGTGGGAGGGTCAGGCTACGTGCTTACGCACGGGTCAGTGCCAGCGTACGGGCCATGAGTAGGCTACGGCTTGGGGGTAAGGTGTAGGGCTGGTGGAGGGTTTCCGTTCCGGGCTAGGGTTAGGGTTAGGAAACGGCAAGGCTTAGGGCACAGGTGAGGGTACGGAAACGTGGGAGGGTCAGGCTACGTGCTGACGCACGGGTCAGTTCCAGCGTACGGGCCAGGAGTAGGCTACAGCTTGGGGGTAAGGTGTAGGGCTGGTGGTGGGTTTCCGTTCCGGGCTAGGGTTAGGGTTACTGAACGGCAAGGCTTAGGGCACAGGTGAGGGTACGGAAACGTGGGATGGTCAGGCTACGTGCTGATGCACGGGTCAGTGCCAGCGCATGGGCCAGGAGTAGGCTACGGCGTAGGGTAAGGTTTAGGGCTGGTGGTGGGTTTCCGTTCCGGGCTAGGGTTAGGGTTAGGGAACGGCAAGGCTTAGGGCACAGGTGAGGGTACGGAAACGTGGGAAGGTCAGGCTACGTGCTGACGCACGGGTTAGTGCCAGCGTATGGGCCATGAGTGAGCTACGGCTTGGGGGTAAGTTGTAGGGCTGGTGGTGGGTTTCCGTTCCGCGCTAGGGTTAGGGTTAGGGAACGGCAAGGCTTAGGGCACAGGTGAGGGTACGGAAAATTGGGAGGGTCAGGCTACGTGCTGACGCACGGGTCAGTGCCAGCGTACGGGCCAGGAGTAGGCTACGGCATAGGGTATGGTGTAGGGCTGGTGGTGGGTTTCCGTTCCGGGCTAGGGTTAGGGTTAGGGAACGGCAAGGCTTAGGGCACAGGTGAGGGTGTGGAAACGTGGGAGGGTCAGGCTACGTACTGACGCACGGGTCAGTGCCAGCGTACGGGCCAGGAGTAGGCTACGGATTGGGGGTAAGTTGTAGGGCTGGTGGTGGGTTTCCGTTCCGGGCTAGGGTTAGGGTTAGGGAACGGCAAGGCTTAGGGGACAGGTGAGGGTGTGGAAACGTGGGAGGGTCAGGCTACGTGCTGACGCACGGGTCAGTGCCAGCGTACGGGCCATGAGTAGGCTACGGCTTGGGAGTAAGGTGTAGGGCTGGTGGTGGGTTTCCGTTCGGGGCTAGGGTTAGGGTTAGGGAACGGCAAGGCTTAGGGCACAGGTGAGGGTACGGAAACGTCGGAGGGTCAGGCTACGTGCTGACGCACGGGTCAGTGCCAGCGTACGGGCCAGGAGTAGGCTACTGATTGGGGGTAAGGTGTACGGCTGGTGGTGGTTTTCCGTTCCGGGCTAGGGTTAGGGTTAGGGAACGGCTAGGCTTAGGGCACAGGTGAGGGTACGGAAACGTGGGAGGGTCAGGCTACATGCTGATGCACGGGTCAGTGCCAGCGTACGGGCCAGGAGAAGGCTACGGCATAGGGTAAGGTGTAGGGCTGGTGGTGTGTTTCCGTTCCATACTAGGGTTAGGGTTAGGGAAAGGCAAGGCTTAGAGCACAGGTGAGGGTACGGAAACGTGGGAGGGTCAGGCTACGTTCTGACGCACGGGTCAGTGCCAGCGTATGGGCCAGGAGTAGGCTACGGCTTGTGGGTAAGGTGTAGGGCTGGTGGTGGTTTTCCGTTCCGCACTAGGGTTAGGGTGAGGGAACGGCAAGGCTTAGGGCACAGATGAGGGTACGGAAACGTGGGAGGGTCAGGCTACGTGCTGACGCACGGGTCAGTGCCAGCGTACGGGCCAGGAGTAGGCTATGGCGTAGGGTAAGGTTTAGGGCTGGTGGTGGGTTTCCGTTCCGGGCTAGGGTTAGGGTTAGGGAACGGCAAGGCTTAGGGCACAGGTGAGGGTACGGAAACGTGGGAGGGTCAGGCTACGTGCTGACGCACGGGTTAGTGCCAGCGTATGGGCCATGAGTAGGCTACGGCTTGGGGTTAAGGTGTAGGGCTGGTGGTGGGTTTCCGTTCCGGGCTAGGGTTAGGGT
This sequence comes from Mesoplodon mirus, assembly GCF_964341445.2. NCBI lineage: Eukaryota > Metazoa > Chordata > Mammalia > Artiodactyla > Ziphiidae > Mesoplodon > Mesoplodon mirus. Next base: position 210,851 of record NW_028295428.1, on the reverse strand, counting down.
TAGGGAACGGCAAGGCTTAGGGCACAGGTGAGGGTACGGAAACGCGGGAGGGTCAGGCTACGTGCTGACGCATGGGTCAGTGCCTGCGTACGGGCCAGGAGTAGGCTACGGCGTAGGGTAAGGTTTAGGGCTGGTGGTGGGTTTCCGTTCGGGCTAGGGTTAGGGTTAGGGAACGGCAAGGCTTAGGGCACAGGTGAGGGTACGGAAACGTGGGAAGGTCAGGCTACATGCTGACGCACGGGTTAGTGCCAGCGTATGGGCCATGAGTAGGCTACGGCTTGGGGGTAAGGTGTAGGGCTGGTGGTGGGTTTCCGTTCCTGGATAGGGTTAGAGTTAGGGAACGGCAAGGCTTAGGGCTCAGGTGAGGGTACGGAAACCTGGGAGGGTCAGGCTACGTGCTGAACCACGGGTCAGTGCCAGCGTAGTGTCCAGGTGTAGGCTTCGGCTTGTGGGTAAGTTGTAGGGCTGGTGGTGGGTTTCCGTTCCGGACTAGGGTTAGGGTTAGGGAACGGCAAGGCTTAGGGCACAGGTGAGGGTGTGGAAACGTGGGAGGTTCAGGCTACGTGCTGACGCACGGGTCAGTGCCAGCGTACGGGACATGAGTAGGCTACGGCTTGGGAGTAAGTTGTAGGGCTGGTGGTGGGTTTCCGTTCCGGGCTAGGGTTAGGGTTAGGGAACGGCAAGGCTTAGGGCACAGGTGAGGGTAAGGAAACTTGGGAGGGTCAGGCTAAGTGCTGACGCACGGGTCAGTGCCAGCGTACGGGCCAGGAGTAGGCTACGGCGTAGGATAAGGTGTAGGTCTGGTGGTGGGTTTCCGTTCCATGCTAGGGTTAGGGTTAGGGAACGGCAAGGCTTAGAGCACAGTTGAGGGTACGGAAACGTGGGAGGGTCAGGCTACGTGCTGACGCATGGGTCAGTGCCAGCGTACGGGCCATGAGTAGGCTACGGCTTGGGGGTAAGGTGTTGGGCTGGTGGTGGGTTTCCGTTCCGCGCTAAGGTTAGGGTTAGGGAAAGGCAAGGCTTAGGGCACAGGTGAGGGTACGGAAACGTGGGAGGGTCAGGCTACGTGCTGACGCATGTGTCAGTGCCAGCGTAAGGGCCAGGAGTAGGCTACGGCTTGGGTGTAAGTTGTAGGGCTGGTGGTGGGTTTCCGTTCCGGGCTAGGGTTAGGGTTAGGGAACGGCAAGGCTTAGGGCACAGGTGAGGGTACAGAAACGTGGGAGGGTCAGGCTACGTGCTGACGCACGGGTCAGTGCCAGCGTATGGGCCAGGAGTAGGCTACGGCGTAGGGTAACGTGTAGGGCTGGTGGTGGTTTTCCATTCCGGGCTAGGGTTAGGGTTAGGGAACGGCAAGGCTTAGGGCACAGGTGAGGGTACGGAAACGTGGGAGGTTCAGACTACGTGCTGACACACGGGTCAGTGCCAGCGTACGGGCCAGGAGTAGGCTACGGCGTAGGGTAAGGTGTAGGGCTGGTGGTGGGTTTCCATTCCAGGCTATGGTTAGGATTAGGGTACGGCAAGGCTTAGGGCACAGGTGAGGGTACGGAAACGTGGGAGGGTCAGGCTACGTGCTCACGCACGGGTCAGTGCCAGCGTACCGGCCAGGTGTAGGCTACGGCTTGTGGGTAAGGTGTAGGGCTAGTGGTGGGTTTCCGTTCCGGTCTAGGGTTAGGGTTAGGGAACGGCAAGGCTTAGGGCACAGGTGAGGGTACGGAAACGTGGGAGGGTCAGGCTACGTGCTGATGCACGGGTCAGTGCCAGCGTACGGGCCAGGAGTAGGCTACGGCTTGGGGGTAAGGTGTAGGGCTGGTGGTGGCTTTCCGTTCCGGGCTAGGTTTAGGGTTAGGGAACGGCAAGGCTTAGGGCACAGGTGAGGGTACGGAAACGTGGGAGGGTCAGGCTACGTGCTGACGCACGGGTCAGTGCCAGCGTACGGGCCAGGAGTAGGCTACGGCTTGGGGGTTAGTTGTAGGGCTGGTGGTGGGTTTCCATTCCGGGCTAGGGTTAAGCTTAGGGAACGGCAAGGCTTAGGGCACAGGTGAGGTTACGGAAACGTGGGAGGATCAGGCTACATGCTGACGCACGTGTCAGTGCCAGCGTACCGGCCAGGTGTAGGCTACGGCTTGTGGGTAAGGTGTAGGGCTGGTGGTGGATTTCCTTTCTGGGCTAGGGTTAGGGTTAGGGAACGGCAAGTCTTAGGGCACAGGTGAGGGTACGGAAACGTGGGAGGGTCAGGCTACGTGCTTACGCACGGGTCAGTGCCAGCGTACGGGCCAGGAGTAGGCTACGGCTTGGGGGTAAGGTGTAGGGCTGGTGGTGGGTTTCCGTTCCGGGCTAGGGTTAGGGTTAGGGAATGGCAAGGCTTACGGCACAGGTGAGGGTACGGATACGTGGGAGGGTCAGTTTACGTGCTGACGCACGGGTCAGTGCCAGCGTACCGGCCAGATGTAGGCTATGGCTTGTGGGTAAGGTGTAGGGCTGGTGGTGGATTTCCGTTCCGGGCTAGGGTTAGGGTTAGGGAACGGCAAGTCTTAGGGCACAGGTGAGGGTACGGAAACGTGGGAGGGTCAGGCTACGTGCTTACGCACGGGTCAGTGCCAGCGTACGGGCCAGGAGTAGGCTACGGCTTGGGGGTAAGGTGTAGGGCTGGTGGAGGGTTTCCGTTCTGGGCTAGGTTTAGGGTTAGGAAACGGCAAGGCTTAGGGCACAGGTGAGGGTACGAAAACGTGGGAGGGTCAGGCTACGTGCTGACGCATGGGTCAGTGCCAGTGTACCGGCCAGGTGTAGGCTACGGCTTGTGTGTAAGTTGTAGGGCTGGTGGTGGGTTTCCGTTCCAGGCTAGGGTTAGGGTTAGGGAACGGCAAGGCTTAGGGCACAGGTGAGGGAACGGAAACGTGGGAGGGTCAGGCTACGTGCTGACGCACGGGTCAGTGCCAGCGTGCGGGCCAGGAGTAGGCTACGGCTTCGGGGTAAGTTGTAGGGCTGGTGGTGGGTTTCCATTCCGGGCTAGGGTTAAGCTTAGGGAACGGCAAGGCTTAGGGCACAGGTGAGGGTACGGAAACGTGGGAGTGTCAGGCTACATGCTGACACACGGGTCAGTGCCAGCGTACGGGCCAGGACTAGGCTACGGCATACGATAAGGTGTAGGGCTGGTGGTGGTATTTCGTGCCGGGCTAGTGTTACGGTTAGGGAACGGCAAGGCTTAGGGCACAGGTGAGCGTACCGTACCATGGGAGGGTCAGGCTACGTGCTGAAGCACAGGTCAGTGCCCGCGTACGGGCCAGGTGTAGGCTACGGCATAGAGTAAGGTGTAGAGCTGGTGGTGGGTTTCCGTTCCGGTCTAGGGTTAGGGTTATTGAACGGCAAGACTTAGGGCACAGGTGAGGGTACGGAAACGTGGGAGGGTCAGGCTACTTGCTGATGATAGGGTGAGTTCCTGCGTATGAGCCAGGAATAGGCTACGGCGTAGGGAAAGGTGTAGGGCTGGTGGTGGGTTTCCGTTCCGGGCTAGGGTTAGGGTTAGGGAACGGCAAGGCTTAGGGCACAGGTGAGGGTACGGAAACGTGGGAGGGTCAGGCTACATGCTGACGCACGGGTCAGTGCCAGCGTACGGGCCAGGAATAGGCTATGACTTGGGGGTAAGCTGCAGGGCTGGTGGTGTTTTTCCGTCCGGACTAGGGTTAGGGTTAGGGAACGGCAAGGCTTAGGGCACAGGTGAGGGTACGGAAACGTGGGAGGGTCAGGCTACGTGCTGACGCATGTGTCAGAGCCAGCATACGGGCCAGGAGTAGGCTACGGCTTGGGGGTAAGGTGTAGGGCTGGTGGTGGGTTTCCGTTCCGGGCTAGGGTTAGGGTTTTTGAACGGCAAGGCTTAGGGCACAGGTGAGGGTACGGAAACGTGGGAGGGTCAGGCTACGTGCTGACGCATGTGTCAGAGCCAGCATACGGGCCAGGAGTAGGCTACGGCTTGGGGGTAAGGTGTAGGGCTGGTGGTGGGTTTCTGTTCTGGGCTATGTTTAGGGTTAGGGAACGGCAAGACTTAGGGCACAGGTGAGGGTACGGAAACGTGGGAGGGTCAGGCTACATGCTGACGCACGGGTCAGTGCCAGCGTACGGGCCAGGAGTAGGCTACGGCGTAGGGTAACGTGTAGGGCTGGTGGTGGTTTTCCGTTCCGGGCTAGGGTTAGGGTTAGGGAACGGCATGTCTTAGGGCACAGGTGAGGATACAGAAACATGGGAAGGTCAGGCTACGTGCTGACGCACGGGTCAGTGTCCGCGTACGGTCCAGGAGTAGGCTACGGCATAGGGTAAGGTGTAGGGCTTGTGGTGGTTTTCTGTTCCGGGCTAGGGTTAGTGTTAGGGAACGGCAAGGCTTAGGGCCCAGGAGAGGGTACGGAAACGTGTGGGGGTCAGACTACATGCTGACGCACGGGTCAGTGCCAGCGTACGGGCCAGGAGTAGGCTACGGCGTAGGGAAAGGTTTAGGGCTGGTGGTGGGTTTCCGTTCCGGGCTAGGGTTAGGGTTAGGGAACGGCAAGGCTTAGGTCACAGGTGAGGTAACGGAAACGTGGGAGGGTCAGGCTACGTGCTGACGCATGAGTCAGTGTCCGCGTACGGTCCAGGAGTAGGCTACGGCGTGCGGTAAAGTGTAGGGCAGGTGCTGTGTTTCCGTTCCGGGCTAGGGTTAGGGTTACGGATCGGCAAGACTTAGGGAACAGGTGAGGGTACGGAAACGTGGGAGCATCAGGCTACGTGCTGACGCATGGGTCAGTGCCAGCGTACAGGCCAGGAGTAGGCTACGGCGTAGGGTAAGGTCTAGGGCTGGTGGTGGGTTTCCGTTCCGGGCTAGGGTTATGGTTAGGGAACGGCAAGGATTAGGGCACAGGTGAGGGTACGGAAACGTGGGAGGATCAGGCTACGTGCTGACGCACGGGTCAGTGCCATCGTACCGGCCAGGAGTAGGCTACGGCTTGGGGGTTAGGTGTAGGGCTTGTGGTGTGTTTCCGTCCCGTTCTAGGGTTAGGGTTAGGGAACGGCAAGGCTTAGGGCACAGGTGATGTTACGGTAACGTGGGAAGATCAGGCTACATGCTGACGCACAGGTCATTGCCAGCGTATGGACCACGAGTAGGCTATGGCTTGGGGGTAAGGTGTAGGGCTCGTGGTGTGTTTCCGTTCCGGGCTAGGGTTAGGGTTAGGGAATGGCAAGGTTTAGGGCACAGGTGAGGGTACAGCAACGTGGCAGGGTCAGGATACGTTCTGACTCACGGGTCAGTGCCAGCGTACGGGCCAGGTGCAGGCTATGGCGTATGGTAAGGTGTAGGGCTGGTGGTGGGTTTCCGTTCTGGGCTAGTTTTAGGGTTAGGGAACGGCAAGGCTTAGGGCACAGGTGAGGGTACGGAAACGTGTGAGGGTCAGGCTACATGCTGACGCACGTGTCAGTGCCAGCGTACGGGCCAGGAATAGGCTACGGCATATGGCAAGGTGTAGGGCTGGTTGTGGGATTCCGTTCCGGCTTGGGTTAGTGTTAGGGAACGGCAAGGCTTAGGGCACAGGTGAGGGTACGGAAACGTGGGAGAGTCAGGCTACATGCTGATGCACGTGTCAGTGCCAGCGTACAGGCCAGGAGTAGGCTACGGCGTAGGGTAATGTGTAGGGCTGTTTACCTTTCGGGCTACAGTTAGGGTTAGGGAATGTCAAAGCGTAGGGCACACGTGAGGTTACGGAAACGTGGGAGTGTCAGGCTACATGCTGATGCACGGGTCAGTGCCAGCGTACCGGCCAGGAGTACGCTACAGCTTGGTGGTTAGGTGTAGGGTTGTTGGTGTGTTTCCGTTCCAGGCTAGGGTTAGTGTTAGGGAACAGCAAGGCTTAGGGCACAGGTCAGGGTACGGAAATGTGGGAGGGTCGGGCTACGTGCTGACGCACGGGTCAGTGCCAGCGTACGGGCCAGGAGTAGGCTATGGCTTGGGGGTTAGGTGTAGGGCTTATGGTGTGTTTCCCTTCCGTACTAGTGTTAGGGTTAAGGAACGGCAAGGCTTAGGGCACAGGTGACGTTACGGTAATGTGGGAAGGTCAGGCTACGTGCTGACGCACATATCATTGCCAGCATATGGACCAGGAGTAGGCTACGGCTTCGGGGTAAGTTGTAGGGGTGGTGGTGGGTTTCCGTTGGGGGCTAGGGTTAGGGTTAGGGATCGGCAAATCTTAGGGCACAGGTGAGGGTACGGCAAAGTGGCAGGATCAGGATACGTGCTGATGAAAGGTTCAGTGCCTGCGTACGGGCCAGGAATAGGCTACGGCGTAGGGAATGGTGTAGGGCTGGTGGTGGGTTTCCGTTCCGGGCTAGGGTTAGGGTTTGGGAACGGCAATGCTTAGGGCACAGGTGAGGGTATGGAAACGTGGGAGGGTCAGGCTACGTGCTGATGCACGGGTCAGTGCCAGCATACCTGCCAGGAGTAGGCTTCGGCTTGGCGGTTAGGTGTAGGGCTGGTGGTGGGTTTTGGTTACGGGCTAGGGTTAGGGTTAGGGATCGGCAAGGCTTAGGGCACAGGTGAGGGTACGGAACCGTGGGAGAGTCTGGCTACATGCTGACGCACGGGTCAGTGCCAGCGTATGGGCCAAGAGTAGGCTATGGCTTGGGGGTAAGCTGTAGGGGTGGTGGTGGTTTTCCGTTCCGGACTAGGGTTAGGGTTACGGAACGGCAAGGCTTAGGGCACAGGTGTGGGTACGGAAACGTGGGAGGGTCAGGCTACGTGCTGACGCACTGGTCAGTGCCGGCGTACGGGCCAGGAGTAGTCTACGGCATAGGGTAATGTGTAGGGCTGGTGGCGGGTTTCCGTTACGGTGTAGGGTTAGGGTTAGGGAACGGCAAGGCTTAGGGCACAGGTGAGGGTACAGCAACGTGGGAGTGTCGGGCTACGTGCTGACGCATGGGTCAGTGCCAGCGTATGGGCCAGGAGTAGGCTACGGCTTGGGGGTTAGTTGTAGGGTTGGTGGTGGTTTTCTGTTCTTGGCTAGGGTTAGGGTTAGGGAACGGCAAGGCTTAGGGCATAGGTGAGGGTACGGAAACGTGGGAGGTTCGGGCTACGTGCTGACGCACGAGTTAGTGGCAGCGAACAGGCCAGGAGTATTCTACGGTGTAGGGTAAGGTGTAGGGCTGGTGGTGGGTTTCCGTTCCGGGCTAGGGTTAGGGTTAGGGAACGGCAAGCTTAGGGCACAGGTGAGGTACAGAAACGTGGGAGGGTCGGGCTACATGCTGACGCACGGTTCACTGCCAGCGAACGGGCCAGGAGTAGGCTACGGCGTAGGGTAAAGTTTAGGGCTGGTTGTGGGTTTCCGTTCGGGTCTAGGGTTAGGGTTAGGGAACGGCAATGCTTAGGCCACAGGTGAGGGTACGGAAAAGTGGGAGGTTCAGGTTACATGCTGACGCACAGGTCAGTGCCAGCGTACGGGCCAGTAGTAGCCTACTGCTTGGGGGTTAGGTTTAGGGCTGGTGGTAGTTTTCCGTTCCTGGCTAGGTTTAGGGATAGGGAACGGCAAAGCTTAGGACACACGTGAGGTTACAGAAACGTGGGAGGTTTGGGCTACCTGCTGACGCACGGGTCAGTGCCAGCGTACGGGGCAGGAGTAGGCTACGGCCTACGGTAAAGTCTAGGGCTGGTGTTGGGTTTCCGTTCCGGGCTAGGGTTAGGGTAAGGGAACGGCAAGGCTTAGGGCACAGTTGAGGGTATGGAAACGTGGGATGGTCTGGCTATGTGCTGACGCACGGGTCAGTGACAGCGTACGGGCCAGGAGTAGGTTACGGCATAGGGTAAGGTGTAGGGCTGGTGGAGGGTTTCCGTTCCAGGCTAGCGTTGGGGTTAGGGAACGGCAAGGCTTAGGAGTTGCCAGGCTGCCACCTGTAAAGAAGAGGATGTGTCACCCATACCTTCTGCTGGAATTTCTCTCCGGACAGAGGTGAGGAAGGAAAAAAGCAGTGGGGGCCGGGACAGGAGGGGTATCTCAGACAGGGCAATGGAAAGCTTCTGGAAGAGCGCCCGGGGCCAAGACCAACCTGGCTGGCCTGCAGGCACCAAGTTGGCCTGCGTGCTGTCGCTGGTGTGGCTCGACGTCCCTTCTAGGCTTTCAAGCCCTTGTACATATTCAGGTGTTTTACCTGGGAAGGGTGGGAACAGTTCAGCAGCAGCTGGCCTGGGGCTCAGCTCACGTTTACTCACAGATGCCTAGGCACGGTCCCCCAGCTTTGCAATGAGGATGCTCCTTGCGTGGGGGGTGGGTTGCTGGCTGTATGGGAGATGGTTTCCCACCTCTGACCAATTTCAGAATTGTTTACCACTGGAGCAAGTGCCCTGATAGGGTTTTCCTCTGTATAACTCGTGGGTTCAGGTTTTTTTTTTCTTTTATGGTTCAAGTTAGATTTTATTCCTCTTTTATATATTTATAGATATAAGCATGGAAATAATTCATTCCTATAAATACATCTGTGTGACGGGAAGAACTTTTTTCTCTTTTATTTTTAAATTTTATTTTTTAAAATTTTGAAATTTAATTTTATTTTTTTTACACAGCACGTTATTATTAGTTATGTATTTTATGCATATACATGTATACAGGTCAATCCCAATCTCCTAACTCATCCCACCACCACCACCCCATGGCTTCCCACACTTGGTGTCCATATGTTTGTTCTCTACCTCTGTGTCTCTATTTCTTCCCTGCAAACCAGTTCATCTGTACCATTTTTTAGGTTCCACATATATGCATTAATATACAGTATTTGGTTTCCTCTTTCTGACTTACTTCATTCTGTATGACAGTCTCTCGATCCATCGATGTCTCTACAAATGACCCAGTTTCATTCCTGTTTATGGCCGAGTAATATTTCATTTTATATATGTACCACATCTTTATCCATTCATCTGTCTGTGGGCATTTAGGTTGCTTCCATTACCTGGCTATTGTAAATAGTGCTGCAACGAACATTGTGGTGAATGTGCCTTTTTGATTTACGGTTTTCTCTGGGTATATGCCCAGAAGTGGGATTGCTGGATCAGATGGTAATTCTATTTCTAATTTTTTTAAGGAAACTCCATACTGTTCTCCATAGTGACTGTATCAATTTACATTCCCACCAATAGTGGAAGAGGGCTCCTTTTGTCCACACCCTCCCCAGAATTGGTTGTTTGTAGATTTTCTGATGATGCCGATTCTAACAGGTGTGAGGTGATACCTCATTGTAGTTTTGATTTGCATTTCTCTAATAATTAGTGCTGTTGAGCAGCTTTTCATGTGCGTCTTGGCCATCTCTGTGTCTTCTTTAAAGAAAGTCTCTTTAGATCTTCTGCCCATTTTTGTATTGGGTTGTTTGTTTTTTTAATATTAAGCTGCATGAGCTGTTTATATATATTGGAGATTAAACCTCTGTCCATTGATTCGTTTGCAACGATTTTCGCCCATTCTGAGGGATTCCTTTTTCCATTCCCGTTTTTTTTAACAAAAAAGGAAAGAAAGGAAAAGAAGCAGAACACTAATGTGCGTAAAATATGCCTTTTGAAACGGTCGTTTTGAAATATGGACGTCCTTTGAATTTTTTGGTCGATATGTGACCCCAGGATTTGTTTTCAGGGCAGGTGTCATTTACAGGCCTGCAATGATTTTGAATATCAACTGACCATTAGCGCTGGGATTAAAGCTGCTGTTGTGTGAAACGGCCACAAGGTGGCAGCAGTTCTCCCTTACCAAATCTGGTTACTAGGGCAAGAGAGCCTCAGTGGAAGTGGTGTTCTAGATTGGAATTTAGAATGGAATGTGCCAGGAGAAAGCCCCTCAAGTTTGTCTCACTACTTCTTGTTCGTGTTTTTAATTTAATTTTTTTATTTTTTATTACAGCAAGTTTGATTACAATGTTTGGCTTGTTGTAGGTGTGGAAGATGTGGTTCTTTTACACATATACAGATGTCTGTTCTTCCTGGGATCCTTTTCCCATGTACGTTATGACAGAATGTTGAGTAGTCCTCTCTTGGTATTCTGTAGGTCTTTGGTGATTATATATGTCACCTGTGTTTGTATATGTCTGTTAACCCCGATATCGTAATGAAACCAATCCTCACACCATTCCATTGGCGAACCATAAGTTTGTTTACTGAATCTGTGATTGCCCTTCTCCGTGGAAATATCTGCCCTGGTATCCATTTTTAGGTAACACCTATAATTGATATGATATGATATGTGTCTTTCACTTTCTGACTTACTACAAGTCACGTGATTACTTCTAGGCTCATTTACGGTGCTGCAAATGGCATTGTGTCCTTTTTTTCCTTGGCTTCTCTTCTGCCTTAGCGAGGTCCATTTTCACCAATGTGATTCCCTGAGGTTTGTGGATTAGCTGACCTGGGCAGCCTTACTCTGCCGGCCCGCGCTCCCCAGGTGTGCCTCGTTGAGGTCAATATAAACAGCGCTCCAGGCAGCAATAGCCCCTGAAGCTGTGCCTGACTCCATATTCTCTGCCCCGTCAGCAGTCTCGGGGCTGTGATGGTGGGAGGGAGTGAGGGGCCACAGCTTTGTGGGTGGCCCGGTGTGAGTGGGACTCTGCCGGCCTTTCTGCAGGAGTTGCCAGGGTGCCACCTGTAAAGAAGAGAATGTGTCACCCATACCTTCCGCTGGAATTTCTCTCCGGACAGAGGTGAGGAAGGAAAAAAGCAGTGGGGGCCGGGACAGGAGGGGTATCTCAGACAGGGCAATGGAAAGCTTCCGGAAGAGCGCCCGGGGCCAAGACCAACCTGGCTGGCCTGCAGGCACCAAGTTGGCCTGCGTGCTGTCGCTGGTGTGGCTCGACGTCCCTTCTAGGCTTTCAAGCCCTTGTACATATTCAGGTGTTTTACCTGGGAAGGGTGGGAACAGTTCAGCAGTAGCTGGCCTGGGGCTCAGCTCACGTTTACTCACAGATGCCTAGGCACGGTCCCCCAGCTTTGCAATGAGGATGCTCCTTGCGTGGGGGGTGGGTTGCTGGCTGTATGGGAGATAGTTTCCCACCTCTGACCAATTTCAGAATTGTTTACCGCTGGAGCAAGTGCCCTGATAGGGTTTTCCTCTGTATAACTCGTGGGTTCAGGTTTTTTTTTTCTTTTATGGTTCAAGTTAGATTTTATTCCTCTTTTATATATTTATAGATATAAGCATGGAAATAATTAATTCCTATAAATACATCTGTGTGACGGGAAGAACTTTTTTCTCTTTTATTTTTAAATTTTATTTTTTAAAATTTTGAAATTTAATTTTATTTTTTTTATACAGCACGTTATTATTAGTTATGTATTTTATGCATATACATGTATACAGGTCAATCCCAATCTCCTAACTCATCCCACCACCACCACCCCATGGCTTCCCACACTTGGTGTCCATATGTTTGTTCTCTACCTCTGTGTCTCTATTTCTTTCCTGCAAACCAGTTCATCTGTACCATTTTTTAGGTTCCACATATATGCATTAATATACAGTATTTGGTTTCCTCTTTCTGACTTACTTCATTCTGTATGACAGTCTCTCGATCCATCGATGTCTCTACAAATGACCCAGTTTCATTCCTGTTTATGGCCGAGTAATATTTCATTTTATATATGTACCACATCTTTATCCATTCATCTGTCTGTGGGCATTTAGGTTGCTTCCATTACCTGGCTATTGTAAATAGTGCTGCAACGAACATTGTGGTGAATGTGCCTTTTTGATTTACGGTTTTCTCTGGGTATATGCCCAGAAGTGGGATTGCTGGATCAGATGGTAATTCTATTTCTAATTTTTTTAAGGAAACTCCATACTGTTCTCCATAGTGACTGTATCAATTTACATTCCCACCAATAGTGGAAGAGGGCTCCTTTTGTCCACACCCTTCCCAGAATTGGTTGTTTGTAGATTTTCTGATGATGCTGATTCTAACAGGTGTGAGGTGATACCTCATTGTAGTTTTGATTTGCATTTCTCTAATAATTAGTGCTGTTGAGCAGCTTTTCATGTGCGTCTTGGCCATCTCTGTGTCTCCTTTGAAGAAACATCTCTTTAGATCTTCTGCCCATTTTTGTATTGGGTTGTTTGTTTTTTTAATATTAAGCTGCATGAGGTGTTTATATATATTGGAGATTAAACCTCTGTCCATTGATTCGTTTGCAACGATTTTCGCCCATTCTGAGGGATTCCTTTTTCCATTCCCGTTTTTTTCAACAGAAAAGGAAAGAAAGGAAAAGAAGCAGAACACTAATGTGCGTAAAATATGCCTTTTGAAACGGTCGTTTTGAAATATGGACGTCCTTTGAATTTTTTGGTCGATATGTGACCCCAGGATTTGTTTTCAGGGCAGGTGTCATTTACAGGCCTGCAATGATTTTGAATATCAACTGACCATTAGCGCTGGGATTAAAGCTGCTGTTGTGTGAAACGGCCACAAGGTGGCAGCAGTTCACCCTTACCAAATCTGGTTACTAGGGCAAGAGAGCCTCAGTGGAAGTGGTGTTCTAGATTGGAATTTAGAATGGAATGTGCCAGGAGAAAGCCCCTCAAGTTTGTCTCACTACTTCTTGTTCGTGTTTTTAATTTAATTTTTTTATTTTTTATTACAGCAAGTTTGATTACAATGTTTGGCTTGTTGTAGGTGTGGAAGATGTGGTTCTTTTACACATATACAGATGTCTGTTCTTCCTGGGATCCTTTTCCCATGTACGTTATGACAGAATGTTGAGTAGTCCTCTCTTGGTATTCTGTAGGTCTTTGGTGATGATATATGTCACCTGTGTTTGTATATGTCTGTTAACCCCGATATCGTAATGAAACCAATCCTCACACCATTCCATTGGTGAACCATAAGTTTGTTTAATGAATCTGTGATTGCCCTTCTCCGTGGAAATATCTGCCCTGGTATCCATTTTTAGGTAACACCTATAATTGATATGATATGATATGTGTCTTTCACTTTCTGACTTACTACAAGTCACGTGATTACTTCTAGGCTCATTTACGGTGCTGCAAATGGCATTGTGTCCTTTTTTTCCTTGGCTTCTCTTCTGCCTTAGCGAGGTCCATTTTCACCAATGTGATTCCCTGAGGTTTGTGGATTAGCTGACCTGGGCAGCCTTACTCTGCCGGCCCGCCCTCCCCAGGTGTGCCTCGTTGAGGTCAATATAAACAGCGCTCCAGGCAGCAATAGCCCCTGAAGCTGTGCCTGACTCCATATTCTCTGCCCCGTCAGCAGTCTCGGGGCTGTGCTGGTGAGAGGGAGTGAGGGGCCACAGCTTTGTGGGTGGCCCTGTGTGAGTGGGACTCTGCTGGCCTTTCTGCAGGAGTTGCCAGGCTGCCACCTGTAAAGAAGAGGATGTGTCACCCATACTTCCGCTGGAATTTCTCTCCGGACAGAGTTGAGGAAGGAAAAAAGCAGTGGGGGCCGGGACAGGAGGGGTATCTCAGACAGGGCAATGGAAAGCTTCCGGAAGAGCGCCCGGGGCCAAGACCAACCTGGCTGGCCTGCAGGCACCAAGTTGGCCTGCGTGCTGTCGCTGGTGTGGCTCGACGTCCCTTCTTCTAGGCTTTCAAGCCCTTGTACATATTCAGGTGTTTTACCTGGGAAGGGTGGGAACAGTTCAGCAGCAGCTGGCCTGGGGCTCAGCTCACGTTTACTCACAGATGCCTAGGCACGGTCCCCCAGCTTTGCAATGAGGATGCTCCTTGCGTGGGGGGTGGGTTGCTGGCTGTATGGGAGATGGTTTCCCACCTCTGACCAATTTCAGAATTGTTTACCGCTGGAGCAAGTGCCCTGATAGGGTTTTCCTCTGTATAACTCGTGGGTTCAGGTTTTTTTTTTCTTTTATGGTTCAAGTTAGATTTTATTCCTCTTTTATATATTTATAGATATAAGCATGGAAATAATTCATTCCTATAAATACATCTGTGTGACGGGAAGAACTTTTTACTCTTTTATTTTTAAATTTTATTTTTTAAAATTTTGAAATTAAATTTTATTTTTTTTATACAGCACGTTATTTTTAGTTATGTATTTTATGCATATACATGTATACAGGTCAATCCCAATCTCCTAACTCATCCCACCACCACCACCCCATGGCTTCCCACACTTGGTGTCCATACGTTTGTTCTCTACCTCTGTGTCTCTATTTCTTCCCTGCAAACCAGTTCATCTGTACCATTTTTTAGGTTCCACATATATGCATTAATATACAGTATTTGGTTTCCTCTTTCTGACTTACTTCATTCTGTATGACAGTCTCTCAATCCATCGATGTCTCTACAAATGACCCAGTTTCATTCCTGTTTATGGCCGAGTAATATTTCATTTTATATATGTACCACATCTTTATCCATTCATCTGTCTGTGGGCATTTAGGTTGCTTCCATTACCTGGCTATTGTAAATAGTGCTGCAACGAACATTGTGGTGAATGTGCCTTTTTGATTTACGGTTTTCTCTGGGTATATGCCCAGAAGTGGGATTGCTGGATCAGATGGTAATTCTATTTCTAATTTTTTTAAGGAAACTCCATACTGTTCTCCATAGTGACTGTATCAATTTACATTCCCACCAATAGTGGAAGAGGGCTCCTTTTGTCCACACCCTCCCCAGAATTGGTTGTTTGTAGATTTTCTGATGATGCCGATTCTAACAGGTGTGAGGTGATACCTCATTGTAGTTTTGATTTGCATTTCTCTAATAATTAGTGCTGTTGAGCAGCTTTTCATGTGCGTCTTGGCCATCTCTGTGTCTTCTTTAAAGAAAGTCTCTTTAGATCTTCTGCCCATTTTTGTATTGGGTTGTTTGTTTTTTTAATATTAAGCTGCATGAGCTGTTTATATATATTGGAGATTAAACCTCTGTCCATTGATTCGTTTGCAACGATTTTCGCCCATTCTGAGGGATTCCTTTTTCCATTCCCGTTTTTTTTTAACAAAAAAGGAAAGAAAGGAAAAGAAGCAGAACACTAATGTGCGTAAAATATGCCTTTTGAAACGGTCGTTTTGAAATATGGACGTCCTTTGAATTTTTTGGTCGATATGTGACCCCAGGATTTGTTTTCAGGGCAGGTGTCATTTACAGGCCTGCAATGATTTTGAATATCAACTGACCATTAGCGCTGGGATTAAAGCTGCTGTTGTGTGAAACGGCCACAAGGTGGCTGCAGTTCACCCTTACCAAATCTGGTTACTAGGGCAAGAGAGCCTCAGTGGAAGTGGTGTTCTAGATTGGAATTTAGAATGGAATGTGCCAGGAGAAAGCCCCTCAAGTTTGTCTCACTACTTCTTGTTCGTGTTTTTAATTTAATTTTTTTATTTTTTATTACAGCAAGTTTGATTACAATGTTTGGCTTGTTGTAGGTGTGGAAGATGTGGTTCTTTTACACATATACAGATGTCTGTTCTTCCTGGGATCCTTTTCCCATGTACGTTATGACAGAATGTTGAGTAGTCCTCTCTTGGTATTCTGTAGGTCTTTGGTGATGATATATGTCACCTGTGTTTGTATATGTCTGTTAACCCCGATATCGTAATGAAACCAATCCTCACACCATTCCATTGGTGAACCATAAGTTTGTTTAATGAATCTGTGATTGCCCTTCTCCGTGGAAATATCTGCCCTGGTATCCATTTTTAGGTAACACCTATAATTGATATGATATGATATGTGTCTTTCACTTTCTGACTTACTACAAGTCACGTGATTACTTCTAGGCTCATTTACGGTGCTGCAAATGGCATTGTGTCCTTTTTTTCCTTGGCTTCTCTTCTGCCTTAGCGAGGTCCATTTTCACCAATGTGATTCCCTGAGGTTTGTGGATTAGCTGACCTGGGCAGCCTTACTCTGCCGGCCCGCCCTCCCCAGGTGTGCCTCGTTGAGGTCAATATAAACAGCGCTCCAGGCAGCAATAGCCCCTGAAGCTGTGCCTGACTCCATATTCTCTGCCCCGTCAGCAGTCTCGGGGCTGTGCTGGTGAGAGGGAGTGAGGGGCCACAGCTTTGTGGGTGGCCCTGTGTGAGTGGGACTCTGCTGGCCTTTCTGCAGGAGTTGCCAGGCTGCCACCTGTAAAGAAGAGAATGTGTCACCCATACCTTCCGCTGGAATTTCTCTCCGGACAGAGGTGAGGAAGGAAAAAAGCAGTGGGGGCCGGGACAGGAGGGGTATCTCAGTCAGGGCAATGGAAAGCTTCCGGAAGAGCACCCGGGGCCAAGACCAACCTGGCTGGCCTGCAGGCACCAAGTTGGCCTGCGTGCTGTCGCTGGTGTGGCTCGACGTCCCTTCTTCTAGGCTTTCAAGCCCTTGTACATATTCAGGTGTTTTACCTGGGAAGGGTGGGAACAGTTCAGCAGCAGCTGGCCTGGGGCTCAGCTCACGTTTACTCACAGATGCCTAGGCACGGACCCCCAGCTTTGCAATGAGGATGCTCCTTGCGTGGGGGGTGGGTTGCTGGCTGTATGGGAGATGGTTTCCCACCTCTGACCAATTTCAGAATTGTTTACCGCTGGAGCAAGTGCCCTGATAGGGTTTTCCTCTGTATAACTCGTGGGTTCAGGTTTTTTTTTTCTTTTATGGTTCTAGTTAGATTTTATTCCTCTTTTATATATTTATAGATATAAGCATGGAAATAATTCATTCCTATAAATACATCTGTGTGACGGGAAGAACTTTTTTCTCTTTTATTTTTAAATTTTATTTTTTAAAATTTTGAAATTAAATTTTATTTTTTTTATACAGCACGTTATTTTTAGTTATGTATTTTATGCATATACATGTATACAGGTCAATCCCAATCTCCCAACTCATCCCACCACCACCACCCCATGGCTTCCCACACTTGGTGTCCATACGTTTGTTCTCTACCTCTGTGTCTCTATTTCTTCCCTGCAAACCAGTTCATCTGTACCATTCTTTAGGCTCCACATATATGCATTAATATACAATATTTGTTTTCCTCTTTCTGACTTACTTCATTCTGTATGACAGTCTCTCGATCCATCGATGTCTCTACAAATGACCAGTTTCATTCCTTTTTATGGCCGAGTAATATTCCATTTTATATATGTACCACATCTTTATCCATTCATCTGTCTGTGGGCATTTAGGTTGCTTCTATTACCTGGCTATTGTAAATAGTGCTGCAACGAACATTGTGGTGAATGTGCCTTTTTGATTTACGGTTTTCTCTGGTTATATGCCCAGAAGTGGGATTGCTGGATCAGATGGTAATTCTATTTCTAGTTTTTTTTAAGGAAACTCCATACTGTTCTCCATAGTGACTGTATCAATTTACATTCCCACCAATAGTGGAAGAGGGCTCCTTTTGTCCACACCCTCCCCAGAATTGGTTGTTTGTAGATTTTCTGATGATGCCGATTCTAACGGGTGTGAGGTGATACCTCATTGTAGTTTTGATTTGCATTTCTCTAATAATTAGTGCTGTTGAGCAGCTTTTCATGTGCGTCTTGGCCATCTCTGTGTCTCCTTTGAAGAAACATCTCTTTAGATCTTCTGCCCATTTTTGTATTGGGTTGTTTGTTTTTTTAATATTATGCTGCATGAGCTGTTTATATATATTGGAGATTAAACCTCTGTCCATTGATTCGTTTGCAACGATTTTTGCCCATTCTGAGGGATGCCTTTTTCCATTCCCGTTTTTTTTAACAAAAAAGGAAAGAAAGGAAAAGAAGCAGAACACTAATGTGCGTAAAATATGCCTTTTGAAACGGTCCTTTTGAAATATGGACGTCCTTTGAATTTTTTGGTCGATATGTGACCCCAGGATTTGTTTTCAGGGCAGGTGTCATTTACAGGCCTGCAATGATTTTGAATATCAACTGACCATTAGCGCTGGGATTAAAGCTGCTGTTGTGTGAAACGGCCACCAGGTGGCAGCAGTTCACCCTTACCAAATCTGGTTACTAGGGCAAGAGAGCCTCAGTGGAAGTGGTGTTCTAGATTGGAATTTAGAATGGAATGTGCCAGGAGAAAGCCCCTCAAGTTTGTCTCACTACTTCTTGTTCGTGTTTTTAATTTAATTTTTTTTATTTTTTTTATTACAGCAAGGTTGATTACAATGTTTGGCTTGTTGTAGGTGTGGAAGATGTGGTTCTTTTACACATATACAGATGTCTGTTCTTCCTGGGATCCTTTTCCCATGTACGTTATGACAGAATGTTGAGTAGTCCTCTCTTGGTATTCTGTAGGTCTTTGGTGATTATATATGTCACCTGTGTTTGTATATGTCTGTTATCCCCGATATCATAATGAAACCAATCCTCACACCTTTCCATTGGTGAACCATAAGTTTGTTTAATGAATCTGTGATTGCCCTTCTCCGTGGAAATATCTGCCCTGGTATCCATTTTTAGGTAACACCTATAAGTGATATGATATGGTATGTGTCTTTCACTTTCTGACTTACTACAAGTCACGTGATTACTTCTAGACTCATTTACGGTGCTGCAAATGGCATTTTGTCCTTTTTTTCCTTGGCTTCTCTTCTGCCTTAGCGAGGTCCATTTTCAACAATGTGATTCCCTGAGGGTTGTGGATTAGCTGACCTGGGCAGCCTTACTGTGCCGGCCCGCCCTCCCCAGGTGTGCCTCGTTGAGGTCAATATAAACAGCGCTCCAGGCAGCAATAGCCCCTGAAGCTGTGCCTGACTCGATATTCTCTGCCCTGTCAGCAGTCTCGGGGCTCTGCTGGTGGCTGGGAGTCAGGGGCCACAGCTTTGTGGGTGGCCCGATGTGAGTGGGGCTCTGCTGGCCTTTCTGCAGGAGTTGCCAGGCTGACACCTGTAAAGAAGAGGATGTGTCACCCATACCTTCCACTGGAATTTCTCTCCGGACAGAGGTGAGGAAGGAAAAAAGAAGTGGGGGCCAGGACAGGAGGGGTATCTCAGGCAGGGCAATGGAAAGCTTCCGGAAGAGCGCCCGGGGCCAGGACCACCCTGGCTGGCCTGCAGGCACCAAGTTGGCCTGCGTGCTGTCACTGGTGTGGCTCCACGGCCCTTCCTCTAGGCTTTCAAGCCCTTGTACATATTCAGGTGTTTTACCTCGGAAGGGTGGGAACAGTTCAGCAGCAGCTGGCCTGGGGCTCAGCTCACGTTTACGCACAGATGCCTCGGCACAGTCCCCCAGCTTTGCAATGAGGACGCTCCTTGTGTGGGGGGTGGGGTGCTGGCTGTATGGGAGATGGTTCCCCACCTCTGACCTATTTCAGAATTGTTTACCGCTGGAGCAAGTGTCCAGATAGGGTTTTCCTCTGTATAAATGGTGGGTTCAGGTTTTTTTTTTCTTTTATGTTTCAAGTTAGATTTTATTCCTCTTTTATGTATTTATAGATATAAGCATGGAAATAATTCATTTCTATAAATACATCTGTGAGACGGGAAGAACTTTTTTCTCTTTTATTTTTAAATTTTATTGTTTAGAATTTTGAAATTAATTAATGTATTTTTTTATACAGCAGGTTATTATTAGTTATGTAGTTTATGCATATAAATGTATACAGGTCAATCCCAATCTCCCAACTCATCCCACCACCACCACCCCATGGCTTCCCACACTTGGTGTCCATACGTTTGTTCTCTACCTCTGTGTCTCTATTTCTTCGCTGCAAACCAGTTCATCTGTACCATTTTTTAGGTTCCCCATATATGCGTTAATATACAGTATTTGGTTTCCTCTTTTTGACTACATTCTGTATGACAGTCTCTTGATCCATCGATGTCTCTACAAATGACCCAGTTTCATTCCTTTTTATGGCCGAGTAATATTTCATTTTATATATGTACCACATCTTTATCCATTCATCTGTCTGTGGGCATTTAGATTGCTTCCATTACCTGGCTATTGTAAATAGTGCTGCAATGAACATTGTGGTGAATGTGCCTTTTTGATTTACGGTTTTCTCTGGGTATATGCCCAGAAGTGGGATTGCTGGATCAGATGGTAATTCTATTTCTAGTTTTTTTAAGGAAACTCCATACTGTTCTCCATAGTGACTGTATCAATTTACATTCCCACCAATAGTGGAAGAGGGCTCCTTTTGTCCACACCCTCCCCAGAATTGGTTGTTTGTAGATTTTCTGATGACGCCGATTCTAACACGTGTGAGGTGATACCTCATTGTAGTTTTGATTTGCATTTCTCTAATAATTAGTGCTGTTGAGCAGCTTTTCATGTGCGTCTTGGCCATCTCTGTGTCTTCTTTGAAGAAACGTCTCTTTAGATCTTCTGCCCATTTTGGTATTGGGTTGTTTGTTTTTTTAATATTAAGCTGCATGAGCTGTTTATATATATTGGAGATTAAACCTCTGTCCATTGATTCGTTTGCAACGATTTTTGCCCATTCTGAGGGATGCCTTTTTCCATTCCCGTTTTTTTTAACAAAAGAGGAAAGAAAGGAAAAGAAGCAGAACACTAATGTGCGTAAAATATGCCTTTTGAAACGGTCCTTTTGAAATATGGACGTCCTTTGAATTTTTTGGTCGATATGTGACCCCAGGATTTGTTTTCAGGGCAGGTGTCATTTACAGGCCTGCAATGATTTTGAATATCAACTGACCATTAGCGCTGGGATTAAAGCTGCTGTTGTGTGAAACGGCCACCAGGAGGCAGCAGTTCACCCTTACCAAATCTGGTTATTAGGGCAAGAGAGCCTCAGTGGAAGTGGTGTTCTAGATTGGAATTTAGAATGGAATGTGCCAGGAGAAAGCCCCTCAAGTTTGTCTCACTACTTCTTGTTCGTGTTTTTAATTTAATTTTTTTATTTTTTATTACAGCAAGTTTGATTACAATGTTTGGCTTGTTGTAGGTGTGGAAGATGTGGTTCTTTTACACATATACAGATGTCTGTTCTTCCTGGGATCCTTTTCCCATGTACGTTATGACAGAATGTTGAGTAGTCCTCTCTTGGTATTCTGTAGGTCTTTGGTGATTATATATGTCACCTGTGTTTGTATATGTCTGTTAACCCCGATATCGTAATGAAACCAATCCTCACACCTTTCCATTGGTGAACCATAAGTTTGTTTAATGAATCTGTGATTGCCCTTCTCCGTGGAAATATCTGCCCTGGTATCCATTTTTAGGTAACACCTATAAGTGATATGATATGGTATGTGTCTTTCACTTTCTGACTTACTACAAGTCACGTGATTACTTCTAGACTCATTTACGGTGCTGCAAATGGCATTTTGTCCTTTTTTTCCTTGGCTTCTCTTCTGCCTTAGCGAGGTCCATTTTCAACAATGTGATTCCCTGAGGGTTGTGGATTAGCTGACCTGGGCAGCCTTACCCTGCCGGCCCGCCCTCCCCAGGTGTGCCTCATTGAGGTCAATATAAACAGCGCTCCAGGCAGCAATAGCCCCTGAAGCTGTGCCTGACTCCTTATTCTCTGCCCCGTCAGCAGTCTCGGGGCTCTGCTGTTGGGAGGGAGTGAGGGGCCACAGCTTTGTGGGTGGCCCGGTGTGAGTGGGGCTCTGCTGGCCTTTCTGCAGGAGTTGCCAGGCTGACACCTGTAAAGAAGAGGATGTGTCACCCATACCTTCCGCTGGAATTTCTCTCCGGACAGAGGTGAGGAAGGAAAAAAGCAGTGGGGGCCAGGACAGGAGGGGTATCTCAGGCAGGGCAATGGAAAGCTTCTGGAAGAGCGCCTGGGGCCTGGACCACCCTGGCTGGCCTGCAGGCACCAAGTTGGCCTGCGTGCTGTCGCTGGTGTGGCTCGACGGCCCTTCCTCTAGGCTTTCAAGCCCTTGTACATATTCAGGTGTTTTACCTGGGAAGGGTGGGAACAGTTCAGCAGCAGCTGGCCTGGGGCTCAGCTCACGTTTACGCACAGATGCCTCGGCACAGTCCCCCAGCTTTGCAATGAGGACGCTCCTTGTGTGGGGGGTGGGGTGCTGGCTGTATGGGAGATGGTTCCCCACCTCTGACCAATTTCAGAATTGTTTACCGCTGGAGCAAGTGTCCAGATAGGGTTTTCCTCTGTATAAATGGTGGGTTCAGGTTTTTTTTTTCTTTTATGTTTCAAGTTAGATTTTATTCCTCTTTTATGTATTTATAGATATAAGCATGGAAATAATTCATTCCTATAAATACATCTGTGAGACGGGAAGAACTTTTTTCTCTTTTATTTTTAAATTTTATTGTTTAGAATTTTGAAATTAATTAATTTATTTTTTTATACAGCAGGTTATTTTTAGTTATGTAGTTTATGCATATAAATGTATACAGGTCAATCCCAATCTCCCAACTCATCCCACCACCACCACCCCATGGCTTCCCACACTTGGTGTCCATACGTTTGTTCTCTACCTCTGTGTCTCTATTTCTTCGCTGCAAACCAGTTCATCTGTACTATTTTTTAGGTTCCACATATATGCCTTAATATACAGTATTTGGTTTCCTCTTTCTGACTTCATTCTGTATGACAGTCTCTTGATCCATCGATGTCTCTACAAATGACCCAGTTTCATTCCTGTTTATGGCCGAGTAATATTTCATTTTATATATGTACCACATCTTTATCCATTCATCTGTCTGTGGGCATTTAGGTTGCTTCCATTACCTGGCTATTGTAAATAGTGCTGCAACGAACATAGTGGTGAATGTGCCTTTTTGATTTACGGTTTTCTCTGGGTATATGCCCAGAAGTGGGATTGCTGGATCAGATGGTAATTCTATTTCTAATTTTTTTAAGGAAACTCCATACTGTTCTCCATAGTGACTGTATCAATTTACATTCCCACCAATAGTGGAAGAGGGCTCCTTTTGTCCACACCCTTCCCAGAATTGGTTGTTTGTAGATTTTCTGATGATGCTGATTCTAACAGGTGTGAGGTGATACCTCATTGTAGTTTTGATTTGCATTTCTCTAATAATTAGTGCTGTTGAGCAGCTTTTCATGTGCGTCTTGGCCATCTCTGTGTCTCCTTTGAAGAAACATCTCTTTAGATCTTCTGCCCATTTTTGTATTGGGTTGTTTGTTTTTTTAATATTAAGCTGCATGAGGTGTTTATATATATTGGAGATTAAACCTCTGTCCATTGATTCGTTTGCAACGATTTTCGCCCATTCTGAGGGATTCCTTTTTCCATTCCCGTTTTTTTCAACAGAAAAGGAAAGAAAGGAAAAGAAGCAGAACACTAATGTGCGTAAAATATGCCTTTTGAAACGGTCGTTTTGAAATATGGACGTCCTTTGAATTTTTTGGTCGATATGTGACCCCAGGATTTGTTTTCAGGGCAGGTGTCATTTACAGGCCTGCAATGATTTTGAATATCAACTGACCATTAGCGCTGGGATTAAAGCTGCTGTTGTGTGAAACGGCCACAAGGTGGCAGCAGTTCACCCTTACCAAATCTGGTTACTAGGGCAAGAGAGCCTCAGTGGAAGTGGTGTTCTAGATTGGAATTTAGAATGGAATGTGCCAGGAGAAAGCCCCTCAAGTTTGTCTCACTACTTCTTGTTCGTGTTTTTAATTTAATTTTTTTATTTTTTATTACAGCAAGTTTGATTACAATGTTTGGCTTGTTGTAGGTGTGGAAGATGTGGTTCTTTTACACATATACAGATGTCTGTTCTTCCTGGGATCCTTTTCCCATGTACGTTATGACAGAATGTTGAGTAGTCCTCTCTTGGTATTCTGTAGGTCTTTGGTGATGATATATGTCACCTGTGTTTGTATATGTCTGTTAACCCCGATATCGTAATGAAACCAATCCTCACACCATTCCATTGGTGAACCATAAGTTTGTTTAATGAATCTGTGATTGCCCTTCTCCGTGGAAATATCTGCCCTGGTATCCATTTTTAGGTAACACCTATAATTGATATGATATGATATGTGTCTTTCACTTTCTGACTTACTACAAGTCACGTGATTACTTCTAGGCTCATTTACGGTGCTGCAAATGGCATTGTGTCCTTTTTTTCCTTGGCTTCTCTTCTGCCTTAGCGAGGTCCATTTTCACCAATGTGATTCCCTGAGGTTTGTGGATTAGCTGACCTGGGCAGCCTTACTCTGCCGGCCCGCCCTCCCCAGGTGTGCCTCGTTGAGGTCAATATAAACAGCGCTCCAGGCAGCAATAGCCCCTGAAGCTGTGCCTGACTCCATATTCTCTGCCCCGTCAGCAGTCTCGGGGCTGTGCTGGTGAGAGGGAGTGAGGGGCCACAGCTTTGTGGGTGGCCCTGTGTGAGTGGGACTCTGCTGGCCTTTCTGCAGGAGTTGCCAGGCTGCCACCTGTAAAGAAGAGGATGTGTCACCCATACTTCCGCTGGAATTTCTCTCCGGACAGAGTTGAGGAAGGAAAAAAGCAGTGGGGGCCGGGACAGGAGGGGTATCTCAGACAGGGCAATGGAAAGCTTCCGGAAGAGCGCCCGGGGCCAAGACCAACCTGGCTGGCCTGCAGGCACCAAGTTGGCCTGCGTGCTGTCGCTGGTGTGGCTCGACGTCCCTTCTTCTAGGCTTTCAAGCCCTTGTACATATTCAGGTGTTTTACCTGGGAAGGGTGGGAACAGTTCAGCAGCAGCTGGCCTGGGGCTCAGCTCACGTTTACTCACAGATGCCTAGGCACGGTCCCCCAGCTTTGCAATGAGGATGCTCCTTGCGTGGGGGGTGGGTTGCTGGCTGTATGGGAGATGGTTTCCCACCTCTGACCAATTTCAGAATTGTTTACCGCTGGAGCAAGTGCCCTGATAGGGTTTTCCTCTGTATAACTCGTGGGTTCAGGTTTTTTTTTTCTTTTATGGTTCAAGTTAGATTTTATTCCTCTTTTATATATTTATAGATATAAGCATGGAAATAATTCATTCCTATAAATACATCTGTGTGACGGGAAGAACTTTTTTCTCTTTTATTTTTAAATTTTATTTTTTAAAATTTTGAAATTAAATTTTATTTTTTTTATACAGCACGTTATTTTTAGTTATGTATTTTATGCATATACATGTATACAGGTCAATCCCAATCTCCTAACTCATCCCACCACCACCACCCCATGGCTTCCCACACTTGGTGTCCATACGTTTGTTCTCTACCTCTGTGTCTCTATTTCTTCCCTGCAAACCAGTTCATCTGTACCATTTTTTAGGTTCCACATATATGCATTAATATACAGTATTTGGTTTCCTCTTTCTGACTTACTTCATTCTGTATGACAGTCTCTCAATCCATCGATGTCTCTACAAATGACCCAGTTTCATTCCTGTTTATGGCCGAGTAATATTTCATTTTATATATGTACCACATCTTTATCCATTCATCTGTCTGTGGGCATTTAGGTTGCTTCCATTACCTGGCTATTGTAAATAGTGCTGCAACGAACATTGTGGTGAATGTGCCTTTTTGATTTACGGTTTTCTCTGGGTATATGCCCAGAAGTGGGATTGCTGGATCAGATGGTAATTCTATTTCTAATTTTTTTAAGGAAACTCCATACTGTTCTCCATAGTGACTGTATCAATTTACATTCCCACCAATAGTGGAAGAGGGCTCCTTTTGTCCACACCCTCCCCAGAATTGGTTGTTTGTAGATTTTCTGATGATGCCGATTCTAACAGGTGTGAGGTGATACCTCATTGTAGTTTTGATTTGCATTTCTCTAATAATTAGTGCTGTTGAGCAGCTTTTCATGTGCGTCTTGGCCATCTCTGTGTCTTCTTTAAAGAAAGTCTCTTTAGATCTTCTGCCCATTTTTGTATTGGGTTGTTTGTTTTTTTAATATTAAGCTGCATGAGCTGTTTATATATATTGGAGATTAAACCTCTGTCCATTGATTCGTTTGCAACGATTTTCGCCCATTCTGAGGGATTCCTTTTTCCATTCCCGTTTTTTTTTAACAAAAAAGGAAAGAAAGGAAAAGAAGCAGAACACTAATGTGCGTAAAATATGCCTTTTGAAACGGTCGTTTTGAAATATGGACGTCCTTTGAATTTTTTGGTCGATATGTGACCCCAGGATTTGTTTTCAGGGCAGGTGTCATTTACAGGCCTGCAATGATTTTGAATATCAACTGACCATTAGCGCTGGGATTAAAGCTGCTGTTGTGTGAAACGGCCACAAGGTGGCTGCAGTTCACCCTTACCAAATCTGGTTACTAGGGCAAGAGAGCCTCAGTGGAAGTGGTGTTCTAGATTGGAATTTAGAATGGAATGTGCCAGGAGAAAGCCCCTCAAGTTTGTCTCACTACTTCTTGTTCGTGTTTTTAATTTAATTTTTTTATTTTTTATTACAGCAAGTTTGATTACAATGTTTGGCTTGTTGTAGGTGTGGAAGATGTGGTTCTTTTACACATATACAGATGTCTGTTCTTCCTGGGATCCTTTTCCCATGTACGTTATGACAGAATGTTGAGTAGTCCTCTCTTGGTATTCTGTAGGTCTTTGGTGATGATATATGTCACCTGTGTTTGTATATGTCTGTTAACCCCGATATCGTAATGAAACCAATCCTCACACCATTCCATTGGTGAACCATAAGTTTGTTTAATGAATCTGTGATTGCCCTTCTCCGTGGAAATATCTGCCCTGGTATCCATTTTTAGGTAACACCTATAATTGATATGATATGATATGTGTCTTTCACTTTCTGACTTACTACAAGTCACGTGATTACTTCTAGGCTCATTTACGGTGCTGCAAATGGCATTGTGTCCTTTTTTTCCTTGGCTTCTCTTCTGCCTTAGCGAGGTCCATTTTCACCAATGTGATTCCCTGAGGTTTGTGGATTAGCTGACCTGGGCAGCCTTACTCTGCCGGCCCGCCCTCCCCAGGTGTGCCTCGTTGAGGTCAATATAAACAGCGCTCCAGGCAGCAATAGCCCCTGAAGCTGTGCCTGACTCCATATTCTCTGCCCCGTCAGCAGTCTCGGGGCTGTGCTGGTGAGAGGGAGTGAGGGGCCACAGCTTTGTGGGTGGCCCTGTGTGAGTGGGACTCTGCTGGCCTTTCTGCAGGAGTTGCCAGGCTGCCACCTGTAAAGAAGAGAATGTGTCACCCATACCTTCCGCTGGAATTTCTCTCCGGACAGAGGTGAGGAAGGAAAAAAGCAGTGGGGGCCGGGACAGGAGGGGTATCTCAGTCAGGGCAATGGAAAGCTTCCGGAAGAGCACCCGGGGCCAAGACCAACCTGGCTGGCCTGCAGGCACCAAGTTGGCCTGCGTGCTGTCGCTGGTGTGGCTCGACGTCCCTTCTTCTAGGCTTTCAAGCCCTTGTACATATTCAGGTGTTTTACCTGGGAAGGGTGGGAACAGTTCAGCAGCAGCTGGCCTGGGGCTCAGCTCACGTTTACTCACAGATGCCTAGGCACGGACCCCCAGCTTTGCAATGAGGATGCTCCTTGCGTGGGGGGTGGGTTGCTGGCTGTATGGGAGATGGTTTCCCACCTCTGACCAATTTCAGAATTGTTTACCGCTGGAGCAAGTGCCCTGATAGGGTTTTCCTCTGTATAACTCGTGGGTTCAGGTTTTTTTTTTCTTTTATGGTTCTAGTTAGATTTTATTCCTCTTTTATATATTTATAGATATAAGCATGGAAATAATTCATTCCTATAAATACATCTGTGTGACGGGAAGAACTTTTTTCTCTTTTATTTTTAAATTTTATTTTTTAAAATTTTGAAATTAAATTTTATTTTTTTTATACAGCACGTTATTTTTAGTTATGTATTTTATGCATATACATGTATACAGGTCAATCCCAATCTCCCAACTCATCCCACCACCACCACCCCATGGCTTCCCACACTTGGTGTCCATACGTTTGTTCTCTACCTCTGTGTCTCTATTTCTTCCCTGCAAACCAGTTCATCTGTACCATTCTTTAGGCTCCACATATATGCATTAATATACAATATTTGTTTTCCTCTTTCTGACTTACTTCATTCTGTATGACAGTCTCTCGATCCATCGATGTCTCTACAAATGACCAGTTTCATTCCTTTTTATGGCCGAGTAATATTCCATTTTATATATGTACCACATCTTTATCCATTCATCTGTCTGTGGGCATTTAGGTTGCTTCTATTACCTGGCTATTGTAAATAGTGCTGCAACGAACATTGTGGTGAATGTGCCTTTTTGATTTACGGTTTTCTCTGGTTATATGCCCAGAAGTGGGATTGCTGGATCAGATGGTAATTCTATTTCTAGTTTTTTTTAAGGAAACTCCATACTGTTCTCCATAGTGACTGTATCAATTTACATTCCCACCAATAGTGGAAGAGGGCTCCTTTTGTCCACACCCTCCCCAGAATTGGTTGTTTGTAGATTTTCTGATGATGTCGATTCTAACGGGTGTGAGGTGATACCTCATTGTAGTTTTGATTTGCATTTCTCTAATAATTAGTGCTGTTGAGCAGCTTTTCATGTGCGTCTTGGCCATCTCTGTGTCTCCTTTGAAGAAACATCTCTTTAGATCTTCTGCCCATTTTTGTATTGGGTTGTTTGTTTTTTTAATATTATGCTGCATGAGCTGTTTATATATATTGGAGATTAAACCTCTGTCCATTGATTCGTTTGCAACGATTTTTGCCCATTCTGAGGGATGCCTTTTTCCATTCCCGTTTTTTTTAACAAAAAAGGAAAGAAAGGAAAAGAAGCAGAACACTAATGTGCGTAAAATATGCCTTTTGAAACGGTCCTTTTGAAATATGGACGTCCTTTGAATTTTTTGGTCGATATGTGACCCCAGGATTTGTTTTCAGGGCAGGTGTCATTTACAGGCCTGCAATGATTTTGAATATCAACTGACCATTAGCGCTGGGATTAAAGCTGCTGTTGTGTGAAACGGCCACCAGGTGGCAGCAGTTCACCCTTACCAAATCTGGTTACTAGGGCAAGAGAGCCTCAGTGGAAGTGGTGTTCTAGATTGGAATTTAGAATGGAATGTGCCAGGAGAAAGCCCCTCAAGTTTGTCTCACTACTTCTTGTTCGTGTTTTTAATTTAATTTTTTTTATTTTTTTTATTACAGCAAGGTTGATTACAATGTTTGGCTTGTTGTAGGTGTGGAAGATGTGGTTCTTTTACACATATACAGATGTCTGTTCTTCCTGGGATCCTTTTCCCATGTACGTTATGACAGAATGTTGAGTAGTCCTCTCTTGGTATTCTGTAGGTCTTTGGTGATTATATATGTCACCTGTGTTTGTATATGTCTGTTATCCCCGATATCATAATGAAACCAATCCTCACACCTTTCCATTGGTGAACCATAAGTTTGTTTAATGAATCTGTGATTGCCCTTCTCCGTGGAAATATCTGCCCTGGTATCCATTTTTAGGTAACACCTATAAGTGATATGATATGGTATGTGTCTTTCACTTTCTGACTTACTACAAGTCACGTGATTACTTCTAGACTCATTTACGGTGCTGCAAATGGCATTTTGTCCTTTTTTTCCTTGGCTTCTCTTCTGCCTTAGCGAGGTCCATTTTCAACAATGTGATTCCCTGAGGGTTGTGGATTAGCTGACCTGGGCAGCCTTACTGTGCCGGCCCGCCCTCCCCAGGTGTGCCTCGTTGAGGTCAATATAAACAGCGCTCCAGGCAGCAATAGCCCCTGAAGCTGTGCCTGACTCGATATTCTCTGCCCTGTCAGCAGTCTCGGGGCTCTGCTGGTGGCTGGGAGTCAGGGGCCACAGCTTTGTGGGTGGCCCGATGTGAGTGGGGCTCTGCTGGCCTTTCTGCAGGAGTTGCCAGGCTGACACCTGTAAAGAAGAGGATGTGTCACCCATACCTTCCACTGGAATTTCTCTCCGGACAGAGGTGAGGAAGGAAAAAAGAAGTGGGGGCCAGGACAGGAGGGGTATCTCAGGCAGGGCAATGGAAAGCTTCCGGAAGAGCGCCCGGGGCCAGGACCACCCTGGCTGGCCTGCAGGCACCAAGTTGGCCTGCGTGCTGTCACTGGTGTGGCTCCACGGCCCTTCCTCTAGGCTTTCAAGCCCTTGTACATATTCAGGTGTTTTACCTCGGAAGGGTGGGAACAGTTCAGCAGCAGCTGGCCTGGGGCTCAGCTCACGTTTACGCACAGATGCCTCGGCACAGTCCCCCAGCTTTGCAATGAGGACGCTCCTTGTGTGGGGGGTGGGGTGCTGGCTGTATGGGAGATGGTTCCCCACCTCTGACCTATTTCAGAATTGTTTACCGCTGGAGCAAGTGTCCAGATAGGGTTTTCCTCTGTATAAATGGTGGGTTCAGGTTTTTTTTTTCTTTTATGTTTCAAGTTAGATTTTATTCCTCTTTTATGTATTTATAGATATAAGCATGGAAATAATTCATTTCTATAAATACATCTGTGAGACGGGAAGAACTTTTTTCTCTTTTATTTTTAAATTTTATTGTTTAGAATTTTGAAATTAATTAATGTATTTTTTTATACAGCAGGTTATTATTAGTTATGTAGTTTATGCATATAAATGTATACAGGTCAATCCCAATCTCCCAACTCATCCCACCACCACCACCCCATGGCTTCCCACACTTGGTGTCCATACGTTTGTTCTCTACCTCTGTGTCTCTATTTCTTCGCTGCAAACCAGTTCATCTGTACCATTTTTTAGGTTCCCCATATATGCGTTAATATACAGTATTTGGTTTCCTCTTTTTGACTACATTCTGTATGACAGTCTCTTGATCCATCGATGTCTCTACAAATGACCCAGTTTCATTCCTTTTTATGGCCGAGTAATATTTCATTTTATATATGTACCACATCTTTATCCATTCATCTGTCTGTGGGCATTTAGATTGCTTCCATTACCTGGCTATTGTAAATAGTGCTGCAATGAACATTGTGGTGAATGTGCCTTTTTGATTTACGGTTTTCTCTGGGTATATGCCCAGAAGTGGGATTGCTGGATCAGATGGTAATTCTATTTCTAGTTTTTTTAAGGAAACTCCATACTGTTCTCCATAGTGACTGTATCAATTTACATTCCCACCAATAGTGGAAGAGGGCTCCTTTTGTCCACACCCTCCCCAGAATTGGTTGTTTGTAGATTTTCTGATGACGCCGATTCTAACACGTGTGAGGTGATACCTCATTGTAGTTTTGATTTGCATTTCTCTAATAATTAGTGCTGTTGAGCAGCTTTTCATGTGCGTCTTGGCCATCTCTGTGTCTTCTTTGAAGAAACGTCTCTTTAGATCTTCTGCCCATTTTGGTATTGGGTTGTTTGTTTTTTTAATATTAAGCTGCATGAGCTGTTTATATATATTGGAGATTAAACCTCTGTCCATTGATTCGTTTGCAACGATTTTTGCCCATTCTGAGGGATGCCTTTTTCCATTCCCGTTTTTTTTAACAAAAGAGGAAAGAAAGGAAAAGAAGCAGAACACTAATGTGCGTAAAATATGCCTTTTGAAACGGTCCTTTTGAAATATGGACGTCCTTTGAATTTTTTGGTCGATATGTGACCCCAGGATTTGTTTTCAGGGCAGGTGTCATTTACAGGCCTGCAATGATTTTGAATATCAACTGACCATTAGCGCTGGGATTAAAGCTGCTGTTGTGTGAAACGGCCACCAGGAGGCAGCAGTTCACCCTTACCAAATCTGGTTATTAGGGCAAGAGAGCCTCAGTGGAAGTGGTGTTCTAGATTGGAATTTAGAATGGAATGTGCCAGGAGAAAGCCCCTCAAGTTTGTCTCACTACTTCTTGTTCGTGTTTTTAATTTAATTTTTTTATTTTTTATTACAGCAAGTTTGATTACAATGTTTGGCTTGTTGTAGGTGTGGAAGATGTGGTTCTTTTACACATATACAGATGTCTGTTCTTCCTGGGATCCTTTTCCCATGTACGTTATGACAGAATGTTGAGTAGTCCTCTCTTGGTATTCTGTAGGTCTTTGGTGATTATATATGTCACCTGTGTTTGTATATGTCTGTTAACCCCGATATCGTAATGAAACCAATCCTCACACCTTTCCATTGGTGAACCATAAGTTTGTTTAATGAATCTGTGATTGCCCTTCTCCGTGGAAATATCTGCCCTGGTATCCATTTTTAGGTAACACCTATAAGTGATATGATATGGTATGTGTCTTTCACTTTCTGACTTACTACAAGTCACGTGATTACTTCTAGACTCATTTACGGTGCTGCAAATGGCATTTTGTCCTTTTTTTCCTTGGCTTCTCTTCTGCCTTAGCGAGGTCCATTTTCAACAATGTGATTCCCTGAGGGTTGTGGATTAGCTGACCTGGGCAGCCTTACCCTGCCGGCCCGCCCTCCCCAGGTGTGCCTCATTGAGGTCAATATAAACAGCGCTCCAGGCAGCAATAGCCCCTGAAGCTGTGCCTGACTCCTTATTCTCTGCCCCGTCAGCAGTCTCGGGGCTGTGCTGGTGGGTGGGAGTGAGGGGCCACAGCTTTGTGGGTGGCCCGGTGTGAGTGGGGCTCTGCTGGCCTTTCTGCAGGAGTTGCCAGGCTGACACCTGTAAAGAAGAGGATGTGTCACCCATACCTTCCGCTGGAATTTCTCTCCGGACAGAGGTGAGGAAGGAAAAAAGCAGTGGGGGCCAGGACAGGAGGGGTATCTCAGGCAGGGCAATGGAAAGCTTCTGGAAGAGCGCCTGGGGCCTGGACCACCCTGGCTGGCCTGCAGGCACCAAGTTGGCCTGCGTGCTGTCGCTGGTGTGGCTCGACGGCCCTTCCTCTAGGCTTTCAAGCCCTTGTACATATTCAGGTGTTTTACCTGGGAAGGGTGGGAACAGTTCAGCAGCAGCTGGCCTGGGGCTCAGCTCACGTTTACGCACAGATGCCTCGGCACAGTCCCCCAGCTTTGCAATGAGGACGCTCCTTGTGTGGGGGGTGGGGTGCTGGCTGTATGGGAGATGGTTCCCCACCTCTGACCAATTTCAGAATTGTTTACCGCTGGAGCAAGTGTCCAGATAGGGTTTTCCTCTGTATAAATGGTGGGTTCAGGTTTTTTTTTTCTTTTATGTTTCAAGTTAGATTTTATTCCTCTTTTATGTATTTATAGATATAAGCATGGAAATAATTCATTCCTATAAATACATCTGTGAGACGGGAAGAACTTTTTTCTCTTTTATTTTTAAATTTTATTGTTTAGAATTTTGAAATTAATTAATTTATTTTTTTATACAGCAGGTTATTTTTAGTTATGTAGTTTATGCATATAAATGTATACAGGTCAATCCCAATCTCCCAACTCATCCCACCACCACCACCCCATGGCTTCCCACACTTGGTGTCCATACGTTTGTTCTCTACCTCTGTGTCTCTATTTCTTCGCTGCAAACCAGTTCATCTGTACTATTTTTTAGGTTCCACATATATGCCTTAATATACAGTATTTGGTTTCCTCTTTCTGACTTCATTCTGTATGACAGTCTCTTGATCCATCGATGTCTCTACAAATGACCCAGTTTCATTCCTGTTTATGGCCGAGTAATATTTCATTTTATATATGTACCACATCTTTATCCATTCATCTGTCTGTGGGCATTTAGGTTGCTTCCATTACCTGGCTATTGTAAATAGTGCTGCAACGAACATTGTGGTGAATGTGCCTTTTTGATTTACGGTTTTCTCTGGGTATATGCCCAGAAGTGGGATTGCTGGATCAGATGGTAATTCTATTTCTAATTTTTTTAAGGAAACTCCATACTGTTCTCCATAGTGACTGTATCAATTTACATTCCCACCAATAGTGGAAGAGGGCTCCTTTTGTCCACACCCTTCCCAGAATTGGTTGTTTGTAGATTTTATGATGATGCTGATTCTAACAGGTGTGAGGTGATACCTCATTGTAGTTTTGATTTGCATTTCTCTAATAATTAGTGCTGTTGAGCAGCTTTTCATGTGCGTCTTGGCCATCTCTGTGTCTCCTTTGAAGAAACATCTCTTTAGATCTTCTGCCCATTTTTGTATTGGGTTGTTTGTTTTTTTAATATTAAGCTGCATGAGGTGTTTATATATATTGGAGATTAAACCTCTGTCCATTGATTCGTTTGCAACGATTTTCGCCCATTCTGAGGGATTCCTTTTTCCATTCCCGTTTTTTTCAACAGAAAAGGAAAGAAAGGAAAAGAAGCAGAACACTAATGTGCGTAAAATATGCCTTTTGAAACGGTCGTTTTGAAATATGGACGTCCTTTGAATTTTTTGGTCGATATGTGACCCCAGGATTTGTTTTCAGGGCAGGTGTCATTTACAGGCCTGCAATGATTTTGAATATCAACTGACCATTAGCGCTGGGATTAAAGCTGCTGTTGTGTGAAACGGCCACAAGGTGGCAGCAGTTCACCCTTACCAAATCTGGTTACTAGGGCAAGAGAGCCTCAGTGGAAGTGGTGTTCTAGATTGGAATTTAGAATGGAATGTGCCAGGAGAAAGCCCCTCAAGTTTGTCTCACTACTTCTTGTTCGTGTTTTTAATTTAATTTTTTTATTTTTTATTACAGCAAGTTTGATTACAATGTTTGGCTTGTTGTAGGTGTGGAAGATGTGGTTCTTTTACACATATACAGATGTCTGTTCTTCCTGGGATCCTTTTCCCATGTACGTTATGACAGAATGTTGAGTAGTCCTCTCTTGGTATTCTGTAGGTCTTTGGTGATTATATATGTCACCTGTGTTTGTATATGTCTGTTAACCCCGATATCGTAATGAAACCAATCCTCACACCATTCCATTGGTGAACCATAAGTTTGTTTAATGAATCTGTGATTGCCCTTCTCCGTGGAAATATCTGCCCTGGTATCCATTTTTAGGTAACACCTATAATTGATATGATATGATATGTGTCTTTCACATTCTGACTTACTACAAGTCACGTGATTACTTCTAGGCTCATTTACGGTGCTGCAAATGGCATTGTGTCCTTTTTTTCCTTGGCTTCTCTTCTGCCTTAGCGAGGTCCATTTTCACCAATGTGATTCCCTGAGGTTTGTGGATTAGCTGACCTGGGCAGCCTTACTCTGCCGGCCCGCCCTCCCCAGGTGTGCCTCGTTGAGGTCAATATAAACAGCGCTCCAGGCAGCAATAGCCCCTGAAGCTGTGCCTGACTCCATATTCTCTGCCCCGTCAGCAGTCTCGGGGCTGTGCTGGTGAGAGGGAGTGAGGGGCCACAGCTTTGTGGGTGGCCCTGTGTGAGTGGGACTCTGCTGGCCTTTCTGCAGGAGTTGCCAGGCTGCCACCTGTAAAGAAGAGGATGTGTCACCCATACTTCCGCTGGAATTTCTCTCCGGACAGAGTTGAGGAATTAAAAAAGCAGTGGGGGCCGGGACAGGAGGGGTATCTCAGACAGGGCAATGGAAAGCTTCCGGAAGAGCGCCCGGGGCCAAGACCAACCTGGCTGGCCTGCAGGCACCAAGTTGGCCTGCGTGCTGTCGCTGGTGTGGCTCGACGTCCCTTCTTCTAGGCTTTCAAGCCCTTGTACATATTCAGGTGTTTTACCTGGGAAGGGTGGGAACAGTTCAGCAGCAGCTGGCCTGGGGCTCAGCTCACGTTTACTCACAGATGCCTAGGCACGGTCCCCCAGCTTTGCAATGAGGATGCTCCTTGCGTGGGGGGTGGGTTGCTGGCTGTATGGGAGATGGTTTCCCACCTCTGACCAATTTCAGAATTGTTTACCGCTGGAGCAAGTGCCCTGATAGGGTTTTCCTCTGTATAACTCGTGGGTTCAGGTTTTTTTTTTCTTTTATGGTTCAAGTTAGATTTTATTCCTCTTTTATATATTTATAGATATAAGCATGGAAATAATTCATTCCTATAAATACATCTGTGTGACGGGAAGAACTTTTTTCTCTTTTATTTTTAAATTTTATTTTTTAAAATTTTGAAATTAAATTTTATTTTTTTTATACAGCACGTTATTTTTAGTTATGTATTTTATGCATATACATGTATACAGGTCAATCCCAATCTCCTAACTCATCCCACCACCACCACCCCATGGCTTCCCACACTTGGTGTCCATACGTTTGTTCTCTACCTCTGTGTCTCTATTTCTTCCCTGCAAACCAGTTCATCTGTACCATTTTTTAGGTTCCACATATATGCATTAATATACAGTATTTGGTTTCCTCTTTCTGACTTACTTCATTCTGTATGACAGTCTCTCAATCCATCGATGTCTCTACAAATGACCCAGTTTCATTCCTGTTTATGGCCGAGTAATATTTCATTTTATATATGTACCACATCTTTATCCATTCATCTGTCTGTGGGCATTTAGGTTGCTTCCATTACCTGGCTATTGTAAATAGTGCTGCAACGAACATTGTGGTGAATGTGCCTTTTTGATTTACGGTTTTCTCTGGGTATATGCCCAGAAGTGGGATTGCTGGATCAGATGGTAATTCTATTTCTAATTTTTTTAAGGAAACTCCATACTGTTCTCCATAGTGACTGTATCAATTTACATTCCCACCAATAGTGGAAGAGGGCTCCTTTTGTCCACACCCTCCCCAGAATTGGTTGTTTGTAGATTTTCTGATGATGCCGATTCTAACAGGTGTGAGGTGATACCTCATTGTAGTTTTGATTTGCATTTCTCTAATAATTAGTGCTGTTGAGCAGCTTTTCATGTGCGTCTTGGCCATCTCTGTGTCTTCTTTAAAGAAAGTCTCTTTAGATCTTCTGCCCATTTTTGTATTGGGTTGTTTGTTTTTTTAATATTAAGCTGCATGAGCTGTTTATATATATTGGAGATTAAACCTCTGTCCATTGATTCGTTTGCAACGATTTTCGCCCATTCTGAGGGATTCCTTTTTCCATTCCCGTTTTTTTTTAACAAAAAAGGAAAGAAAGGAAAAGAAGCAGAACACTAATGTGCGTAAAATATGCCTTTTGAAACGGTCGTTTTGAAATATGGACGTCCTTTGAATTTTTTGGTCGATATGTGACCCCAGGATTTGTTTTCAGGGCAGGTGTCATTTACAGGCCTGCAATGATTTTGAATATCAACTGACCATTAGCGCTGGGATTAAAGCTGCTGTTGTGTGAAACGGCCACAAGGTGGCTGCAGTTCACCCTTACCAAATCTGGTTACTAGGGCAAGAGAGCCTCAGTGGAAGTGGTGTTCTAGATTGGAATTTAGAATGGAATGTGCCAGGAGAAAGCCCCTCAAGTTTGTCTCACTACTTCTTGTTCGTGTTTTTAATTTAATTTTTTTATTTTTTATTACAGCAAGTTTGATTACAATGTTTGGCTTGTTGTAGGTGTGGAAGATGTGGTTCTTTTACACATATACAGATGTCTGTTCTTCCTGGGATCCTTTTCCCATGTACGTTATGACAGAATGTTGAGTAGTCCTCTCTTGGTATTCTGTAGGTCTTTGGTGATTATATATGTCACCTGTGTTTGTATATGTCTGTTAACCCCGATATCGTAATGAAACCAATCCTCACACCATTCCATTGGTGAACCATAAGTTTGTTTAATGAATCTGTGATTGCCCTTCTCCGTGGAAATATCTGCCCTGGTATCCATTTTTAGGTAACACCTATAATTGATATGATATGATATGTGTCTTTCACTTTCTGACTTACTACAAGTCACGTGATTACTTCTAGGCTCATTTACGGTGCTGCAAATGGCATTGTGTCCTTTTTTTCCTTGGCTTCTCTTCTGCCTTAGCGAGGTCCATTTTCACCAATGTGATTCCCTGAGGTTTGTGGATTAGCTGACCTGGGCAGCCTTACTCTGCCGGCCCGCCCTCCCCAGGTGTGCCTCGTTGAGGTCAATATAAACAGCGCTCCAGGCAGCAATAGCCCCTGAAGCTGTGCCTGACTCCATATTCTCTGCCCCGTCAGCAGTCTCGGGGCTGTGCTGGTGAGAGGGAGTGAGGGGCCACAGCTTTGTGGGTGGCCCTGTGTGAGTGGGACTCTGCTGGCCTTTCTGCAGGAGTTGCCAGGCTGCCACCTGTAAAGAAGAGAATGTGTCACCCATACCTTCCGCTGGAATTTCTCTCCGGACAGAGGTGAGGAAGGAAAAAAGCAGTGGGGGCCGGGACAGGAGGGGTATCTCAGTCAGGGCAATGGAAAGCTTCCGGAAGAGCACCCGGGGCCAAGACCAACCTGGCTGGCCTGCAGGCACCAAGTTGGCCTGCGTGCTGTCGCTGGTGTGGCTCGACGTCCCTTCTTCTAGGCTTTCAAGCCCTTGTACATATTCAGGTGTTTTACCTGGGAAGGGTGGGAACAGTTCAGCAGCAGCTGGCCTGGGGCTCAGCTCACGTTTACTCACAGATGCCTAGGCACGGACCCCCAGCTTTGCAATGAGGATGCTCCTTGCGTGGGGGGTGGGTTGCTGGCTGTATGGGAGATGGTTTCCCACCTCTGACCAATTTCAGAATTGTTTACCGCTGGAGCAAGTGCCCTGATAGGGTTTTCCTCTGTATAACTCGTGGGTTCAGGTTTTTTTTTTTTCTTTTATGGTTCAAGTTAGATTTTATTCCTCTTTTATATATTTATAGATATAAGCATGGAAATAATTCATTCCTATAAATACATCTGTGTGACGGGAAGAACTTTTTTCTCTTTTATTTTTAAATTTTATTTTTTAAAATTTTGAAATTAAATTTTATTTTTTTTATACAGCACGTTATTTTTAGTTATGTATTTTATGCATATACATGTATACAGGTCAATCCCAATCTCCCAACTCATCCCACCACCACCACCCCATGGCTTCCCACACTTGGTGTCCATACGTTTGTTCTCTACCTCTGTGTCTCTATTTCTTCCCTGCAAACCAGTTCATCTGTACCATTCTTTAGGCTCCACATATATGCATTAATATACAATATTTGTTTTCCTCTTTCTGACTTACTTCATTCTGTATGACAGTCTCTCGATCCATCGATGTCTCTACAAATGACCAGTTTCATTCCTTTTTATGGCCGAGTAATATTCCATTTTATATATGTACCACATCTTTATCCATTCATCTGTCTGTGGGCATTTAGGTTGCTTCTATTACCTGGCTATTGTAAATAGTGCTGCAACGAACATTGTGGTGAATGTGCCTTTTTGATTTACGGTTTTCTCTGGTTATATGCCCAGAAGTGGGATTGCTGGATCAGATGGTAATTCTATTTCTAGTTTTTTTTAAGGAAACTCCATACTGTTCTCCATAGTGACTGTATCAATTTACATTCCCACCAATAGTGGAAGAGGGCTCCTTTTGTCCACACCCTCCCCAGAATTGGTTGTTTGTAGATTTTCTGATGATGCCGATTCTAACGGGTGTGAGGTGATACCTCATTGTAGTTTTGATTTGCATTTCTCTAATAATTAGTGCTGTTGAGCAGCTTTTCATGTGCGTCTTGGCCATCTCTGTGTCTCCTTTGAAGAAACATCTCTTTAGATCTTCTGCCCATTTTTGTATTGGGTTGTTTGTTTTTTTAATATTAAGCTGCATGAGCTGTTTATATATATTGGAGATTAAACCTCTGTCCATTGATTCGTTTGCAACGATTTTTGCCCATTCTGAGGGATGCCTTTTTCCATTCCCGTTTTTTTTAACAAAAAAGGAAAGAAAGGAAAAGAAGCAGAACACTAATGTGCGTAAAATATGCCTTTTGAAACGGTCCTTTTGAAATATGGACGTCCTTTGAATTTTTTGGTCGATATGTGACCCCAGGATTTGTTTTCAGGGCAGGTGTCATTTACAGGCCTGCAATGATTTTGAATATCAACTGACCATTAGCGCTGGGATTAAAGCTGCTGTTGTGTGAAACGGCCACCAGGTGGCAGCAGTTCACCCTTACCAAATCTGGTTACTAGGGCAAGAGAGCCTCAGTGGAAGTGGTGTTCTAGATTGGAATTTAGAATGGAATGTGCCAGGAGAAAGCCCCTCAAGTTTGTCTCACTACTTCTTGTTCGTGTTTTTAATTTAATTTTTTTTATTTTTTTTATTACAGCAAGGTTGATTACAATGTTTGGCTTGTTGTAGGTGTGGAAGATGTGGTTCTTTTACACATATACAGATGTCTGTTCTTCCTGGGATCCTTTTCCCATGTACGTTATGACAGAATGTTGAGTAGTCCTCTCTTGGTATTCTGTAGGTCTTTGGTGATTATATATGTCACCTGTGTTTGTATATGTCTGTTATCCCCGATATCATAATGAAACCAATCCTCACACCTTTCCATTGGTGAACCATAAGTTTGTTTAATGAATCTGTGATTGCCCTTCTCCGTGGAAATATCTGCCCTGGTATCCATTTTTAGGTAACACCTATAAGTGATATGATATGGTATGTGTCTTTCACTTTCTGACTTACTACAAGTCACGTGATTACTTCTAGACTCATTTACGGTGCTGCAAATGGCATTTTGTCCTTTTTTTCCTTGGCTTCTCTTCTGCCTTAGCGAGGTCCATTTTCAACAATGTGATTCCCTGAGGGTTGTGGATTAGCTGACCTGGGCAGCCTTACTGTGCCGGCCCGCCCTCCCCAGGTGTGCCTCGTTGAGGTCAATATAAACAGCGCTCCAGGCAGCAATAGCCCCTGAAGCTGTGCCTGACTCGATATTCTCTGCCCTGTCAGCAGTCTCGGGGCTCTGCTGGTGGCTGGGAGTCAGGGGCCACAGCTTTGTGGGTGGCCCGATGTGAGTGGGGCTCTGCTGGCCTTTCTGCAGGAGTTGCCAGGCTGACACCTGTAAAGAAGAGGATGTGTCACCCATACCTTCCACTGGAATTTCTCTCCGGACAGAGGTGAGGAAGGAAAAAAGAAGTGGGGGCCAGGACAGGAGGGGTATCTCAGGCAGGGCAATGGAAAGCTTCCGGAAGAGCGCCCGGGGCCAGGACCACCCTGGCTGGCCTGCAGGCACCAAGTTGGCCTGCGTGCTGTCACTGGTGTGGCTCCACGGCCCTTCCTCTAGGCTTTCAAGCCCTTGTACATATTCAGGTGTTTTACCTCGGAAGGGTGGGAACAGTTCAGCAGCAGCTGGCCTGGGGCTCAGCTCACGTTTACGCACAGATGCCTCGGCACAGTCCCCCAGCTTTGCAATGAGGACGCTCCTTGTGTGGGGGGTGGGGTGCTGGCTGTATGGGAGATGGTTCCCCACCTCTGACCTATTTCAGAATTGTTTACCGCTGGAGCAAGTGTCCAGATAGGGTTTTCCTCTGTATAAATGGTGGGTTCAGGTTTTTTTTTTCTTTTATGTTTCAAGTTAGATTTTATTCCTCTTTTATGTATTTATAGATATAAGCATGGAAATAATTCATTTCTATAAATACATCTGTGAGACGGGAAGAACTTTTTTCTCTTTTATTTTTAAATTTTATTGTTTAGAATTTTGAAATTAATTAATGTATTTTTTTATACAGCAGGTTATTATTAGTTATGTAGTTTATGCATATAAATGTATACAGGTCAATCCCAATCTCCCAACTCATCCCACCACCACCACCCCATGGCTTCCCACACTTGGTGTCCATACGTTTGTTCTCTACCTCTGTGTCTCTATTTCTTCGCTGCAAACCAGTTCATCTGTACCATTTTTTAGGTTCCCCATATATGCGTTAATATACAGTATTTGGTTTCCTCTTTTTGACTACATTCTGTATGACAGTCTCTTGATCCATCGATGTCTCTACAAATGACCCAGTTTCATTCCTTTTTATGGCCGAGTAATATTTCATTTTATATATGTACCACATCTTTATCCATTCATCTGTCTGTGGGCATTTAGATTGCTTCCATTACCTGGCTATTGTAAATAGTGCTGCAATGAACATTGTGGTGAATGTGCCTTTTTGATTTACGGTTTTCTCTGGGTATATGCCCAGAAGTGGGATTGCTGGATCAGATGGTAATTCTATTTCTAGTTTTTTTAAGGAAACTCCATACTGTTCTCCATAGTGACTGTATCAATTTACATTCCCACCAATAGTGGAAGAGGGCTCCTTTTGTCCACACCCTCCCCAGAATTGGTTGTTTGTAGATTTTCTGATGACGCCGATTCTAACACGTGTGAGGTGATACCTCATTGTAGTTTTGATTTGCATTTCTCTAATAATTAGTGCTGTTGAGCAGCTTTTCATGTGCGTCTTGGCCATCTCTGTGTCTTCTTTGAAGAAACGTCTCTTTAGATCTTCTGCCCATTTTGGTATTGGGTTGTTTGTTTTTTTAATATTAAGCTGCATGAGCTGTTTATATATATTGGAGATTAAACCTCTGTCCATTGATTCGTTTGCAACGATTTTTGCCCATTCTGAGGGATGCCTTTTTCCATTCCCGTTTTTTTTAACAAAAGAGGAAAGAAAGGAAAAGAAGCAGAACACTAATGTGCGTAAAATATGCCTTTTGAAACGGTCCTTTTGAAATATGGACGTCCTTTGAATTTTTTGGTCGATATGTGACCCCAGGATTTGTTTTCAGGGCAGGTGTCATTTACAGGCCTGCAATGATTTTGAATATCAACTGACCATTAGCGCTGGGATTAAAGCTGCTGTTGTGTGAAACGGCCACAAGGTGGCAGCAGTTCACCCTTACCAAATCTGGTTATTAGGGCAAGAGAGCCTCAGTGGAAGTGGTGTTCTAGATTGGAATTTAGAATGGAATGTGCCAGGAGAAAGCCCCTCAAGTTTGTCTCACTACTTCTTGTTCGTGTTTTTAATTTAATTTTTTTATTTTTTATTACAGCAAGTTTGATTACAATGTTTGGCTTGTTGTAGGTGTGGAAGATGTGGTTCTTTTACACATATACAGATGTCTGTTCTTCCTGGGATCCTTTTCCCATGTACGTTATGACAGAATGTTGAGTAGTCCTCTCTTGGTATTCTGTAGGTCTTTGGTGATTATATATGTCACCTGTGTTTGTATATGTCTGTTAACCCCGATATCGTAATGAAACCAATCCTCACACCTTTCCATTGGTGAACCATAAGTTTGTTTAATGAATCTGTGATTGCCCTTCTCCGTGGAAATATCTGCCCTGGTATCCATTTTTAGGTAACACCTATAAGTGATATGATATGGTATGTGTCTTTCACTTTCTGACTTACTACAAGTCACGTGATTACTTCTAGACTCATTTACGGTGCTGCAAATGGCATTTTGTCCTTTTTTTCCTTGGCTTCTCTTCTGCCTTAGCGAGGTCCATTTTCAACAATGTGATTCCCTGAGGGTTGTGGATTAGCTGACCTGGGCAGCCTTACCCTGCCGGCCCGCCCTCCCCAGGTGTGCCTCATTGAGGTCAATATAAACAGCGCTCCAGGCAGCAATAGCCCCTGAAGCTGTGCCTGACTCCTTATTCTCTGCCCCGTCAGCAGTCTCGGGGCTCTGCTGTTGGGAGGGAGTGAGGGGCCACAGCTTTGTGGGTGGCCCGGTGTGAGTGGGGCTCTGCTGGCCTTTCTGCAGGAGTTGCCAGGCTGACACCTGTAAAGAAGAGGATGTGTCACCCATACCTTCCGCTGGAATTTCTCTCCGGACAGAGGTGAGGAAGGAAAAAAGCAGTGGGGGCCAGGACAGGAGGGGTATCTCAGGCAGGGCAATGGAAAGCTTCTGGAAGAGCGCCTGGGGCCTGGACC
Organism: Mesoplodon mirus; assembly: GCF_964341445.2. Lineage (NCBI taxonomy): Eukaryota > Metazoa > Chordata > Mammalia > Artiodactyla > Ziphiidae > Mesoplodon > Mesoplodon mirus. The sequence goes on along the minus strand of NW_028295428.1, from coordinate 167,336 downwards.
ACCCTGGCTGGCCTGCAGGCACCAAGTTGGCCTGCGTGCTGTCGCTGGTGTGGCTCGACGGCCCTTCCTCTAGGCTTTCAAGCCCTTGTACATATTCAGGTGTTTTACCTGGGAAGGGTGGGAACAGTTCAGCAGCAGCTGGCCTGGGGCTCAGCTCACGTTTACGCACAGATGCCTCGGCACAGTCCCCCAGCTTTGCAATGAGGACGCTCCTTGTGTGGGGGGTGGGGTGCTGGCTGTATGGGAGATGGTTCCCCACCTCTGACCAATTTCAGAATTGTTTACCGCTGGAGCAAGTGTCCAGATAGGGTTTTCCTCTGTATAAATGGTGGGTTCAGGTTTTTTTTTTCTTTTATGTTTCAAGTTAGATTTTATTCCTCTTTTATGTATTTATAGATATAAGCATGGAAATAATTCATTCCTATAAATACATCTGTGAGACGGGAAGAACTTTTTTCTCTTTTATTTTTAAATTTTATTGTTTAGAATTTTGAAATTAATTAATTTATTTTTTTATACAGCAGGTTATTTTTAGTTATGTAGTTTATGCATATAAATGTATACAGGTCAATCCCAATCTCCCAACTCATCCCACCACCACCACCCCATGGCTTCCCACACTTGGTGTCCATACGTTTGTTCTCTACCTCTGTGTCTCTATTTCTTCGCTGCAAACCAGTTCATCTGTACTATTTTTTAGGTTCCACATATATGCCTTAATATACAGTATTTGGTTTCCTCTTTCTGACTTCATTCTGTATGACAGTCTCTTGATCCATCGATGTCTCTACAAATGACCCAGTTTCATTCCTGTTTATGGCCGAGTAATATTTCATTTTATATATGTACCACATCTTTATCCATTCATCTGTCTGTGGGCATTTAGGTTGCTTCCATTACCTGGCTATTGTAAATAGTGCTGCAACGAACATTGTGGTGAATGTGCCTTTTTGATTTACGGTTTTCTCTGGGTATATGCCCAGAAGTGGGATTGCTGGATCAGATGGTAATTCTATTTCTAATTTTTTTAAGGAAACTCCATACTGTTCTCCATAGTGACTGTATCAATTTACATTCCCACCAATAGTGGAAGAGGGCTCCTTTTGTCCACACCCTTCCCAGAATTGGTTGTTTGTAGATTTTATGATGATGCTGATTCTAACAGGTGTGAGGTGATACCTCATTGTAGTTTTGATTTGCATTTCTCTAATAATTAGTGCTGTTGAGCAGCTTTTCATGTGCGTCTTGGCCATCTCTGTGTCTCCTTTGAAGAAACATCTCTTTAGATCTTCTGCCCATTTTTGTATTGGGTTGTTTGTTTTTTTAATATTAAGCTGCATGAGGTGTTTATATATATTGGAGATTAAACCTCTGTCCATTGATTCGTTTGCAACGATTTTCGCCCATTCTGAGGGATTCCTTTTTCCATTCCCGTTTTTTTCAACAGAAAAGGAAAGAAAGGAAAAGAAGCAGAACACTAATGTGCGTAAAATATGCCTTTTGAAACGGTCGTTTTGAAATATGGACGTCCTTTGAATTTTTTGGTCGATATGTGACCCCAGGATTTGTTTTCAGGGCAGGTGTCATTTACAGGCCTGCAATGATTTTGAATATCAACTGACCATTAGCGCTGGGATTAAAGCTGCTGTTGTGTGAAACGGCCACAAGGTGGCAGCAGTTCACCCTTACCAAATCTGGTTACTAGGGCAAGAGAGCCTCAGTGGAAGTGGTGTTCTAGATTGGAATTTAGAATGGAATGTGCCAGGAGAAAGCCCCTCAAGTTTGTCTCACTACTTCTTGTTCGTGTTTTTAATTTAATTTTTTTATTTTTTATTACAGCAAGTTTGATTACAATGTTTGGCTTGTTGTAGGTGTGGAAGATGTGGTTCTTTTACACATATACAGATGTCTGTTCTTCCTGGGATCCTTTTCCCATGTACGTTATGACAGAATGTTGAGTAGTCCTCTCTTGGTATTCTGTAGGTCTTTGGTGATTATATATGTCACCTGTGTTTGTATATGTCTGTTAACCCCGATATCGTAATGAAACCAATCCTCACACCATTCCATTGGTGAACCATAAGTTTGTTTAATGAATCTGTGATTGCCCTTCTCCGTGGAAATATCTGCCCTGGTATCCATTTTTAGGTAACACCTATAATTGATATGATATGATATGTGTCTTTCACATTCTGACTTACTACAAGTCACGTGATTACTTCTAGGCTCATTTACGGTGCTGCAAATGGCATTGTGTCCTTTTTTTCCTTGGCTTCTCTTCTGCCTTAGCGAGGTCCATTTTCACCAATGTGATTCCCTGAGGTTTGTGGATTAGCTGACCTGGGCAGCCTTACTCTGCCGGCCCGCCCTCCCCAGGTGTGCCTCGTTGAGGTCAATATAAACAGCGCTCCAGGCAGCAATAGCCCCTGAAGCTGTGCCTGACTCCATATTCTCTGCCCCGTCAGCAGTCTCGGGGCTGTGCTGGTGAGAGGGAGTGAGGGGCCACAGCTTTGTGGGTGGCCCTGTGTGAGTGGGACTCTGCTGGCCTTTCTGCAGGAGTTGCCAGGCTGCCACCTGTAAAGAAGAGGATGTGTCACCCATACTTCCGCTGGAATTTCTCTCCGGACAGAGTTGAGGAATTAAAAAAGCAGTGGGGGCCGGGACAGGAGGGGTATCTCAGACAGGGCAATGGAAAGCTTCCGGAAGAGCGCCCGGGGCCAAGACCAACCTGGCTGGCCTGCAGGCACCAAGTTGGCCTGCGTGCTGTCGCTGGTGTGGCTCGACGTCCCTTCTTCTAGGCTTTCAAGCCCTTGTACATATTCAGGTGTTTTACCTGGGAAGGGTGGGAACAGTTCAGCAGCAGCTGGCCTGGGGCTCAGCTCACGTTTACTCACAGATGCCTAGGCACGGTCCCCCAGCTTTGCAATGAGGATGCTCCTTGCGTGGGGGGTGGGTTGCTGGCTGTATGGGAGATGGTTTCCCACCTCTGACCAATTTCAGAATTGTTTACCGCTGGAGCAAGTGCCCTGATAGGGTTTTCCTCTGTATAACTCGTGGGTTCAGGTTTTTTTTTTCTTTTATGGTTCAAGTTAGATTTTATTCCTCTTTTATATATTTATAGATATAAGCATGGAAATAATTCATTCCTATAAATACATCTGTGTGACGGGAAGAACTTTTTTCTCTTTTATTTTTAAATTTTATTTTTTAAAATTTTGAAATTAAATTTTATTTTTTTTATACAGCACGTTATTTTTAGTTATGTATTTTATGCATATACATGTATACAGGTCAATCCCAATCTCCTAACTCATCCCACCACCACCACCCCATGGCTTCCCACACTTGGTGTCCATACGTTTGTTCTCTACCTCTGTGTCTCTATTTCTTCCCTGCAAACCAGTTCATCTGTACCATTTTTTAGGTTCCACATATATGCATTAATATACAGTATTTGGTTTCCTCTTTCTGACTTACTTCATTCTGTATGACAGTCTCTCAATCCATCGATGTCTCTACAAATGACCCAGTTTCATTCCTGTTTATGGCCGAGTAATATTTCATTTTATATATGTACCACATCTTTATCCATTCATCTGTCTGTGGGCATTTAGGTTGCTTCCATTACCTGGCTATTGTAAATAGTGCTGCAACGAACATTGTGGTGAATGTGCCTTTTTGATTTACGGTTTTCTCTGGGTATATGCCCAGAAGTGGGATTGCTGGATCAGATGGTAATTCTATTTCTAATTTTTTTAAGGAAACTCCATACTGTTCTCCATAGTGACTGTATCAATTTACATTCCCACCAATAGTGGAAGAGGGCTCCTTTTGTCCACACCCTCCCCAGAATTGGTTGTTTGTAGATTTTCTGATGATGCCGATTCTAACAGGTGTGAGGTGATACCTCATTGTAGTTTTGATTTGCATTTCTCTAATAATTAGTGCTGTTGAGCAGCTTTTCATGTGCGTCTTGGCCATCTCTGTGTCTTCTTTAAAGAAAGTCTCTTTAGATCTTCTGCCCATTTTTGTATTGGGTTGTTTGTTTTTTTAATATTAAGCTGCATGAGCTGTTTATATATATTGGAGATTAAACCTCTGTCCATTGATTCGTTTGCAACGATTTTCGCCCATTCTGAGGGATTCCTTTTTCCATTCCCGTTTTTTTTTAACAAAAAAGGAAAGAAAGGAAAAGAAGCAGAACACTAATGTGCGTAAAATATGCCTTTTGAAACGGTCGTTTTGAAATATGGACGTCCTTTGAATTTTTTGGTCGATATGTGACCCCAGGATTTGTTTTCAGGGCAGGTGTCATTTACAGGCCTGCAATGATTTTGAATATCAACTGACCATTAGCGCTGGGATTAAAGCTGCTGTTGTGTGAAACGGCCACAAGGTGGCTGCAGTTCACCCTTACCAAATCTGGTTACTAGGGCAAGAGAGCCTCAGTGGAAGTGGTGTTCTAGATTGGAATTTAGAATGGAATGTGCCAGGAGAAAGCCCCTCAAGTTTGTCTCACTACTTCTTGTTCGTGTTTTTAATTTAATTTTTTTATTTTTTATTACAGCAAGTTTGATTACAATGTTTGGCTTGTTGTAGGTGTGGAAGATGTGGTTCTTTTACACATATACAGATGTCTGTTCTTCCTGGGATCCTTTTCCCATGTACGTTATGACAGAATGTTGAGTAGTCCTCTCTTGGTATTCTGTAGGTCTTTGGTGATTATATATGTCACCTGTGTTTGTATATGTCTGTTAACCCCGATATCGTAATGAAACCAATCCTCACACCATTCCATTGGTGAACCATAAGTTTGTTTAATGAATCTGTGATTGCCCTTCTCCGTGGAAATATCTGCCCTGGTATCCATTTTTAGGTAACACCTATAATTGATATGATATGATATGTGTCTTTCACTTTCTGACTTACTACAAGTCACGTGATTACTTCTAGGCTCATTTACGGTGCTGCAAATGGCATTGTGTCCTTTTTTTCCTTGGCTTCTCTTCTGCCTTAGCGAGGTCCATTTTCACCAATGTGATTCCCTGAGGTTTGTGGATTAGCTGACCTGGGCAGCCTTACTCTGCCGGCCCGCCCTCCCCAGGTGTGCCTCGTTGAGGTCAATATAAACAGCGCTCCAGGCAGCAATAGCCCCTGAAGCTGTGCCTGACTCCATATTCTCTGCCCCGTCAGCAGTCTCGGGGCTGTGCTGGTGAGAGGGAGTGAGGGGCCACAGCTTTGTGGGTGGCCCTGTGTGAGTGGGACTCTGCTGGCCTTTCTGCAGGAGTTGCCAGGCTGCCACCTGTAAAGAAGAGAATGTGTCACCCATACCTTCCGCTGGAATTTCTCTCCGGACAGAGGTGAGGAAGGAAAAAAGCAGTGGGGGCCGGGACAGGAGGGGTATCTCAGTCAGGGCAATGGAAAGCTTCCGGAAGAGCACCCGGGGCCAAGACCAACCTGGCTGGCCTGCAGGCACCAAGTTGGCCTGCGTGCTGTCGCTGGTGTGGCTCGACGTCCCTTCTTCTAGGCTTTCAAGCCCTTGTACATATTCAGGTGTTTTACCTGGGAAGGGTGGGAACAGTTCAGCAGCAGCTGGCCTGGGGCTCAGCTCACGTTTACTCACAGATGCCTAGGCACGGACCCCCAGCTTTGCAATGAGGATGCTCCTTGCGTGGGGGGTGGGTTGCTGGCTGTATGGGAGATGGTTTCCCACCTCTGACCAATTTCAGAATTGTTTACCGCTGGAGCAAGTGCCCTGATAGGGTTTTCCTCTGTATAACTCGTGGGTTCAGGTTTTTTTTTTTTCTTTTATGGTTCAAGTTAGATTTTATTCCTCTTTTATATATTTATAGATATAAGCATGGAAATAATTCATTCCTATAAATACATCTGTGTGACGGGAAGAACTTTTTTCTCTTTTATTTTTAAATTTTATTTTTTAAAATTTTGAAATTAAATTTTATTTTTTTTATACAGCACGTTATTTTTAGTTATGTATTTTATGCATATACATGTATACAGGTCAATCCCAATCTCCCAACTCATCCCACCACCACCACCCCATGGCTTCCCACACTTGGTGTCCATACGTTTGTTCTCTACCTCTGTGTCTCTATTTCTTCCCTGCAAACCAGTTCATCTGTACCATTCTTTAGGCTCCACATATATGCATTAATATACAATATTTGTTTTCCTCTTTCTGACTTACTTCATTCTGTATGACAGTCTCTCGATCCATCGATGTCTCTACAAATGACCAGTTTCATTCCTTTTTATGGCCGAGTAATATTCCATTTTATATATGTACCACATCTTTATCCATTCATCTGTCTGTGGGCATTTAGGTTGCTTCTATTACCTGGCTATTGTAAATAGTGCTGCAACGAACATTGTGGTGAATGTGCCTTTTTGATTTACGGTTTTCTCTGGTTATATGCCCAGAAGTGGGATTGCTGGATCAGATGGTAATTCTATTTCTAGTTTTTTTTAAGGAAACTCCATACTGTTCTCCATAGTGACTGTATCAATTTACATTCCCACCAATAGTGGAAGAGGGCTCCTTTTGTCCACACCCTCCCCAGAATTGGTTGTTTGTAGATTTTCTGATGATGCCGATTCTAACGGGTGTGAGGTGATACCTCATTGTAGTTTTGATTTGCATTTCTCTAATAATTAGTGCTGTTGAGCAGCTTTTCATGTGCGTCTTGGCCATCTCTGTGTCTCCTTTGAAGAAACATCTCTTTAGATCTTCTGCCCATTTTTGTATTGGGTTGTTTGTTTTTTTAATATTAAGCTGCATGAGCTGTTTATATATATTGGAGATTAAACCTCTGTCCATTGATTCGTTTGCAACGATTTTTGCCCATTCTGAGGGATGCCTTTTTCCATTCCCGTTTTTTTTAACAAAAAAGGAAAGAAAGGAAAAGAAGCAGAACACTAATGTGCGTAAAATATGCCTTTTGAAACGGTCCTTTTGAAATATGGACGTCCTTTGAATTTTTTGGTCGATATGTGACCCCAGGATTTGTTTTCAGGGCAGGTGTCATTTACAGGCCTGCAATGATTTTGAATATCAACTGACCATTAGCGCTGGGATTAAAGCTGCTGTTGTGTGAAACGGCCACCAGGTGGCAGCAGTTCACCCTTACCAAATCTGGTTACTAGGGCAAGAGAGCCTCAGTGGAAGTGGTGTTCTAGATTGGAATTTAGAATGGAATGTGCCAGGAGAAAGCCCCTCAAGTTTGTCTCACTACTTCTTGTTCGTGTTTTTAATTTAATTTTTTTTATTTTTTTTATTACAGCAAGGTTGATTACAATGTTTGGCTTGTTGTAGGTGTGGAAGATGTGGTTCTTTTACACATATACAGATGTCTGTTCTTCCTGGGATCCTTTTCCCATGTACGTTATGACAGAATGTTGAGTAGTCCTCTCTTGGTATTCTGTAGGTCTTTGGTGATTATATATGTCACCTGTGTTTGTATATGTCTGTTATCCCCGATATCATAATGAAACCAATCCTCACACCTTTCCATTGGTGAACCATAAGTTTGTTTAATGAATCTGTGATTGCCCTTCTCCGTGGAAATATCTGCCCTGGTATCCATTTTTAGGTAACACCTATAAGTGATATGATATGGTATGTGTCTTTCACTTTCTGACTTACTACAAGTCACGTGATTACTTCTAGACTCATTTACGGTGCTGCAAATGGCATTTTGTCCTTTTTTTCCTTGGCTTCTCTTCTGCCTTAGCGAGGTCCATTTTCAACAATGTGATTCCCTGAGGGTTGTGGATTAGCTGACCTGGGCAGCCTTACTGTGCCGGCCCGCCCTCCCCAGGTGTGCCTCGTTGAGGTCAATATAAACAGCGCTCCAGGCAGCAATAGCCCCTGAAGCTGTGCCTGACTCGATATTCTCTGCCCTGTCAGCAGTCTCGGGGCTCTGCTGGTGGCTGGGAGTCAGGGGCCACAGCTTTGTGGGTGGCCCGATGTGAGTGGGGCTCTGCTGGCCTTTCTGCAGGAGTTGCCAGGCTGACACCTGTAAAGAAGAGGATGTGTCACCCATACCTTCCACTGGAATTTCTCTCCGGACAGAGGTGAGGAAGGAAAAAAGAAGTGGGGGCCAGGACAGGAGGGGTATCTCAGGCAGGGCAATGGAAAGCTTCCGGAAGAGCGCCCGGGGCCAGGACCACCCTGGCTGGCCTGCAGGCACCAAGTTGGCCTGCGTGCTGTCACTGGTGTGGCTCCACGGCCCTTCCTCTAGGCTTTCAAGCCCTTGTACATATTCAGGTGTTTTACCTCGGAAGGGTGGGAACAGTTCAGCAGCAGCTGGCCTGGGGCTCAGCTCACGTTTACGCACAGATGCCTCGGCACAGTCCCCCAGCTTTGCAATGAGGACGCTCCTTGTGTGGGGGGTGGGGTGCTGGCTGTATGGGAGATGGTTCCCCACCTCTGACCTATTTCAGAATTGTTTACCGCTGGAGCAAGTGTCCAGATAGGGTTTTCCTCTGTATAAATGGTGGGTTCAGGTTTTTTTTTTCTTTTATGTTTCAAGTTAGATTTTATTCCTCTTTTATGTATTTATAGATATAAGCATGGAAATAATTCATTTCTATAAATACATCTGTGAGACGGGAAGAACTTTTTTCTCTTTTATTTTTAAATTTTATTGTTTAGAATTTTGAAATTAATTAATGTATTTTTTTATACAGCAGGTTATTATTAGTTATGTAGTTTATGCATATAAATGTATACAGGTCAATCCCAATCTCCCAACTCATCCCACCACCACCACCCCATGGCTTCCCACACTTGGTGTCCATACGTTTGTTCTCTACCTCTGTGTCTCTATTTCTTCGCTGCAAACCAGTTCATCTGTACCATTTTTTAGGTTCCCCATATATGCGTTAATATACAGTATTTGGTTTCCTCTTTTTGACTACATTCTGTATGACAGTCTCTTGATCCATCGATGTCTCTACAAATGACCCAGTTTCATTCCTTTTTATGGCCGAGTAATATTTCATTTTATATATGTACCACATCTTTATCCATTCATCTGTCTGTGGGCATTTAGATTGCTTCCATTACCTGGCTATTGTAAATAGTGCTGCAATGAACATTGTGGTGAATGTGCCTTTTTGATTTACGGTTTTCTCTGGGTATATGCCCAGAAGTGGGATTGCTGGATCAGATGGTAATTCTATTTCTAGTTTTTTTAAGGAAACTCCATACTGTTCTCCATAGTGACTGTATCAATTTACATTCCCACCAATAGTGGAAGAGGGCTCCTTTTGTCCACACCCTCCCCAGAATTGGTTGTTTGTAGATTTTCTGATGACGCCGATTCTAACACGTGTGAGGTGATACCTCATTGTAGTTTTGATTTGCATTTCTCTAATAATTAGTGCTGTTGAGCAGCTTTTCATGTGCGTCTTGGCCATCTCTGTGTCTTCTTTGAAGAAACGTCTCTTTAGATCTTCTGCCCATTTTGGTATTGGGTTGTTTGTTTTTTTAATATTAAGCTGCATGAGCTGTTTATATATATTGGAGATTAAACCTCTGTCCATTGATTCGTTTGCAACGATTTTTGCCCATTCTGAGGGATGCCTTTTTCCATTCCCGTTTTTTTTAACAAAAGAGGAAAGAAAGGAAAAGAAGCAGAACACTAATGTGCGTAAAATATGCCTTTTGAAACGGTCCTTTTGAAATATGGACGTCCTTTGAATTTTTTGGTCGATATGTGACCCCAGGATTTGTTTTCAGGGCAGGTGTCATTTACAGGCCTGCAATGATTTTGAATATCAACTGACCATTAGCGCTGGGATTAAAGCTGCTGTTGTGTGAAACGGCCACCAGGAGGCAGCAGTTCACCCTTACCAAATCTGGTTATTAGGGCAAGAGAGCCTCAGTGGAAGTGGTGTTCTAGATTGGAATTTAGAATGGAATGTGCCAGGAGAAAGCCCCTCAAGTTTGTCTCACTACTTCTTGTTCGTGTTTTTAATTTAATTTTTTTATTTTTTATTACAGCAAGTTTGATTACAATGTTTGGCTTGTTGTAGGTGTGGAAGATGTGGTTCTTTTACACATATACAGATGTCTGTTCTTCCTGGGATCCTTTTCCCATGTACGTTATGACAGAATGTTGAGTAGTCCTCTCTTGGTATTCTGTAGGTCTTTGGTGATTATATATGTCACCTGTGTTTGTATATGCCTGTTAACCCCGATATCGTAATGAAACCAATCCTCACACCTTTCCATTGGTGAACCATAAGTTTGTTTAATGAATCTGTGATTGCCCTTCTCCGTGGAAATATCTGCCCTGGTATCCATTTTTAGGTAACACCTATAAGTGATATGATATGGTATGTGTCTTTCACTTTCTGACTTACTACAAGTCACGTGATTACTTCTAGACTCATTTACGGTGCTGCAAATGGCATTTTGTCCTTTTTTTCCTTGGCTTCTCTTCTGCCTTAGCGAGGTCCATTTTCAACAATGTGATTCCCTGAGGGTTGTGGATTAGCTGACCTGGGCAGCCTTACCCTGCCGGCCCGCCCTCCCCAGGTGTGCCTCATTGAGGTCAATATAAACAGCGCTCCAGGCAGCAATAGCCCCTGAAGCTGTGCCTGACTCCTTATTCTCTGCCCCGTCAGCAGTCTCGGGGCTCTGCTGTTGGGAGGGAGTGAGGGGCCACAGCTTTGTGGGTGGCCCGGTGTGAGTGGGGCTCTGCTGGCCTTTCTGCAGGAGTTGCCAGGCTGACACCTGTAAAGAAGAGGATGTGTCACCCATACCTTCCGCTGGAATTTCTCTCCGGACAGAGGTGAGGAAGGAAAAAAGCAGTGGGGGCCAGGACAGGAGGGGTATCTCAGGCAGGGCAATGGAAAGCTTCTGGAAGAGCGCCTGGGGCCTGGACCACCCTGGCTGGCCTGCAGGCACCAAGTTGGCCTGCGTGCTGTCGCTGGTGTGGCTCGACGGCCCTTCCTCTAGGCTTTCAAGCCCTTGTACATATTCAGGTGTTTTACCTGGGAAGGGTGGGAACAGTTCAGCAGCAGCTGGCCTGGGGCTCAGCTCACGTTTACGCACAGATGCCTCGGCACAGTCCCCCAGCTTTGCAATGAGGACGCTCCTTGTGTGGGGGGTGGGGTGCTGGCTGTATGGGAGATGGTTCCCCACCTCTGACCAATTTCAGAATTGTTTACCGCTGGAGCAAGTGTCCAGATAGGGTTTTCCTCTGTATAAATGGTGGGTTCAGGTTTTTTTTTTCTTTTATGTTTCAAGTTAGATTTTATTCCTCTTTTATGTATTTATAGATATAAGCATGGAAATAATTCATTCCTATAAATACATCTGTGAGACGGGAAGAACTTTTTTCTCTTTTATTTTTAAATTTTATTGTTTAGAATTTTGAAATTAATTAATTTATTTTTTTATACAGCAGGTTATTATTAGTTATGTAGTTTATGCATATAAATGTATACAGGTCAATCCCAATCTCCCAACTCATCCCACCACCACCACCCCATGGCTTCCCACACTTGGTGTCCATACGTTTGTTCTCTACCTCTGTGTCTCTATTTCTTCGCTGCAAACCAGTTCATCTGTACTATTTTTTAGGTTCCACATATATGCCTTAATATACAGTATTTGGTTTCCTCTTTCTGACTTCATTCTGTATGACAGTCTCTTGATCCATCGATGTCTCTACAAATGACCCAGTTTCATTCCTTTTTATGGCCGAGTAATATTTCATTTTATATATGTACCACATCTTTATCCATTCATCTGTCTGTGGGCATTTAGGTTGCTTCCATTACCTGGCTATTGTAAATAGTGCTGCAATGAACATTGTGGTGAATGTGCCTTTTTGATTTACGGTTTTCTCTGGGTATATGCCCAGAAGTGGGATTGCTGGATCAGATGGTAATTCTATTTCTAGTTTTTTTTAAGGAAACTCCATACAGTTCTCCATAGTGACTGTATCAATTTACATTCCCACCAATAGTGGAAGAGGGCTCCTTTTGTCCACACCCTCCCCAGAATTGGTTGTTTGTAGATTTTCTGATGATGCCGATTCTAACGGGTGTGAGGTGATACCTCATTGTAGTTTTGATTTGCATTTATCTAATAATTAGTGCTGTTGAGCAGCTTTTCATGTGCGTCTTGGCCATCTCTGTGTCTCCTTTGAAGAAACATCTCTTTAGATCTTCTGCCCATTTTTGTATTGGGTTGTTTGTTTTTTTAATATTAAGCTGCATGGGCTGTTTATATATATTGGAGATTAAACCTCTGTCCATTGATTCGTTTGCAACGATTTTTGCCCATTCTGAGGGATGCCTTTTTCCATTCCCGTTTTTTTTAACAAAAAAGGAAAGAAAGGAAAAGAAGCAGAACACTAATGTGCGTAAAATATGCCTTTTGAAACGGTCGTTTTGAAATATGGACGTCCTTTGAATTTTTTGGTCGATATGTGACCCCAGGATTTGTTTTCAGGGCAGGTGTCATTTACAGGCCTGCAATGATTTTGAATATCAACTGACCATTAGCGCTGGGATTAAAGCTGCTGTTGTGTGAAACGGCCACCAGGTGGCAGCAGTTCACCCTTACCAAATCTGGTTACTAGGGCAAGAGAGCCTCAGTGGAAGTGGTGTTCTAGATTGGAATTTAGAATGGAATGTGCCAGGAGAAAGCCCCTCAAGTTTGTCTCACTACTTCTTGTTCGTGTTTTTAATTTAATTTTTTTTATTTTTTATTACAGCAAGGTTGATTACAATGTTTGGCTTGTTGTAGGTGTGGAAGATGTGGTTCTTTTACACATATACAGATGTCTGTTCTTCCTGGGATCCTTTTCCCATGTACGTTATGACAGAATGTTGAGTAGTCCTCTCTTGGTATTCTGTAGGTCTTTGGTGATTATATATGTCACCTGTGTTTGTATATGTCTGTTATCCCCGATATCGTAATGAAACCAATCCTCACACCTTTCCATTGGTGAACCATAAGTTTGTTTAATGAATCTGTGATTGCCCTTCTCCGTGGAAATATCTGCCCTGGTATCCATTTTTAGGTAACACCTATAAGTGATATGATATGATATGTGTCTTTCACTTTCTGACTTACTACAAGTCACGTGATTACTTCTAGACTCATCTACGGTGCTGCAAATAGCATTGTGTCCTTTTTTCCGTTGGCTTCTCTTCTGCCTTAGCGAGGTCCATTTTCAACAATGTAATTCCCTGAGGGTTGTGGATTAACTGACCTGGGCAGCCTTACCCTGCCGGCCCGCCCTCCCCAGGTGTGCCTCATTGAGGTCAATATAAACAGCGCTCCAGGCAGCAATAGCCCCTGAAGCTGTGCCTGACTCCATATTCTCTGCCCCGTCAGCAGTCTCGGGGCTCTGCTGGTGGGTGGGAGTGAGGGGCCACAGCTTTGTGGGTGGCCCGGTGTGAGTGGGGCTCTGCTGGCCTTTCTGCAGGAGTTGCCAGGCTGACACCTGTAAAGAAGAGGATGTGTCACCCATACCTTCCGCTGGAATTTCTCTCCGGACAGAGGTGAGGAAGGAAAAAAGCAGTGGGGGCCAGGTCAGGAGGGGTATCTCAGGCAGGGCAATGGAATGCTTCCGGAAGAGCGCCCGGGGCCAGGACCACCCTGGCTGGCCTGCAGGCACCAAGTTGGCCTGCGTGCTGTCGCTGGTGTGGCTCCACGGCCCTTCCTCTAGGCTTTCAAGCCCTTGTACATATTCAGGTGTTTTACCTGGGAAGGGTGGGAACAGTTCAGCAGCAGCTGGCCTGGGGCTCAGCTCACGTTTACGCACAGATGCCTCGGCACAGTCCCCCAGCTTTGCAATGAGGACGCTCCTTGTGTGGGGGGTGGGGTGCTGGCTGTATGGGAGATGGTTCCCCACCTCTGACCAATTTCAGAATTGTTTACCGCTGGAGCAAGTGTCCAGATAGGGTTTTCCTCTGTATAAATGGTGGGTTCAGGTTTTTTTTTTCTTTTATGTTTCAAGTTAGATTTTATTCCTCTTTTATGTATTTATAGATATAAGCATGGAAATAATTCATTCCTATAAATACATCTGTGAGACGGGAAGAAATTTTTTCTCTTTTATTTTTAAATTTTATTGTTTAGAATTTTGAAATTAATTTATTTTTTTATACAGCAGGTTATTATTAGTTATGTATTTTATGCATATAAATGTATACAGGTCAATCCCAATCTCCCAACTCATCCCACCACCACCACCCCATGGCTTCCCACACTTGGTGTCCATACGTTTGTTCTCTACCTCTGTGTCTCTATTTCTTCGCTGCAAACCTGTTCATCTGTACCATTTTTTAGGTTCCACATATATGCCTTAATATACAGTATTTGGTTTCCTCTTTCTGACTTCATTCTGTATGACAGTCTCTTGATCCATCGATGTCTCTACAAATGACCCAGTTTCATTCCTTTTTATGGCCGAGTAATATTTCATTTTATATATGTACCACATCTTTATCCATTCATCTGTCTGTGGGCATTTAGGTTGCTTCCATTACCTGGCTATTGTAAATAGTGCTGCAATGAACATTGTGGTGAATGTGCCTTTTTGATTTACGGTTTTCTCTGGGTATATGCCCAGAAGTGGGATTGCTGGATCAGATGGTAATTCTATTTCTAGTTTTTTTTAAGGAAACTCCATACTGTTCTCCATAGTGACTGTATCAATTTACATTCCCACCAATAGTGGAAGAGGGCTCCTTTTGTCCACACCCTCCCCAGAATTGGTTGTTTGTAGATTTTCTGATGATGCCGATTCTAACGGGTGTGAGGTGATACCTCATTGTAGTTTTGATTTGCATTTCTCTAATAATTAGTGCTGTTGAGCAGCTTTTCATGTGCGTCTTGGCCATCTCTGTGTCTCCTTTGAAGAAACATCTCTTTAGATCTTCTGCCCATTTTTGTATTGGGTTGTTTGTTTTTTTAATATTAAGCTGCATGAGCTGTTTATATATATTGGAGATTAAACCTCTGTCCATTGATTCGTTTGCAACGATTTTTGCCCATTCTGAGGGATGCCTTTTTCCATTCCTGTTTTTTTTTAACAAAAAAGGAAAGAAAGGAAAAGAAGCAGAACACTAATGTGCGTAAAATATGCCTTTTGAAACGGTCGTTTTGAAATATGGACGTGCTTTGAATTTTTTGGTCGATATGTGACCCCAGGATTTGTTTTCAGGGCAGGTGTCATTTACAGGCCTGCAATGATTTTGAATATCAACTGACCATTAGCGCTGGGATTAAAGCTGCTGTTGTGTGAAACGGCCACCAGGAGGCAGCAGTTCACCCTTACCAAATCTGGTTACTAGGGCAAGAGAGCCTCAGTGGAAGTGGTGTTCTAGATTGGAATTTAGAATGGAATGTGCCAGGAGAAAGCCCCTCAAGTTTGTCTCACTACTTCTTGTTCGTGTTTTTAATTTAATTTTTTTTATTTTTTATTACAGCAAGGTTGATTACTATGTTTGGCTTGTTGTAGGTGTGGAAGATGTGGTTCTTTTACACATATACAGATGTCTGTTCTTCCTGGGATCCTTTTCCCATGTACGTTATGACAGAATGTTGAGTAGTCCTCTCTTGGTATTCTGTAGGTCTTTGGTGATTATATATGTCACCTGTGTTTGTATATGTCTGTTATCCCCGATCTCGTAATGAAACCAATCCTCACACCTTTCCATTCGTGAACCATAAGTTTGTTTAATGAATCTGTGATTGCCCTTCTCCGTGGAAATATCTGCCCTGGTATCCATTTTTAGGTAACACGTATAAGTGATATGATATGGTATGTGTCTTTCACTTTCTGACTTACTACTAGTCACGTGATTACTTCTAGACTCATTTACGGTGCTGCAAATGGCATTTTGTCCTTTTTTTCGTTGGCTTCTCTTCTGCCTTAGCGAGGTCCATTTTCAACAATGTGATTCCCTGAGGGTTGTGGATTAGCTGACCTGGGCAGCCTTACCCTGCCGGCCCGCCCTCCCCAGGTGTGCCTCGTTGAGGTCAATATAAACAGCGCTCCAGGCAGCAATAGCCCCTGAAGCTGTGCCTGACTCCTTATTCTCTGCCCCGTCAGCAGTCTCGGGGCTCTGCTGGTGGGTGGGATTGAGGGGCCACAGCTTTGTGGGTGGCCCAGTGTGAGTGGGGCTCTGCTGGCCTTTCTGCAGGAGTTGCCAGGCTGACACCTGTAAAGAAGAGGATGTGTCACCCATACCTTCCGCTGGAATTTCTCTCCGGACAGAGGTGAGGAAGGAAAAAAGCAGTGGGGGCCAGGACAGGAGGGGTATCTCAGGCAGGGCAATGGAATGCTTCCGGAAGAGCGCCCGGGGCCAGGACCACCCTGGCTGGCCTGCAGGCACCAAGTTGGCCTGCGTGCTGTCGCTGGTGTGGCTCCACGGCCCTTCCTCTAGGCTTACAAGCCCTTGTACATATTCAGGTGTTTTACCTGGGAAGGGTGGGAACAGTTCAGCAGCA
This sequence comes from Mesoplodon mirus, assembly GCF_964341445.2. Taxonomy (NCBI): domain Eukaryota; kingdom Metazoa; phylum Chordata; class Mammalia; order Artiodactyla; family Ziphiidae; genus Mesoplodon; species Mesoplodon mirus. The sequence continues at coordinate 150,832 of NW_028295428.1, read as the reverse complement.
GCTGGCCTGGGGCTCAGCTCACGTTTACGCACAGATGCCTCGGCACAGTCCCCCAGCTTTGCAATGAGGACGCTCCTTGTGTGGGGGGTGGGGTGCTGGCTGTATGGGAGATGGTTCCCCACCTCTGACCAATTTCAGAATTGTTTACCGCTGGAGCAAGTGTCCAGATAGGGTTTTCCTCTGTATAAATGGTGGGTTCAGGTTTTTTTTTCTTTTATGTTTCAAGTTAGATTTTATTCCTCTTTTATGTATTTATAGATATAAGCATGGAAATAATTCATTCCTATAAATACATCTGTGAGACGGGAAGAACTTTTTTTCTCTTTTATTTTTAAATTTTATTGTTTAGAATTTTGAAATTAATTAATTTATTTTTTATACAGCAGGTTATTATTAGTTATGTATTTTATGCATATAAATGTATACAGGTCAATCCCAATCTCCCAACTCATCCCACCACCACCACCCCATGGCTTCCCACACTTGGTGTCCATACGTTTGTTCTCTACCTCTGTGTCTCTATTTCTTCGCTGCAAACCAGTTCATCTGTACCATTTTTTAGGCTCCACATATATGCATTAATATACAATATTTGTTTTCCTCTTTCTGACTTACTTCATTCTGTATGACAGTATCTCGATCCATCGATGTCTCTACAAATGACCAGTTTCATTCCTTTTTATGGCCGAGTAATATTCCATTTTATATATGTACCACATCTTTATCCATTCATCTGTCTGTGGGCATTTAGGTTGCTTCCATTACCTGGCTATTGTAAATAGTGCTGCAATGAACATTGTGGTGAATGTGCCTTTTTGATTTACGGTTTTCTCTGGGTATATGCCCAGAAGTGGGATTGCTGGATCAGATGGTAATTCTATTTTTAGTTTTTTTAAGGAAACTCCATACTGTTCTCCATAGTGACTGTATCAATTTACATTCCCACCAATAGTGGAAGAGGGCTCCTTTTGTCCACACCCTCCCCAGAATTGGTTGTTTGTAGATTTTCTGATGATGCCGATTCTAACAGGTGTGAGGTGATACCTCATTGTAGTTTTGATTTGCATTTCTCTAATAATTAGTGCTGTTGAGCAGCTTTTCATGTGCGTCTTGGCCATCTCTGTGTCTTCTTTGAAGAAACGTCTCTTTAGATCTTCTGCCCATTTTTGTATTGGGTTGTTTGTTTTTTTAATATTAAGCTGCATGAGCTGTTTATATATATTGGAGATTAAACCTCTGTCCATTGATTCGTTTGCAACGATTTTTGCCCATTCTGAGGGATGCCTTTTTCCATTCCCTTTTTTTTTAACAAAAAAGGAAAGAAAGTAAAAGAAGCAGAACACTAATGTGCGTAAAATATGCCTTTTGAAACGGTCGTTTTGAAATATGGACGTGCTTTGAATTTTTTGTTCGATATGTGACCCCAGGATTTGTTTTCAGGGCAGGTGTCATTTACAGGCCTGCAATGATTTTGAATATCAACTGACCATTAGCGCTGGGATTAAAGCTGCTGTTGTGTGAAACGGCCACAAAGTGGCAGCAGTTCTCCCTTACCAAATCTGGTTACTAGGGCAAGAGAGCCTCAGTGGAAGTGGTGTTCTAGATTGGAATTTAGAATGGAATGTGCCAGGAGAAAGCCCCTCAAGTTTGTCTCACTACTTCTTGTTCGTGTTTTTAATTTATTTATTTTTTTATTTTTTATTACAGCAAGTTTGATTACAATGTTTGGCTTGTTGTAGGTGTGGAAGATGTGGTTCTTTTACACATATACAGATGTCTGTTCTTCCTGGGATCCTTTTCCCATGTACGTTATGACAGAATGTTGAGTAGTCCACTCTTGGTATTCTGTACGTCTTTGGTGATTATATATGTCACCTGTGTTTGTATATGTGTGTTAACCCCGGTATCGTAATGAAACCAATCCTCACAACTTTCCATTGGTGAACCATAAGTTTGTTTACTGAATCTGTGATTGCCCTTCTCCGTGGAAATATCTGCCCTGGTATCCATTTTTAGGTAACACCTATAAGTGATATGATATGATATGTGTCTTTCACTTTCTGACTTACTACAAGTCACGTGATTACTTCTAGACTCATCTACGGTTCTGCAAATGGCATTGTGTCCTTTTTTCCCTTGGCTTCTCTTCTGCCTTAGCGAGGTCCATTTTCAACAATGTGATTCCCTGAGGGTTGTGGATTAGCTGACCTGGGCAGCCTTACCCTGCCGGCCCGCCCTCCCCAGATGTGCCTCGTTGAGGTCAATATAAACAGAGCTCCAGGCAGCAATAGCCACTGAAGCTGTGCCTGACTCCATATTCTCTGCCCCTTCAGCAGTCTCGGGGCTGTGCTGGTGGTTGGGAGTGAGTGGCCACAGCTTTGTGGGTGGCCCGGTGTTAGTGGGGCTCTGCTGGCCTTTCTGCAGGAGTTGCCAGGCTGACACGTGTAAAGAAGAGAATGTGTCACCCATACCTTCAGCTGGAATTTCTCTCCGGACAGAGGTGAGGAAGGAAAAAAGCAGTGGGTGCGGGAGAGGAGGGGTATCTCAGGCAGGGCAATGGAAAGCTTCCGGAAGAGCGTCCAGGGCCAGGACCACCCTGGCTGGCCTGCAGGCACCAAGTTGGCCTGCGTGCTGTCACTGGTGTGGCTCCACGGCCCTTCCTCTAGGCTTTCAAGCCCTTGTACATATTCAGGTGTTTTACCTGGGAAGGGTGGGAACAGTTCAGCAGCAGCTGGCCTGGGGCTCAGCTCACATTTACTCACAGATGCCTCGGCACGGTCCCCCAGCTTTGCAATGAGGATGCTCCTTGCGTGGGGGGTGGGTTGCTGGCTGTATGGGAGATGGTTCCCCACCTCTGACCAATTTCAGAATTGTTTACCACTGGAGCAAGTGCCCTGATAGGGTTTTGCTCTGTATAACTCGTGGGTTCAGTTTTTTTTTTATGGTTCAAGTTAGAATTTATTCCTCTTTTATGTATTTATAGATATAAGCATGGAAATAATTCATTCCTATAAATACATCTGTGAGACGGGAAGAACTTTTTTCTCTTTTATTTTTAAATTTTATTTTTTAAAATTTTGAAATTTAATTTTATTTATTTTTTTATACTGCACGTTATTATTAGTTATGTATTTTATGCATATACATGTATTCAGGTCAATCCCAATCCCCCAACTCATCCCACCACCACCACCCCATGGCTTCCCACACTTGGTGTCCATACGTTTGTTCTCTACCTCTGTGTCTCTATTTATTTCCTGCAAACCAGTTCATCTGTACCATTTTTTAGGCTCCACATATATGCATTAATATACAATATTTGTTTTCCACTTTCTGACTTACTTCATTCTGTATGACAGTCTCTCGATCCATCGATGTCTCTACAAATGACCCAGTTTCATTCCTTTTTATGGCCGAGTAATATTCCATTTTATATACGTACCACATCTTTATCCATTCATCTGTCTGTGGGCATTTAGGTTGCTTCCATTACCTGGCTATTGTAAATAGTGCTGCAACGAATATTGTGGTGAATGTGCCTTTTTGATTTACGGTTTTATCTGGGTATATGCCCAGAAGTGGGATTGCTGGATCAGATAGTAATTCTATTTCTAATTTTTTTAAGGGAACTCCATACTGTTCTCCATAGTGACTGTATCAATTTACATTCCCACCAATAGTGGAAGAGGGCTCCTTTTGTCCACACCCTCCCCAGAAATTGTTGTTTGTAGATTTTCTGATGATGCCGATTCTAACAGGTGTGAGGTGATACCTCATTGTAGTTTTGATTTGCATTTCTCTAATAATTAGTGCTGTTGAGCAGCTTTTCATGTGCGTCTTGGCCATCTCTGTGTCTCCTTTGAAGAAACGTCTCTTTAGATCTTCTGCCCATTTTTGTATTGGGTTGTTTGTTTTTTTAATATTAAGCTGCATGAGCTGTTTATATATATTGGAGATTAAACCTCTGTCCATTGATTCGTTTGCAACGATTTTCGCCCATTCTGAGGGATGCCTTTTTCCATTCCCGTTTTTTTTAACAAAAAAGGAAAGAAAGGAAAAGAAGCAGAACACTAATGTGCATAAAATATGCCTTTTGAAACGGTCGTTTTGAAATATGGACGTCCTTTGAATTTTTTGGTCGATATGTGACCCCAGGATTTGTTTTCAGGGCAGGTGTCATTTACAGGCCTGCAATGATTTTGAATATCAACTGACCATTAGCGCTGGGATTAAAGCTGCTGTTGTGTGAAACGGCCACAAGGTGGCAGCAGTTCACCCTTACCAAATCTGGTTACTAGGGCAAGAGAGCCTCAGTGGAAGTGGTGTTCTAGATTGGAATTTAGAATGGAATGTGCCAGGAGAAAGCCCCTCAAGTTTGTCTCACTACTTCTTGTTCGTGTTTTTAATTTAATTTTTTTATTTTTTATTACAGCAAGTTTGATTACAATGTTTGGCTTGTTGTAGGTGTGGAAGATGTGGTTCTTTTACACATATACAGATGTCTGTTCTTCCTGGGATCCTTTTCCCATGTACGTTATGACAGAATGTTGAGTAGTCCTCTCTTGGTATTCTGTAGGTCTTTGGTGATTATATATGTCACCTGTGTTTGTATATGTCTGTTAACCCCGATATCGTAATGAAACCAATCCTCACACCATTCCATTGGTGAACCATAAGTTTGTTTAATGAATCTGTGATTGCCCTTCTCCGTGGAAATATCTGCCCTGGTATCCATTTTTAGGTAACACCTATAATTGATATGATATGATATGTGTCTTTCACTTTCTGACTTACTACAAGTCACGTGATTACTTCTAGGCTCATTTACGGTGCTGCAAATGGCATTGTGTCCTTTTTTTCCTTGGCTTCTCTTCTGCCTTAGCGAGGTCCATTTTCACCAATGTGATTCCCTGAGGTTTGTGGATTAGCTGACCTGGGCAGCCTTACTCTGCCGGCCCGCCCTCCCCAGGTGTGCCTCGTTGAGGTCAATATAAACAGCGCTCCAGGCAGCAATAGCCCCTGAAGCTGTGCCTGACTCCATATTCTCTGCCCCGTCAGCAGTCTCGGGGCTGTGCTGGTGAGAGGGAGTGAGGGGCCACAGCTTTGTGGGTGGCCCTGTGTGAGTGGGACTCTGCTGGCCTTTCTGCAGGAGTTGCCAGGCTGCCACCTGTAAAGAAGAGGATGTGTCACCCATACTTCCGCTGGAATTTCTCTCCGGACAGAGTTGAGGAAGGAAAAAAGCAGTGGGGGCCGGGACAGGAGGGGTATCTCAGACAGGGCAATGGAAAGCTTCCGGAAGAGCGCCCGGGGCCAAGACCAACCTGGCTGGCCTGCAGGCACCAAGTTGGCCTGCGTGCTGTCGCTGGTGTGGCTCGACGTCCCTTCTTCTAGGCTTTCAAGCCCTTGTACATATTCAGGTGTTTTACCTGGGAAGGGTGGGAACAGTTCAGCAGCAGCTGGCCTGGGGCTCAGCTCACGTTTACTCACAGATGCCTAGGCACGGTCCCCCAGCTTTGCAATGAGGATGCTCCTTGCGTGGGGGGTGGGTTGCTGGCTGTATGGGAGATGGTTTCCCACCTCTGACCAATTTCAGAATTGTTTACCGCTGGAGCAAGTGCCCTGATAGGGTTTTCCTCTGTATAACTCGTGGGTTCAGGTTTTTTTTTTCTTTTATGGTTCAAGTTAGATTTTATTCCTCTTTTATATATTTATAGATATAAGCATGGAAATAATTCATTCCTATAAATACATCTGTGTGACGGGAAGAACTTTTTTCTCTTTTATTTTTAAATTTTATTTTTTAAAATTTTGAAATTAAATTTTATTTTTTTTATACAGCACGTTATTTTTAGTTATGTATTTTATGCATATACATGTATACAGGTCAATCCCAATCTCCTAACTCATCCCACCACCACCACCCCATGGCTTCCCACACTTGGTGTCCATACGTTTGTTCTCTACCTCTGTGTCTCTATTTCTTCCCTGCAAACCAGTTCATCTGTACCATTTTTTAGGTTCCACATATATGCATTAATATACAGTATTTGGTTTCCTCTTTCTGACTTACTTCATTCTGTATGACAGTCTCTCAATCCATCGATGTCTCTACAAATGACCCAGTTTCATTCCTGTTTATGGCCGAGTAATATTTCATTTTATATATGTACCACATCTTTATCCATTCATCTGTCTGTGGGCATTTAGGTTGCTTCCATTACCTGGCTATTGTAAATAGTGCTGCAACGAACATTGTGGTGAATGTGCCTTTTTGATTTACGGTTTTCTCTGGGTATATGCCCAGAAGTGGGATTGCTGGATCAGATGGTAATTCTATTTCTAATTTTTTTAAGGAAACTCCATACTGTTCTCCATAGTGACTGTATCAATTTACATTCCCACCAATAGTGGAAGAGGGCTCCTTTTGTCCACACCCTCCCCAGAATTGGTTGTTTGTAGATTTTCTGATGATGCCGATTCTAACAGGTGTGAGGTGATACCTCATTGTAGTTTTGATTTGCATTTCTCTAATAATTAGTGCTGTTGAGCAGCTTTTCATGTGCGTCTTGGCCATCTCTGTGTCTTCTTTAAAGAAAGTCTCTTTAGATCTTCTGCCCATTTTTGTATTGGGTTGTTTGTTTTTTTAATATTAAGCTGCATGAGCTGTTTATATATATTGGAGATTAAACCTCTGTCCATTGATTCGTTTGCAACGATTTTCGCCCATTCTGAGGGATTCCTTTTTCCATTCCCGTTTTTTTTTAACAAAAAAGGAAAGAAAGGAAAAGAAGCAGAACACTAATGTGCGTAAAATATGCCTTTTGAAACGGTCGTTTTGAAATATGGACGTCCTTTGAATTTTTTGGTCGATATGTGACCCCAGGATTTGTTTTCAGGGCAGGTGTCATTTACAGGCCTGCAATGATTTTGAATATCAACTGACCATTAGCGCTGGGATTAAAGCTGCTGTTGTGTGAAACGGCCACAAGGTGGCTGCAGTTCACCCTTACCAAATCTGGTTACTAGGGCAAGAGAGCCTCAGTGGAAGTGGTGTTCTAGATTGGAATTTAGAATGGAATGTGCCAGGAGAAAGCCCCTCAAGTTTGTCTCACTACTTCTTGTTCGTGTTTTTAATTTAATTTTTTTATTTTTTATTACAGCAAGTTTGATTACAATGTTTGGCTTGTTGTAGGTGTGGAAGATGTGGTTCTTTTACACATATACAGATGTCTGTTCTTCCTGGGATCCTTTTCCCATGTACGTTATGACAGAATGTTGAGTAGTCCTCTCTTGGTATTCTGTAGGTCTTTGGTGATTATATATGTCACCTGTGTTTGTATATGTATGTTAACCCCGATATCGTAATGAAACCAATCCTCACACCATTCCATTGGTGAACCATAAGTTTGTTTAATGAATCTGTGATTGCCCTGCTCCGTGGAAATATCTGCCCTGGTATCCATTTTTAGGTAACACCTATAATTGATATGATATGATATGTGTCTTTCACTTTCTGACTTACTACAAGTCACGTGATTACTTCTAGGCTCATTTACGGTGCTGCAAATGGCATTGTGTCCTTTTTTTCCTTGGCTTCTCTTCTGCCTTAGCGAGGTCCATTTTCACCAATGTGATTCCCTGAGGTTTGTGGATTAGCTGACCTGGGCAGCCTTACTCTGCCGGCCCGCCCTCCCCAGGTGTGCCTCGTTGAGGTCAATATAAACAGCGCTCCAGGCAGCAATAGCCCCTGAAGCTGTGCCTGACTCCATATTCTCTGCCCCGTCAGCAGTCTCGGGGCTGTGCTGGTGAGAGGGAGTGAGGGGCCACAGCTTTGTGGGTGGCCCTGTGTGAGTGGGACTCTGCTGGCCTTTCTGCAGGAGTTGCCAGGCTGCCACCTGTAAAGAAGAGAATGTGTCACCCATACCTTCCGCTGGAATTTCTCTCCGGACAGAGGTGAGGAAGGAAAAAAGCAGTGGGGGCCGGGACAGGAGGGGTATCTCAATCAGGGCAATGGAAAGCTTCCGGAAGAGCACCCGGGGCCAAGACCAACCTGGCTGGCCTGCAGGCACCAAGTTGGCCTGCGTGCTGTCGCTGGTGTGGCTCGACGTCCCTTCTTCTAGGCTTTCAAGCCCTTGTACATATTCAGGTGTTTTACCTGGGAAGGGTGGGAACAGTTCAGCAGCAGCTGGCCTGGGGCTCAGCTCACGTTTACTCACAGATGCCTAGGCACGGACCCCCAGCTTTGCAATGAGGATGCTCCTTGCGTGGGGGGTGGGTTGCTGGCTGTATGGGAGATGGTTTCCCACCTCTGACCAATTTCAGAATTGTTTACCGCTGGAGCAAGTGCCCTGATAGGGTTTTCCTCTGTATAACTCGTGGGTTCAGGTTTTTTTTTTTTCTTTTATGGTTCAAGTTAGATTTTATTCCTCTTTTATATATTTATAGATATAAGCATGGAAATAATTCATTCCTATAAATACATCTGTGTGACGGGAAGAACTTTTTTCTCTTTTATTTTTAAATTTTATTTTTTAAAATTTTGAAATTAAATTTTATTTTTTTTATACAGCACGTTATTTTTAGTTATGTATTTTATGCATATACATGTATACAGGTCAATCCCAATCTCCCAACTCATCCCACCACCACCACCCCATGGCTTCCCACACTTGGTGTCCATACGTTTGTTCTCTACCTCTGTGTCTCTATTTCTTCCCTGCAAACCAGTTCATCTGTACCATTCTTTAGGCTCCACATATATGCATTAATATACAATATTTGTTTTCCTCTTTCTGACTTACTTCATTCTGTATGACAGTCTCTCGATCCATCGATGTCTCTACAAATGACCAGTTTCATTCCTTTTTATGGCCGAGTAATATTCCATTTTATATATGTACCACATCTTTATCCATTCATCTGTCTGTGGGCATTTAGGTTGCTTCTATTACCTGGCTATTGTAAATAGTGCTGCAACGAACATTGTGGTGAATGTGCCTTTTTGATTTACGGTTTTCTCTGGTTATATGCCCAGAAGTGGGATTGCTGGATCAGATGGTAATTCTATTTCTAGTTTTTTTTAAGGAAACTCCATACTGTTCTCCATAGTGACTGTATCAATTTACATTCCCACCAATAGTGGAAGAGGGCTCCTTTTGTCCACACCCTCCCCAGAATTGGTTGTTTGTAGATTTTCTGATGATGCCGATTCTAACGGGTGTGAGGTGATACCTCATTGTAGTTTTGATTTGCATTTCTCTAATAATTAGTGCTGTTGAGCAGCTTTTCATGTGCGTCTTGGCCATCTCTGTGTCTCCTTTGAAGAAACATCTCTTTAGATCTTCTGCCCATTTTTGTATTGGGTTGTTTGTTTTTTTAATATTAAGCTGCATGAGCTGTTTATATATATTGGAGATTAAACCTCTGTCCATTGATTCGTTTGCAACGATTTTTGCCCATTCTGAGGGATGCCTTTTTCCATTCCCGTTTTTTTTAACAAAAAAGGAAAGAAAGGAAAAGAAGCAGAACACTAATGTGCGTAAAATATGCCTTTTGAAACGGTCGTTTTGAAATATGGACGTCCTTTGAATTTTTTGGTCGATATGTGACCCCAGGATTTGTTTTCAGGGCAGGTGTCATTTACAGGCCTGCAATGATTTTGAATATCAACTGACCATTAGCGCTGGGATTAAAGCTGCTGTTGTGTGAAACGGCCACCAGGTGGCAGCAGTTCACCCTTACCAAATCTGGTTACTAGGGCAAGAGAGCCTCAGTGGAAGTGGTGTTCTAGATTGGAATTTAGAATGGAATGTGCCAGGAGAAAGCCCCTCAAGTTTGTCTCACTACTTCTTGTTCGTGTTTTTAATTTAATTTTTTTTATTTTTTTTATTACAGCAAGGTTGATTACAATGTTTGGCTTGTTGTAGGTGTGGAAGATGTGGTTCTTTTACACATATACAGATGTCTGTTCTTCCTGGGATCCTTTTCCCATGTACGTTATGACAGAATGTTGAGTAGTCCTCTCTTGGTATTCTGTAGGTCTTTGGTGATTATATATGTCACCTGTGTTTGTATATGTCTGTTATCCCCGATATCATAATGAAACCAATCCTCACACCTTTCCATTGGTGAACCATAAGTTTGTTTAATGAATCTGTGATTGCCCTTCTCCGTGGAAATATCTGCCCTGGTATCCATTTTTAGGTAACACCTATAAGTGATATGATATGGTATGTGTCTTTCACTTTCTGACTTACTACAAGTCACGTGATTACTTCTAGACTCATTTACGGTGCTGCAAATGGCATTTTGTCCTTTTTTTCCTTGGCTTCTCTTCTGCCTTAGCGAGGTCCATTTTCAACAATGTGATTCCCTGAGGGTTGTGGATTAGCTGACCTGGGCAGCCTTACTGTGCCGGCCCGCCCTCCCCAGGTGTGCCTCGTTGAGGTCAATATAAACAGCGCTCCAGGCAGCAATAGCCCCTGAAGCTGTGCCTGACTCGATATTCTCTGCCCTGTCAGCAGTCTCGGGGCTCTGCTGGTGGCTGGGAGTCAGGGGCCACAGCTTTGTGGGTGGCCCGATGTGAGTGGGGCTCTGCTGGCCTTTCTGCAGGAGTTGCCAGGCTGACACCTGTAAAGAAGAGGATGTGTCACCCATACCTTCCACTGGAATTTCTCTCCGGACAGAGGTGAGGAAGGAAAAAAGAAGTGGGGGCCAGGACAGGAGGGGTATCTCAGGCAGGGCAATGGAAAGCTTCCGGAAGAGCGCCCGGGGCCAGGACCACCCTGGCTGGCCTGCAGGCACCAAGTTGGCCTGCGTGCTGTCACTGGTGTGGCTCCACGGCCCTTCCTCTAGGCTTTCAAGCCCTTGTACATATTCAGGTGTTTTACCTCGGAAGGGTGGGAACAGTTCAGCAGCAGCTGGCCTGGGGCTCAGCTCACGTTTACGCACAGATGCCTCGGCACAGTCCCCCAGCTTTGCAATGAGGACGCTCCTTGTGTGGGGGGTGGGGTGCTGGCTGTATGGGAGATGGTTCCCCACCTCTGACCTATTTCAGAATTGTTTACCGCTGGAGCAAGTGTCCAGATAGGGTTTTCCTCTGTATAAATGGTGGGTTCAGGTTTTTTTTTTCTTTTATGTTTCAAGTTAGATTTTATTCCTCTTTTATGTATTTATAGATATAAGCATGGAAATAATTCATTTCTATAAATACATCTGTGAGACGGGAAGAACTTTTTTCTCTTTTATTTTTAAATTTTATTGTTTAGAATTTTGAAATTAATTAATTTATTTTTTTATACAGCAGGTTATTATTAGTTATGTAGTTTATGCATATAAATGTATACAGGTCAATCCCAATCTCCCAACTCATCCCACCACCACCACCCCATGGCTTCCCACACTTGGTGTCCATACGTTTGTTCTCTACCTCTGTGTCTCTATTTCTTCGCTGCAAACCAGTTCATCTGTACCATTTTTTAGGTTCCCCATATATGCGTTAATATACAGTATTTGGTTTCCTCTTTTTGACTACATTCTGTATGACAGTCTCTTGATCCATCGATGTCTCTACAAATGACCCAGTTTCATTCCTTTTTATGGCCGAGTAATATTTCATTTTATATATGTACCACATCTTTATCCATTCATCTGTCTGTGGGCATTTAGATTGCTTCCATTACCTGGCTATTGTAAATAGTGCTGCAATGAACATTGTGGTGAATGTGCCTTTTTGATTTACGGTTTTCTCTGGGTATATGCCCAGAAGTGGGATTGCTGGATCAGATGGTAATTCTATTTCTAGTTTTTTTAAGGAAACTCCATACTGTTCTCCATAGTGACTGTATCAATTTACATTCCCACCAATAGTGGAAGAGGGCTCCTTTTGTCCACACCCTCCCCAGAATTGGTTGTTTGTAGATTTTCTGATGACGCCGATTCTAACACGTGTGAGGTGATACCTCATTGTAGTTTTGATTTGCATTTCTCTAATAATTAGTGCTGTTGAGCAGCTTTTCATGTGCGTCTTGGCCATCTCTGTGTCTTCTTTGAAGAAACGTCTCTTTAGATCTTCTGCCCATTTTGGTATTGGGTTGTTTGTTTTTTTAATATTAAGCTGCATGAGCTGTTTATATATATTGGAGATTAAACCTCTGTCCATTGATTCGTTTGCAACGATTTTTGCCCATTCTGAGGGATGCCTTTTTCCATTCCCGTTTTTTTTAACAAAAGAGGAAAGAAAGGAAAAGAAGCAGAACACTAATGTGCGTAAAATATGCCTTTTGAAACGGTCCTTTTGAAATATGGACGTCCTTTGAATTTTTTGGTCGATATGTGACCCCAGGATTTGTTTTCAGGGCAGGTGTCATTTACAGGCCTGCAATGATTTTGAATATCAACTGACCATTAGCGCTGGGATTAAAGCTGCTGTTGTGTGAAACGGCCACAAGGTGGCAGCAGTTCACCCTTACCAAATCTGGTTATTAGGGCAAGAGAGCCTCAGTGGAAGTGGTGTTCTAGATTGGAATTTAGAATGGAATGTGCCAGGAGAAAGCCCCTCAAGTTTGTCTCACTACTTCTTGTTCGTGTTTTTAATTTAATTTTTTTATTTTTTATTACAGCAAGTTTGATTACAATGTTTGGCTTGTTGTAGGTGTGGAAGATGTGGTTCTTTTACACATATACAGATGTCTGTTCTTCCTGGGATCCTTTTCCCATGTACGTTATGACAGAATGTTGAGTAGTCCTCTCTTGGTATTCTGTAGGTCTTTGGTGATTATATATGTCACCTGTGTTTGTATATGTCTGTTAACCCCGATATCGTAATGAAACCAATCCTCACACCTTTCCATTGGTGAACCATAAGTTTGTTTAATGAATCTGTGATTGCCCTTCTTCGTGGAAATATCTGCCCTGGTATCCATTTTTAGGTAACACCTATAAGTGATATGATATGGTATGTGTCTTTCACTTTCTGACTTACTACAAGTCACGTGATTACTTCTAGACTCATTTACGGTGCTGCAAATGGCATTTTGTCCTTTTTTTCCTTGGCTTCTCTTCTGCCTTAGCGAGGTCCATTTTCAACAATGTGATTCCCTGAGGGTTGTGGATTAGCTGACCTGGGCAGCCTTACCCTGCCGGCCCGCCCTCCCCAGGTGTGCCTCATTGAGGTCAATATAAACAGCGCTCCAGGCAGCAATAGCCCCTGAAGCTGTGCCTGACTCCTTATTCTCTGCCCCGTCAGCAGTCTCGGGGCTCTGCTGTTGGGAGGGAGTGAGGGGCCACAGCTTTGTGGGTGGCCCGGTGTGAGTGGGGCTCTGCTGGCCTTTCTGCAGGAGTTGCCAGGCTGACACCTGTAAAGAAGAGGATGTGTCACCCATACCTTCCGCTGGAATTTCTCTCCGGACAGAGGTGAGGAAGGAAAAAAGCAGTGGGGGCCAGGACAGGAGGGGTATCTCAGGCAGGGCAATGGAAAGCTTCTGGAAGAGCGCCTGGGGCCTGGACCACCCTGGCTGGCCTGCAGGCACCAAGTTGGCCTGCGTGCTGTCGCTGGTGTGGCTCGACGGCCCTTCCTCTAGGCTTTCAAGCCCTTGTACATATTCAGGTGTTTTACCTGGGAAGGGTGGGAACAGTTCAGCAGCAGCTGGCCTGGGGCTCAGCTCACGTTTACGCACAGATGCCTCGGCACAGTCCCCCAGCTTTGCAATGAGGACGCTCCTTGTGTGGGGGGTGGGGTGCTGGCTGTATGGGAGATGGTTCCCCACCTCTGACCAATTTCAGAATTGTTTACCGCTGGAGCAAGTGTCCAGATAGGGTTTTCCTCTGTATAAATGGTGGGTTCAGGTTTTTTTTTTCTTTTATGTTTCAAGTTAGATTTTATTCCTCTTTTATGTATTTATAGATATAAGCATGGAAATAATTCATTCCTATAAATACATCTGTGAGACGGGAAGAACTTTTTTCTCTTTTATTTTTAAATTTTATTGTTTAGAATTTTGAAATTAATTAATTTATTTTTTTATACAGCAGGTTATTATTAGTTATGTAGTTTATGCATATAAATGTATACAGGTCAATCCCAATCTCCCAACTCATCCCACCACCACCACCCCATGGCTTCCCACACTTGGTGTCCATACGTTTGTTCTCTACCTCTGTGTCTCTATTTCTTCGCTGCAAACCAGTTCATCTGTACTATTTTTTAGGTTCCACATATATGCCTTAATATACAGTATTTGGTTTCCTCTTTCTGACTTCATTCTGTATGACAGTCTCTTGATCCATCGATGTCTCTACAAATGACCCAGTTTCATTCCTTTTTATGGCCGAGTAATATTTCATTTTATATATGTACCACATCTTTATCCATTCATCTGTCTGTGGGCATTTAGGTTGCTTCCATTACCTGGCTATTGTAAATAGTGCTGCAATGAACATTGTGGTGAATGTGCCTTTTTGATTTACGGTTTTCTCTGGGTATATGCCCAGAAGTGGGATTGCTGGATCAGATGGTAATTCTATTTCTAGTTTTTTTTAAGGAAACTCCATACAGTTCTCCATAGTGACTGTATCAATTTACATTCCCACCAATAGTGGAAGAGGGCTCCTTTTGTCCACACCCTCCCCAGAATTGGTTGTTTGTAGATTTTCTGATGATGCCGATTCTAACGGGTGTGAGGTGATACCTCATTGTAGTTTTGATTTGCATTTCTCTAATAATTAGTGCTGTTGAGCAGCTTTTCATGTGCGTCTTGGCCATCTCTGTGTCTCCTTTGAAGAAACATCTCTTTAGATCTTCTGCCCATTTTTGTATTGGGTTGTTTGTTTTTTTAATATTAAGCTGCATGGGCTGTTTATATATATTGGAGATTAAACCTCTGTCCATTGATTCGTTTGCAACGATTTTTGCCCATTCTGAGGGATGCCTTTTTCCATTCCCGTTTTTTTTAACAAAAAAGGAAAGAAAGGAAAAGAAGCAGAACACTAATGTGCGTAAAATATGCCTTTTGAAACGGTCGTTTTGAAATATGGACGTCCTTTGAATTTTTTGGTCGATATGTGACCCCAGGATTTGTTTTCAGGGCAGGTGTCATTTACAGGCCTGCAATGATTTTGAATATCAACTGACCATTAGCGCTGGGATTAAAGCTGCTGTTGTGTGAAACGGCCACAAGGTGGCAGCAGTTCACCCTTACCAAATCTGGTTACTAGGGCAAGAGAGCCTCAGTGGAAGTGGTGTTCTAGATTGGAATTTAGAATGGAATGTGCCAGGAGAAAGCCCCTCAAGTTTGTCTCACTACTTCTTGTTCGTGTTTTTAATTTAATTTTTTTTATTTTTTATTACAGCAAGGTTGATTACAATGTTTGGCTTGTTGTAGGTGTGGAAGATGTGGTTCTTTTACACATATACAGATGTCTGTTCTTCCTGGGATCCTTTTCCCATGTACGTTATGACAGAATGTTGAGTAGTCCTCTCTTGGTATTCTGTAGGTCTTTGGTGATTATATATGTCACCTGTGTTTGTATATGTCTGTTATCCCCGATATCGTAATGAAACCAATCCTCACACCTTTCCATTGGTGAACCATAAGTTTGTTTAATGAATCTGTGATTGCCCTTCTCCGTGGAAATATCTGCCCTGGTATCCATTTTTAGGTAACACCTATAAGTGATATGATATGATATGTGTCTTTCACTTTCTGACTTACTACAAGTCACGTGATTACTTCTAGACTCATCTACGGTGCTGCAAATAGCATTGTGTCCTTTTTTCCGTTGGCTTCTCTTCTGCCTTAGCGAGGTCCATTTTCAACAATGTAATTCCCTGAGGGTTGTGGATTAACTGACCTGGGCAGCCTTACCCTGCCGGCCCGCCCTCCCCAGGTGTGCCTCATTGAGGTCAATATAAACAGCGCTCCAGGCAGCAATAGCCCCTGAAGCTGTGCCTGACTCCATATTCTCTGCCCCGTCAGCAGTCTCGGGGCTCTGCTGGTGGGTGGGAGTGAGGGGCCACAGCTCTGTTGGTGGCCCGGTGTGAGTGGGGCTCTGCTGGCCTTTCTGCAGGAGTTGCCAGGCTGACACCTGTAAAGAAGAGGATGTGTCACCCATACCTTCCGCTGGAATTTCTCTCCGGACAGAGGTGAGGAAGGAAAAAAGCAGTGGGGGCCAGGTCAGGAGGGGTATCTCAGGCAGGGCAATGGAATGCTTCCGGAAGAGCGCCCGGGGCCAGGACCACCCTGGCTGGCCTGCAGGCACCAAGTTGGCCTGCGTGCTGTCGCTGGTGTGGCTCCACGGCCCTTCCTCTAGGCTTTCAAGCCCTTGTACATATTCAGGTGTTTTACCTGGGAAGGGTGGGAACAGTTCAGCAGCAGCTGGCCTGGGGCTCAGCTCACGTTTACGCACAGATGCCTCGGCACAGTCCCCCAGCTTTGCAATGAGGACGCTCCTTGTGTGGGGGGTGGGGTGCTGGCTGTATGGGAGATGGTTCCCCACCTCTGACCAATTTCAGAATTGTTTACCGCTGGAGCAAGTGTCCAGATAGGGTTTTCCTCTGTATAAATGGTGGGTTCAGGTTTTTTTTTTCTTTTATGTTTCAAGTTAGATTTTATTCCTCTTTTATGTATTTATAGATATAAGCATGGAAATAATTCATTCCTATAAATACATCTGTGAGACGGGAAGAACTTTTTTCTCTTTTATTTTTAAATTTTATTGTTTAGAATTTTGAAATTAATTAATTTATTTTTTATACAGCAGGTTATTATTAGTTATGTATTTTATGCATATAAATGTATACAGGTCAATCCCAATCTCCCAACTCATCCCACCACCACCACCCCATGGCTTCCCACACTTGGTGTCCATACGTTTGTTCTCTACCTCTGTGTCTCTATTTCTTCGCTGCAAACCAGTTCATCTGTACCATTTTTTAGGTTCCCCATATATGCCTTAATATACACTATTTGGTTTCCTCTTTTTGACTTCATTCTGTATGACAGTCTCTTGATCCATCGATGTCTCTACAAATGACCCAGTTTCATTCCTTTTTATGGCCGAGTAATATTTCATTTTATATATGTACCACATCTTTATCCATTCATCTCTCTGTGGGCATTTAGATTGCTTCCATTACCTGGCTATTGTAAATAGTGCTGCAATGAACATTGTGGTGAATGTGCCTTTTTGATTTACGGTTTTCTCTGGGTATATGCCCAGAAGTGGGATTGCTGGATCAGATGGTAATTCTATTTCTAGTTTTTTTAAGGAAACTCCATACTGTTCTCCATAGTGACTGTATCAATTTACATTCCCACCAATAGTGGAAGAGGGCTCCTTTTGTCCACACCCTCCCCAGAATTGGTTGTTTGTAGATTTTCTGATGACGCCGATTCTAACAGGTGTGAGGTGATACCTCATTGTAGTTTTGATTTGCATTTCTCTAATAATTAGTGCTGTTGAGCAGCTTTTCATGTGCGTCTTGGCCATCTCTGTGTCTTCTGTGAAGAAACGTCTCTTTAGATCTTCTGCCCATTTTGGTATTGGGTTGTTTGTTTTTTTAATATTAAGCTGCATGAGCTGTTTATATATATTGGAGATTAAACCTCTGTCCATTGATTCGTTTGCAACGATTTTTGCCCATTCTGAGGGATGCCTTTTTCCATTCCCGTTTTTTTTAACAAAAAAGGAAAGAAAGGAAAAGAAGCAGAACACTAATGTGCGTAAAATATGCCTTTTGAAACGGTCCTTTTGAAATATGGACGTCCTTTGAATTTTTTGGTCGATATGTGACCCCAGGATTTGTTTTCAGGGCAGGTGTCATTTACAGGCCTGCAATGATTTTGAATATCAACTGACCATTAGCGCTGGGATTAAAGCTGCTGTTGTGTGAAACGGCCACCAGGTGGCAGCAGTTCACCCTTACCAAATCTGGTTATTAGGGCAAGAGAGCCTCAGTGGAAGTGGTGTTCTAGATTGGAATTTAGAATGGAATGTGCCAGGAGAAAGCCCCTCAAGTTTGTCTCACTACTTCTTGTTCATGTTTTTAATTTAATTTTTTTATTTTTTATTACAGCAAGTTTGATTACAATGTTTGGCTTGTTGTAGGTGTGGAAGATGTGGTTCTTTTACACATATACAGATGTCTGTTCTTCCTGGGATCCTTTTCCCATGTACGTTATGACAGAATGTTGAGTAGTCCTCTCTTGGTATTCTGTAGGTCTTTGGTGATTATATATGTCACCTGTGTTTGTATATGTCTGTTAACCCCGATATCGTAATGAAACCAATCCTCACACCTTTCCATTGGTGAACCATAAGTTTGTTTAATGAATCTGTGATTGCCCTTCTTCGTGGAAATATCTGCCCTGGTATCCATTTTTAGGTAACACCTATAAGTGATATGATATGGTATGTGTCTTTCACTTTCTGACTTACTACAAGTCACGTGATTACTTCTAGACTCATTTACGGTGCTGCAAATGGCATTTTGTCCTTTTTTTCCTTGGCTTCTCTTCTGCCTTAGCGAGGTCCATTTTCAACAATGTGATTCCCTGAGGGTTGTGGATTAGCTGACCTGGGCAGCCTTACCCTGCCGGCCCGCCCTCCCCAGGTGTGCCTCATTGAGGTCAATATAAACAGCGCTCCAGGCAGCAATAGCCCCTGAAGCTGTGCCTGACTCCTTATTCTCTGCCCCGTCAGCAGTCTCGGGGCTCTGCTGTTGGGAGGGAGTGAGGGGCCACAGCTTTGTGGGTGGCCCGGTGTGAGTGGGGCTCTGCTGGCCTTTCTGCAGGAGTTGCCAGGCTGACACCTGTAAAGAAGAGGATGTGTCACCCATACCTTCCGCTGGAATTTCTCTCCGGACAGAGGTGAGGAAGGAAAAAAGCAGTGGGGGCCAGGACAGGAGGGGTATCTCAGGCAGGGCAATGGAAAGCTTCTGGAAGAGCGCCTGGGGCCTGGACCACCCTGGCTGGCCTGCAGGCACCAAGTTGGCCTGCGTGCTGTCGCTGGTGTGGCTCGACGGCCCTTCCTCTAGGCTTTCAAGCCCTTGTACATATTCAGGTGTTTTACCTGGGAAGGGTGGGAACAGTTCAGCAGCAGCTGGCCTGGGGCTCAGCTCACGTTTACGCACAGATGCCTCGGCACAGTCCCCCAGCTTTGCAATGAGGACGCTCCTTGTGTGGGGGGTGGGGTGCTGGCTGTATGGGAGATGGTTCCCCACCTCTGACCAATTTCAGAATTGTTTACCGCTGGAGCAAGTGTCCAGATAGGGTTTTCCTCTGTATAAATGGTGGGTTCAGGTTTTTTTTTTCTTTTATGTTTCAAGTTAGATTTTATTCCTCTTTTATGTATTTATAGATATAAGCATGGAAATAATTCATTCCTATAAATACATCTGTGAGACGGGAAGAACTTTTTTCTCTTTTATTTTTAAATTTTATTGTTTAGAATTTTGAAATTAATTAATTTATTTTTTTATACAGCAGGTTATTATTAGTTATGTAGTTTATGCATATAAATGTATACAGGTCAATCCCAATCTCCCAACTCATCCCACCACCACCACCCCATGGCTTCCCACACTTGGTGTCCATACGTTTGTTCTCTACCTCTGTGTCTCTATTTCTTCGCTGCAAACCAGTTCATCTGTACTATTTTTTAGGTTCCACATATATGCCTTAATATACAGTATTTGGTTTCCTCTTTCTGACTTCATTCTGTATGACAGTCTCTTGATCCATCGATGTCTCTACAAATGACCCAGTTTCATTCCTTTTTATGGCCGAGTAATATTTCATTTTATATATGTACCACATCTTTATCCATTCATCTGTCTGTGGGCATTTAGGTTGCTTCCATTACCTGGCTATTGTAAATAGTGCTGCAATGAACATTGTGGTGAATGTGCCTTTTTGATTTACGGTTTTCTCTGGGTATATGCCCAGAAGTGGGATTGCTGGATCAGATGGTAATTCTATTTCTAGTTTTTTTTAAGGAAACTCCATACAGTTCTCCATAGTGACTGTATCAATTTACATTCCCACCAATAGTGGAAGAGGGCTCCTTTTGTCCACACCCTCCCCAGAATTGGTTGTTTGTAGATTTTCTGATGATGCCGATTCTAACGGGTGTGAGGTGATACCTCATTGTAGTTTTGATTTGCATTTCTCTAATAATTAGTGCTGTTGAGCAGCTTTTCATGTGCGTCTTGGCCATCTCTGTGTCTCCTTTGAAGAAACATCTCTTTAGATCTTCTGCCCATTTTTGTATTGGGTTGTTTGTTTTTTTAATATTAAGCTGCATGGGCTGTTTATATATATTGGAGATTAAACCTCTGTCCATTGATTCGTTTGCAACGATTTTTGCCCATTCTGAGGGATGCCTTTTTCCATTCCCGTTTTTTTTAACAAAAAAGGAAAGAAAGGAAAAGAAGCAGAACACTAATGTGCGTAAAATATGCCTTTTGAAACGGTCGTTTTGAAATATGGACGTCCTTTGAATTTTTTGGTCGATATGTGACCCCAGGATTTGTTTTCAGGGCAGGTGTCATTTACAGGCCTGCAATGATTTTGAATATCAACTGACCATTAGCGCTGGGATTAAAGCTGCTGTTGTGTGAAACGGCCACAAGGTGGCAGCAGTTCACCCTTACCAAATCTGGTTACTAGGGCAAGAGAGCCTCAGTGGAAGTGGTGTTCTAGATTGGAATTTAGAATGGAATGTGCCAGGAGAAAGCCCCTCAAGTTTGTCTCACTACTTCTTGTTCGTGTTTTTAATTTAATTTTTTTTATTTTTTATTACAGCAAGGTTGATTACAATGTTTGGCTTGTTGTAGGTGTGGAAGATGTGGTTCTTTTACACATATACAGATGTCTGTTCTTCCTGGGATCCTTTTCCCATGTACGTTATGACAGAATGTTGAGTAGTCCTCTCTTGGTATTCTGTAGGTCTTTGGTGATTATATATGTCACCTGTGTTTGTATATGTCTGTTATCCCCGATATCGTAATGAAACCAATCCTCACACCTTTCCATTGGTGAACCATAAGTTTGTTTAATGAATCTGTGATTGCCCTTCTCCGTGGAAATATCTGCCCTGGTATCCATTTTTAGGTAACACCTATAAGTGATATGATATGATATGTGTCTTTCACTTTCTGACTTACTACAAGTCACGTGATTACTTCTAGACTCATCTACGGTGCTGCAAATAGCATTGTGTCCTTTTTTCCGTTGGCTTCTCTTCTGCCTTAGCGAGGTCCATTTTCAACAATGTAATTCCCTGAGGGTTGTGGATTAACTGACCTGGGCAGCCTTACCCTGCCGGCCCGCCCTCCCCAGGTGTGCCTCATTGAGGTCAATATAAACAGCGCTCCAGGCAGCAATAGCCCCTGAAGCTGTGCCTGACTCCATATTCTCTGCCCCGTCAGCAGTCTCGGGGCTCTGCTGGTGGGTGGGAGTGAGGGGCCACAGCTCTGTTGGTGGCCCGGTGTGAGTGGGGCTCTGCTGGCCTTTCTGCAGGAGTTGCCAGGCTGACACCTGTAAAGAAGAGGATGTGTCACCCATACCTTCCGCTGGAATTTCTCTCCGGACAGAGGTGAGGAAGGAAAAAAGCAGTGGGGGCCAGGTCAGGAGGGGTATCTCAGGCAGGGCAATGGAATGCTTCCGGAAGAGCGCCCGGGGCCAGGACCACCCTGGCTGGCCTGCAGGCACCAAGTTGGCCTGCGTGCTGTCGCTGGTGTGGCTCCACGGCCCTTCCTCTAGGCTTTCAAGCCCTTGTACATATTCAGGTGTTTTACCTGGGAAGGGTGGGAACAGTTCAGCAGCAGCTGGCCTGGGGCTCAGCTCACGTTTACGCACAGATGCCTCGGCACAGTCCCCCAGCTTTGCAATGAGGACGCTCCTTGTGTGGGGGGTGGGGTGCTGGCTGTATGGGAGATGGTTCCCCACCTCTGACCAATTTCAGAATTGTTTACCGCTGGAGCAAGTGTCCAGATAGGGTTTTCCTCTGTATAAATGGTGGGTTCAGGTTTTTTTTTTCTTTTATGTTTCAAGTTAGATTTTATTCCTCTTTTATGTATTTATAGATATAAGCATGGAAATAATTCATTCCTATAAATACATCTGTGAGACGGGAAGAACTTTTTTCTCTTTTATTTTTAAATTTTATTGTTTAGAATTTTGAAATTAATTAATTTATTTTTTATACAGCAGGTTATTATTAGTTATGTATTTTATGCATATAAATGTATACAGGTCAATCCCAATCTCCCAACTCATCCCACCACCACCACCCCATGGCTTCCCACACTTGGTGTCCATACGTTTGTTCTCTACCTCTGTGTCTCTATTTCTTCGCTGCAAACCAGTTCATCTGTACCATTTTTTAGGTTCCCCATATATGCCTTAATATACACTATTTGGTTTCCTCTTTTTGACTTCATTCTGTATGACAGTCTCTTGATCCATCGATGTCTCTACAAATGACCCAGTTTCATTCCTTTTTATGGCCGAGTAATATTTCATTTTATATATGTACCACATCTTTATCCATTCATCTCTCTGTGGGCATTTAGATTGCTTCCATTACCTGGCTATTGTAAATAGTGCTGCAATGAACATTGTGGTGAATGTGCCTTTTTGATTTACGGTTTTCTCTGGGTATATGCCCAGAAGTGGGATTGCTGGATCAGATGGTAATTCTATTTCTAGTTTTTTTAAGGAAACTCCATACTGTTCTCCATAGTGACTGTATCAATTTACATTCCCACCAATAGTGGAAGAGGGCTCCTTTTGTCCACACCCTCCCCAGAATTGGTTGTTTGTAGATTTTCTGATGACGCCGATTCTAACAGGTGTGAGGTGATACCTCATTGTAGTTTTGATTTGCATTTCTCTAATAATTAGTGCTGTTGAGCAGCTTTTCATGTGCGTCTTGGCCATCTCTGTGTCTTCTGTGAAGAAACGTCTCTTTAGATCTTCTGCCCATTTTGGTATTGGGTTGTTTGTTTTTTTAATATTAAGCTGCATGAGCTGTTTATATATATTGGAGATTAAACCTCTGTCCATTGATTCGTTTGCAACGATTTTTGCCCATTCTGAGGGATGCCTTTTTCCATTCCCGTTTTTTTTAACAAAAAAGGAAAGAAAGGAAAAGAAGCAGAACACTAATGTGCGTAAAATATGCCTTTTGAAACGGTCCTTTTGAAATATGGACGTCCTTTGAATTTTTTGGTCGATATGTGACCCCAGGATTTGTTTTCAGGGCAGGTGTCATTTACAGGCCTGCAATGATTTTGAATATCAACTGACCATTAGCGCTGGGATTAAAGCTGCTGTTGTGTGAAACGGCCACCAGGTGGCAGCAGTTCACCCTTACCAAATCTGGTTATTAGGGCAAGAGAGCCTCAGTGGAAGTGGTGTTCTAGATTGGAATTTAGAATGGAATGTGCCAGGAGAAAGCCCCTCAAGTTTGTCTCACTACTTCTTGTTCATGTTTTTAATTTAATTTTTTTATTTTTTATTACAGCAAGTTTGATTACAATGTTTGGCTTGTTGTAGGTGTGGAAGATGTGGTTCTTTTACACATATACAGATGACTGTTCTTCCTGGGATCCTTTTCCCATGTACGTTATGACAGAATGTTGAGTAGTCCTCTCTTGGTATTCTGTAGGTCTTTGGTGATTATATATGTCACCTGTGTTTGTATATGTCTGTTATCCCCGATATCGTAATGAAACCAATCCTCACACCTTTCCATTGGTGAACCATAAGTTTGTTTAATGAATCTGTGATTGCCCTTCTCCGTGGAAATATCTGCCCTGGTATCCATTTTTAGGTAACACCTATAAGTGATATGATATGGTATGTGTCTTTCACTTTCTGACTTACTACAAGTCACGTGATTACTTCTAGACTCATCTATGGTGCTGCAAATAGCATTGTGTCCTTTTTTCCGTTGGCTTCTATTCTGCCTTAGCGAGGTCCATTTTCAACAATGTGATTCCCTGAGGGTTGTGGATTAGCTGACCTGGGCAGCCTTACCCTGCCGGCCCGCCCTCCCCAGGTGTGCCTCATTGAGGTCAATATAAACAGCGCTCCAGGCAGCAATCGCCCCTGAAGCTGTGCCTGACTCCATATTCTCTGCCCCGTCAGCAGTCTCGGGGCTGTGCTGGTGGGTGGGAGTGAGGGGCCACAGCTTTGTGGGTGGCCCGGTGTGAGTGGGGCTCTGCTGGCCTTTCTGCAGGAGTTGCCAGGCTGACACCTGTAAAGAAGAGGATGTGTCACCCATACCTTCCGCTGGAATTTCTCTCCGGACAGAGGTGAGGAAGGAAAAAAGCAGTGGGGGCCAGGTCAGGAGGGGTATCTCAGGCAGGGCAATGGAATGCTTCCGGAAGAGCGCCCGGGGCCAGGACCACCCTGGCTGGCCTGCAGGCACCAAGTTGGCCTGCGTGCTGTCGCTGGTGTGGCTCCACGGCCCTTCCTCTAGGCTTTCAAGCCCTTGTACATATTCAGGTGTTTTACCTGGGAAGGGTGGGAACAGTTCAGCAGCAGCTGGCCTGGGGCTCAGCTCACGTTTACGCACAGATGCCTCGGCACAGTCCCCCAGCTTTGCAATGAGGACGCTCCTTGTGTGGGGGGTGGGGTGCTGGCTGTATGGGAGATGGTTCCCCACCTCTGACCAATTTCAGAATTGTTTACCGCTGGAGCAAGTGTCCAGATAGGGTTTTCCTCTGTATAAATGGTGGGTTCAGGTTTTTTTTTTCTTTTATGTTTCAAGTTAGATTTTATTCCTCTTTTATGTATTTATAGATATAAGCATGGAAATAATTCATTCCTATAAATACATCTGTGAGACGGGAAGAACTTTTTTCTCTTTTATTTTTAAATTTTATTGTTTAGAATTTTGAAATTAATTTATTTTTTTATACAGCAGGTTATTATTAGTTATGTATTTTATGCATATAAATGTATACAGGTCAATCCCAATCTCCCAACTCATCCCACCACCACCACCCCATGGCTTCCCACACTTGGTGTCCATACGTTTGTTCTCTACCTCTGTGTCTCTATTTCTTCGCTGCAAACCTGTTCATCTGTACCATTTTTTAGGTTCCACATATATGCCTTAATATACAGTATTTGGTTTCCTCTTTCTGACTTCATTCTGTATGACAGTCTCTTGATCCATCGATGTCTCTACAAATGACCCAGTTTCATTCCTTTTTATGGCCGAGTAATATTTCATTTTATATATGTACCACATCTTTATCCATTCATCTGTCTGTGGGCATTTAGGTTGCTTCCATTACCTGGCTATTGTAAATAGTGCTGCAATGAACATTGTGGTGAATGTGCCTTTTTGATTTACGGTTTTCTCTGGGTATATGCCCAGAAGTGGGATTGCTGGATCAGATGGTAATTCTATTTCTAGTTTTTTTTAAGGAAACTCCATACTGTTCTCCATAGTGACTGTATCAATTTACATTCCCACCAATAGTGGAAGAGGGCTCCTTTTGTCCACACCCTCCCCAGAATTGGTTGTTTGTAGATTTTCTGATGATGCCGATTCTAACGGGTGTGAGGTGATACCTCATTGTAGTTTTGATTTGCATTTCTCTAATAATTAGTGCTGTTGAGCAGCTTTTCATGTGCGTCTTGGCCATCTCTGTGTCTCCTTTGAAGAAACATCTCTTTAGATCTTCTGCCCATTTTTGTATTGGGTTGTTTGTTTTTTTAATATTAAGCTGCATGAGCTGTTTATATATATTGGAGATTAAACCTCTGTCCATTGATTCGTTTGCAACGATTTTTGCCCATTCTGAGGGATGCCTTTTTCCATTCCTGTTTTTTTTTAACAAAAAAGGAAAGAAAGGAAAAGAAGCAGAACACTAATGTGCGTAAAATATGCCTTTTGAAACGGTCGTTTTGAAATATGGACGTGCTTTGAATTTTTTGGTCGATATGTGACCCCAGGATTTGTTTTCAGGGCAGGTGTCATTTACAGGCCTGCAATGATTTTGAATATCAACTGACCATTAGCGCTGGGATTAAAGCTGCTGTTGTGTGAAACGGCCACCAGGAGGCAGCAGTTCACCCTTACCAAATCTGGTTACTAGGGCAAGAGAGCCTCAGTGGAAGTGGTGTTCTAGATTGGAATTTAGAATGGAATGTGCCAGGAGAAAGCCCCTCAAGTTTGTCTCACTACTTCTTGTTCGTGTTTTTAATTTAATTTTTTTTATTTTTTATTACAGCAAGGTTGATTACAATGTTTGGCTTGTTGTAGGTGTGGAAGATGTGGTTCTTTTACACATATACAGATGTCTGTTCTTCCTGGGATCCTTTTCCCATGTACGTTATGACAGAATGTTGAGTAGTCCTCTCTTGGTATTCTGTAGGTCTTTGGTGATTATATATGTCACCTGTGTTTGTATATGTCTGTTATCCCCGATCTCGTAATGAAACCAATCCTCACACCTTTCCATTCGTGAACCATAAGTTTGTTTAATGAATCTGTGATTGCCCTTCTCCGTGGAAATATCTGCCCTGGTATCCATTTTTAGGTAACACGTATAAGTGATATGATATGGTATGTGTCTTTCACTTTCTGACTTACTACTAGTCACGTGATTACTTCTAGACTCATTTACGGTGCTGCAAATGGCATTTTGTCCTTTTTTTCGTTGGCTTCTCTTCTGCCTTAGCGAGGTCCATTTTCAACAATGTGATTCCCTGAGGGTTGTGGATTAGCTGACCTGGGCAGCCTTACCCTGCCGGCCCGCCCTCCCCAGGTGTGCCTCGTTGAGGTCAATATAAACAGCGCTCCAGGCAGCAATAGCCCCTGAAGCTGTGCCTGACTCCATATTCTCTGCCCCGTCAGCAGTCTCGGGGCTCTGCTGGTGGGTGGGATTGAGGGGCCACAGCTTTGTGGGTGGCCCAGTGTGAGTGGGGCTCTGCTGGCCTTTCTGCAGGAGTTGCCAGGCTGACACCTGTAAAGAAGAGGATGTGTCACCCATACCTTCCGCTGGAATTTCTCTCCGGACAGAGGTGAGGAAGGAAAAAAGCAGTGGGGGCCAGGACAGGAGGGGTATCTCAGGCAGGGCAATGGAATGCTTCCGGAAGAGCGCCCGGGGCCAGGACCACCCTGGCTGGCCTGCAGGCACCAAGTTGGCCTGCGTGCTGTCGCTGGTGTGGCTCCACGGCCCTTCCTCTAGGCTTACAAGCCCTTGTACATATTCAGGTGTTTTACCTGGGAAGGGTGGGAACAGTTCAGCAGCAGCTGGCCTGGGGCTCAGCTCACGTTTACGCACAGATGCCTCGGCACAGTCCCCCAGCTTTGCAATGAGGACGCTCCTTGTGTGGGGGGTGGGGTGCTGGCTGTATGGGAGATGGTTCCCCACCTCTGACCAATTTCAGAATTGTTTACCGCTGGAGCAAGTGTCCAGATAGGGTTTTCCTCTGTATAAATGGTGGGTTCAGGTTTTTTTTTCTTTTATGTTTCAAGTTAGATTTTATTCCTCTTTTATGTATTTATAGATATAAGCATGGAAATAATTCATTCCTATAAATACATCTGTGAGACGGGAAGAACTTTTTTTCTCTTTTATTTTTAAATTTTATTGTTTAGAATTTTGAAATTAATTAATTTATTTTTTATACAGCAGGTTATTATTAGTTATGTATTTTATGCATATAAATGTATACAGGTCAATCCCAATCTCCCAACTCATCCCACCACCACCACCCCATGGCTTCCCACACTTGGTGTCCATACGTTTGTTCTCTACCTCTGTGTCTCTATTTCTTCGCTGCAAACCAGTTCATCTGTACCATTTTTTAGGTTCCACATATATGCCTTAATATTCAGTATTTGGTTTCCTCTTTCTGACTTCATTCTGTATGACAGTCTCTTGATCCATCGATGTCTCTACAAATGACCCAGTTTCATTCCTTTTTATGGCCGAGTAATAGTCCATTTTATATATGTACCACATCTTTATCCATTCATCTGTCTGTGGGCATTTAGGTTGCTTCCATTACCTGGCTATTGTAAATAGTGCTGCAATGAACATTGTGGTGAATGTGCCTTTTTGATTTACGGTTTTCTCTGGGTATATGCCCAGAAGTGGGATTGCTGGATCAGATGGTAATTCTATTTTTAGTTTTTTTAAGGAAACTCCATACTGTTCTCCATAGTGACTGTATCAATTTACATTCCCACCAATAGTGGAAGAGGGCTCCTTTTGTCCACACCCTCCCCAGAATTGGTTGTTTGTAGATTTTCTGATGATGCCGATTCTAACAGGTGTGAGGTGATACCTCATTGTAGTTTTGATTTGCATTTCTCTAATAATTAGTGCTGTTGAGCAGCTTTTCATGTGCGTCTTGGCCATCTCTGTGTCTTCTTTGAAGAAACGTCTCTTTAGATCTTCTGCCCATTTTTGTATTGGGTTGTTTGTTTTTTTAATATTAAGCTGCATGAGCTGTTTATATATATTGGAGATTAAACCTCTGTCCATTGATTCGTTTGCAACGATTTTTGCCCATTCTGAGGGATGCCTTTTTCCATTCCCTTTTTTTTTAACAAAAAAGGAAAGAAAGTAAAAGAAGCAGAACACGAATGTGCGTAAAATATGCCTTTTGAAACGGTCGTTTTGAAATATGGACGTGCTTTGAATTTTTTGTTCGATATGTGACCCCAGGATTTGTTTTCAGGGCAGGTGTCATTTACAGGCCTGCAATGATTTTGAATATCAACTGACCATTAGCGCTGGGATTAAAGCTGCTGTTGTGTGAAACGGCCACAAAGTGGCAGCAGTTCTCCCTTACCAAATCTGGTTACTAGGGCAAGAGAGCCTCAGTGGAAGTGGTGTTCTAGATTGGAATTTAGAATGGAATGTGCCAGGAGAAAGCCCCTCAAGTTTGTCTCACTACTTCTTGTTCGTGTTTTTAATTTATTTATTTTTTTATTTTTTATTACAGCAAGTTTGATTACAATGTTTGGCTTGTTGTAGGTGTGGAAGATGTGGTTCTTTTACACATATACAGATGTCTGTTCTTCCTGGGATCCTTTTCCCATGTACGTTATGACAGAATGTTGAGTAGTCCACTCTTGGTATTCTGTACGTCTTTGGTGATTATATATGTCACCTGTGTTTGTATATGTGTGTTAACCCCGGTATCGTAATGAAACCAATCCTCACAACTTTCCATTGGTGAACCATAAGTTTGTTTACTGAATCTGTGATTGCCCTTCTCCGTGGAAATATCTGCCCTGGTATCCATTTTTAGGTAACACCTATAAGTGATATGATATGATATGTGTCTTTCACTTTCTGACTTACTACAAGTCACGTGATTACTTCTAGACTCATCTACGGTTCTGCAAATGGCATTGTGTCCTTTTTTCCCTTGGCTTCTCTTCTGCCTTAGCGAGGTCCATTTTCAACAATGTGATTCCCTGAGGGTTGTGGATTAGCTGACCTGGGCAGCCTTACCCTGCCGGCCCGCCCTCCCCAGATGTGCCTCGTTGAGGTCAATATAAACAGAGCTCCAGGCAGCAATAGCCACTGAAGCTGTGCCTGACTCCATATTCTCTGCCCCTTCAGCAGTCTCGGGGCTGTGCTGGTGGTTGGGAGTGAGTGGCCACAGCTTTGTGGGTGGCCCGGTGTTAGTGGGGCTCTGCTGGCCTTTCTGCAGGAGTTGCCAGGCTGACACGTGTAAAGAAGAGAATGTGTCACCCATACCTTCAGCTGGAATTTCTCTCCGGACAGAGGTGAGGAAGGAAAAAAGCAGTGGGTGCGGGAGAGGAGGGGTATCTCAGGCAGGGCAATGGAAAGCTTCCGGAAGAGCGTCCAGGGCCAGGACCACCCTGGCTGGCCTGCAGGCACCAAGTTGGCCTGCGTGCTGTCACTGGTGTGGCTCCACGGCCCTTCCTCTAGGCTTTCAAGCCCTTGTACATATTCAGGTGTTTTACCTGGGAAGGGTGGGAACAGTTCAGCAGCAGCTGGCCTGGGGCTCAGCTCACATTTACTCACAGATGCCTCGGCACGGTCCCCCAGCTTTGCAATGAGGACGCTCCTTGCGTGGGGGGTGGGTTGCTGGCTGTATGGGAGATGGTTCCCCACCTCTGACCAATTTCAGAATTGTTTACCACTGGAGCAAGTGCCCTGATAGGGTTTTGCTCTGTATAACTCGTGGGTTCAGTTTTTTTTTTATGGTTCAAGTTAGAATTTATTCCTCTTTTATGTATTTATAGATATAAGCATGGAAATAATTCATTCCTATAAATACATCTGTGAGACGGGAAGAACTTTTTTCTCTTTTATTTTTAAATTTTATTTTTTAAAATTTTGAAATTTAATTTTATTTATTTTTTTATACTGCACGTTATTATTAGTTATGTATTTTATGCATATACATGTATTCAGGTCAATCCCAATCCCCCAACTCATCCCACCACCACCACCCCATGGCTTCCCACACTTGGTGTCCATACGTTTGTTCTCTACCTCTGTGTCTCTATTTATTTCCTGCAAACCAGTTCATCTGTACCATTTTTTAGGCTCCACATATATGCATTAATATACAATATTTGTTTTCCACTTTCTGACTTACTTCATTCTGTATGACAGTCTCTCGATCCATCGATGTCTCTACAAATGACCCAGTTTCATTCCTTTTTATGGCCGAGTAATATTCCATTTTATATACGTACCACATCTTTATCCATTCATCTGTCTGTGGGCATTTAGGTTGCTTCCATTACCTGGCTATTGTAAATAGTGCTGCAACGAATATTGTGGTGAATGTGCCTTTTTGATTTACGGTTTTATCTGGGTATATGCCCAGAAGTGGGATTGCTGGATCAGATAGTAATTCTATTTCTAATTTTTTTAAGGGAACTCCATACTGTTCTCCATAGTGACTGTATCAATTTACATTCCCACCAATAGTGGAAGAGGGCTCCTTTTGCCCACACCCTCCCCAGAATTGGTTGTTTGTAGATTTTCTGATGATGCCGATTCTAACAGGTGTGAGGTGATACCTCATTGTAGTTTTGATTTGCATTTCTCTAATAATTAGTGCTGTTGAGCAGCTTTTCATGTGCGTCTTGGCCATCTCTGTGTCTCCTTTGAAGAAACGTCTCTTTAGATCTTCTGCCCATTTTTGTATTGGGTTGTTTGTTTTTTTAATATTAAGCTGCATGAGCTGTTTATATATATTGGAGATTAAACCTCTGTCCATTGATTCGTTTGCAACGATTTTCGCCCATTCTGAGGGATGCCTTTTTCCATTCCCGTTTTTTTTAACAAAAAAGGAAAGAAAGGAAAAGAAGCAGAACACTAATGTGCATAAAATATGCCTTTTGAAACGGTCGTTTTGAAATATGGACGTGCTTTGAATTTTTTGGTCGATATGTGACCCCAGGATTTGTTTTCAGGGCAGGTGTCATTTACAGGCCTGCAATGATTTTGAATATCAACTGACCATTAGCGCTGGGATTAAAGCTGCTGTTGTGTGAAACGGCCACAAAGTGGCAGCAGTTCTCCCTTACCAAATCTGGTTACTAGGGCAAGAGAGCCTCAGTGGAAGTGGTATTCTAGATTGGAATTTTGAATGGAATGTGCCAGGAGAAAGCCCCTCAAGTTTGTCTCACTACTTCTTGTTCGTGTTTTTAATTTATTTATTTTTTTATTTTTTATTACAGCAAGTTTGATTACAATGTTTGGCTTGTTGTAGGTGTGGAAGATGTGGTTCTTTTACACATATACAGATGTCTGTTCTTCCTGGGATCCTTTTCCCATGTACGTTATGACAGAATGTTGAGTAGTCCACTCTTGGTATTCTGTAGGTCTTTGGTGATTATATATGTCACCTGTGTTTGTATATGTGTGTTAACCCCGGTATCGTAATGAAACCAATCCTCACAACTTTCCATTGGTGAACCATAAGTTTGTTTACTGAATCTGTGATTGCCCTTCTCCGTGGAAATATCTGCCCTGGTATCCATTTTTAGGTAACACCTATAAGTGATATGATATGATATGTGTCTTTCACTTTCTGACTTACTACAAGTCACGTGATTACTTCTAGACTCATCTACGGTGCTGCAAATGGCATTGTGTCCTTTTTTCCCTTGGCTTCTCTTCTGCCTTAGCGAGGTCCATTTTCAACAATGTGATTCCCTGAGGGTTGTGGATTAGCTGACCTGGGCAGCCTTACCCTGCCGCCCGCCCTCCCCAGATGTGCCTCGTTGAGGTCAATATAAACAGAGCTCCAGGCAGCAATAGCCCCTGAAGCTGTGCCTGACTCCATATTCTCTGCCCCGTCAGCAGTCTCGGGGCTGTGCTGGTGGGAGGGAGTGAGGGGCCACAGCTTTGTGGGTGGCCCGGTGTTAGTGGGGCTCTGCTGGCCTTTCTGCAGGAGTTGCCAGGCTGACACGTGTAAAGAAGAGGATGTGTCACCCATACCTTCCGCTGGAATTTCTCTCCGGACAGAGGTGAGGAAGGAAAAAAGCAGTGGGTGCGGGAGAGGAGGGGTATCTCAGGCAGGGCAATGGAAAGCTTCCGGAAGAGCGCCCGGGGCCAGGACCACCCTGGCTGGCCTGCAGGCACCAAGTTGGCCTGCGTGCTGTCGCTGGTGTGGCTCCACGGCCCTTCCTCTAGGCTTTCAAGCCCTTGTACATATTCAGGTGTTTTACCTGGGAAGGGTGGGAACAGTTCAGCAGCAGCTGGCCTGGGGCTCAGCTCACGTTTACGCACAGATGCCTCGGCACAGTCCCCCAGCTTTGCAATGAGGACGCTCCTTGTGTGGGGGGTGGGGTGCTGGCTGTATGGGAGATGGTTCCCCACCTCTGACCAATTTCAGAATTGTTTACCGCTGGAGCAAGTGTCCAGATAGGGTTTTCCTCTGTATAAATGGTGGGTTCAGGTTTTTTTTTTCTTTTATGTTTCAAGTTAGATTTTATTCCTCTTTTATGTATTTATAGATATAAGCATGGAAATAATTCATTCCTATAAATACATCTGTGAGACGGGAAGAACTTTTTTCTCTTTTATTTTTAAATTTTATTGTTTAGAATTTTGAAATTAATTAATTTATTTTTTTATACAGCAGGTTATTATTAGTTATGTAGTTTATGCATATAAATGTATACAGGTCAATCCCAATCTCCCAACTCATCCCACCACCACCACCCCATGGCTTCCCACACTTGGTGTCCATACGTTTGTTCTCTACCTCTGTGTCTCTATTTCTTCGCTGCAAACCAGTTCATCTGTACTATTTTTTAGGTTCCACATATATGCCTTAATATACAGTATTTGGTTTCCTCTTTCTGACTTCATTCTGTATGACAGTCTCTTGATCCATCGATGTCTCTACAAATGACCCAGTTTCATTCCTTTTTATGGCCGAGTAATATTTCATTTTATATATGTACCACATCTTTATCCATTCATCTGTCTGTGGGCATTTAGGTTGCTTCCATTACCTGGCTATTGTAAATAGTGCTGCAATGAACATTGTGGTGAATGTGCCTTTTTGATTTATGGTTTTCTCTGGGTATATGCCCAGAAGTGGGATTGCTGGATCAGATGGTAATTCTATTTCTAGTTTTTTTTAAGGAAACTCCATACAGTTCTCCATAGTGACTGTATCAATTTACATTCCCACCAATAGTGGAAGAGGGCTCCTTTTGTCCACACCCTCCCCAGAATTGGTTGTTTGTAGATTTTCTGATGATGCCGATTCTAACGGGTGTGAGGTGATACCTCATTGTAGTTTTGATTTGCATTTCTCTAATAATTAGTGCTGTTGAGCAGCTTTTCATGTGCGTCTTGGCCATCTCTGTGTCTCCTTTGAAGAAACATCTCTTTAGATCTTCTGCCCATTTTTGTATTGGGTTGTTTGTTTTTTTAATATTAAGCTGCATGGGCTGTTTATATATATTGGAGATTAAACCTCTGTCCATTGATTCGTTTGCAACGATTTTTGCCCATTCTGAGGGATGCCTTTTTCCATTCCCGTTTTTTTTAACAAAAAAGGAAAGAAAGGAAAAGAAGCAGAACACTAATGTGCGTAAAATATGCCTTTTGAAACGGTCGTTTTGAAATATGGACGTCCTTTGAATTTTTTGGTCGATATGTGACCCCAGGATTTGTTTTCAGGGCAGGTGTCATTTACAGGCCTGCAATGATTTTGAATATCAACTGACCATTAGCGCTGGGATTAAAGCTGCTGTTGTGTGAAACGGCCACAAGGTGGCAGCAGTTCACCCTTACCAAATCTGGTTACTAGGGCAAGAGAGCCTCAGTGGAAGTGGTGTTCTAGATTGGAATTTAGAATGGAATGTGCCAGGAGAAAGCCCCTCAAGTTTGTCTCACTACTTCTTGTTCGTGTTTTTAATTTAATTTTTTTATTTTTTATTACAGCAAGTTTGATTACAATGTTTGGCTTGTTGTAGGTGTGGAAGATGTGGTTCTTTTACACATATACAGATGACTGTTCTTCCTGGGATCCTTTTCCCATGTACGTT
This sequence comes from Mesoplodon mirus, assembly GCF_964341445.2. Lineage (NCBI taxonomy): Eukaryota > Metazoa > Chordata > Mammalia > Artiodactyla > Ziphiidae > Mesoplodon > Mesoplodon mirus. The sequence goes on along the minus strand of NW_028295428.1, from coordinate 116,296 downwards.
ATGACAGAATGTTGAGTAGTCCTCTCTTGGTATTCTGTAGGTCTTTGGTGATGATATATGTCACCTGTGTTTGTATATGTCTGTTAACCCCGATATCGTAATGAAACCAATCCTCACACCTTTCCATTGGTGAACCATAAGTTTGTTTAATGAATCTGTGATTGCCCTTCTCCGTGGAAATATCTGCCCTGGTATCCATTTTTAGGTAACACCTATAAGTGATATGATATGGTATGTGTCTTTCACTTTCTGACTTACTACAAGTCACGTGATTACTTCTAGACTCATTTACGGTGCTGCAAATGGCATTTTGTCCTTTTTTTCCTTGGCTTCTCTTCTGCCTTAGCGAGGTCCATTTTCAACAATGTGATTCCCTGAGGGTTGTGGATTAGCTGACCTGGGCAGCCTTACCCTGCCGGCCCGCCCTCCCGAGGTGTGCCTCATTGAGGTCAATATAAACAGCGCTCCAGGCAGCAATAGCCCCTGAAGCTGTGCCTGACTCCATATTCTCTGCCCCGTCAGCAGTCTCGGGGCTGTGCTGGTGGGAGGGAGTGAGGGGCCACAGCTTTGTGGGTGGCCCGGTGTGAGTGGGGCTCTGCTGGCCTTTCTGCAGGAGTTGCCAGTCTGACACCTGTAAAGAAGAGGATGTGTCACCCATACCTTCCGCTGGAATTTCTCTCCGGACAGAGGTGAGGAAGGAAAAAAGCAGTGGGGGCCAGGACAGGAGGGGTATCTCAGGCAGGGCAATGGAAAGCTTCCGGAAGAGCGCCCGGGGCCAGGACCACCCTGGCTGGCCTGCAGGCACCAAGTTGGCCTGCGTGCTGTCGCTGGTGTGGCTCGACGGCCCTTCCTCTAGGCTTTCAAGCCCTTGTACATATTCAGGTGTTTTACCTGGGAAGGGTGGGAACAGTTCAGCAGCAGCTGGCCTGGGGCTCAGCTCACGTTTACGCACAGATGCCTCGGCACAGTCCCCCAGCTTTGCAATGAGTACGCTCCTTGTGTGGGGGGTGGGGTGCTGGCTGTATGGGAGATGGTTCCCCACCTCTGACCAATTTCAGAATTGTTTACCGCTGGAGCAAGTGTCCAGATAGGGTTTTCCTCTGTATAAATGGTGGGTTCAGGTTTTTTTTTTCTTTTATGTTTCAAGTTAGATTTTATTCCTCTTTTATGTATTTATAGATATAAGCATGGAAATAATTCATTCCTATAAATACATCTGTGAGACGGGAAGAACTTTTTTCTCTTTTATTTTTAAATTTTATTGTTTAGAATTTTGAAATTAATTAATTTATTTTTTTATACAGCAGGTTATTATTAGTTATGTAGTTTATGCATATAAATGTATACAGGTCAATCCCAATCTCCCAACTCATCCCACCACCACCACCCCATGGCTTCCCACACTTGGTGTCCATACGTTTGTTCTCTACCTCTGTGTCTCTATTTCTTCGCTGCAAACCAGTTCATCTGTACTATTTTTTAGGTTCCACATATATGCCTTAATATACAGTATTTGGTTTCCTCTTTCTGACTTCATTCTGTATGACAGTCTCTTGATCCATCGATGTCTCTACAAATGACCCAGTTTCATTCCTTTTTATGGCCGAGTAATATTTCATTTTATATATGTACCACATCTTTATCCATTCTTCTGTCTGTGGGCATTTAGGTTGCTTCCATTACCTGGCTATTGTAAATAGTGCTGCAATGAACATTGTGGTGAATGTGCCTTTTTGATTTATGGTTTTCTCTGGGTATATGCCCAGAAGTGGGATTGCTGGATCAGATGGTAATTCTATTTCTAGTTTTTTTTTAAGGAAACTCCATACTGTTCTCCATAGTGACTGTATCAATTTACATTCCCACCAATAGTGGAAGAGGGCTCCTTTTGTCCACACCCTCCCCAGAATTGGTTGTTTGTAGATTTTCTGATGATGCCGATTCTAACGGGTGTGAGGTGATACCTCATTGTAGTTTTGATTTGCATTTCTCTAATAATTAGTGCTGTTGAGCAGCTTTTCATGTGCGTCTTGGCCATCTCTGTGTCTCCTTTGAAGAAACATCTCTTTAGATCTTCTGCCCATTTTTGTATTGGGTTGTTTGTTTTTTTAATATTAAGCTGCATGAGCTGTTTATATATATTGGAGATTAAACCTCTGTCCATTGATTCGTTTGCAACGATTTTTGCCCATTCTGAGGGATGCCTTTTTCCATTCCCGTTTTTTTTAACAAAAAAGGAAAGAAAGGAAAAGAAGCAGAACACTAATGTGCGTAAAATATGCCTTTTGAAACGGTCCTTTTGAAATATGGACGTCCTTTGAATTTTTTGGTCGATATGTGACCCCAGGATTTGTTTTCAGGGCAGGTGTCATTTACAGGCCTGCAATGATTTTGAATATCAACTGACCATTAGCGCTGGGATTAAAGCTGCTGTTGTGTGAAACGGCCACCAGGTGGCAGCAGTTCACCCTTACCAAATCTGGTTACTAGGGCAAGAGAGCCTCAGTGGAAGTGGTGTTCTAGATTGGAATTTAGAATGGAATGTGCCAGGAGAAAGCCCCTCAAGTTTGTCTCACTACTTCTTGTTCGTGTTTTTAATTTAATTTTTTTTATTTTTTATTACAGCAAGGTTGATTACAATGTTTGGCTTGTTGTAGGTGTGGAAGATGTGGTTCTTTTACACATATACAGATGTCTGTTCTTCCTGGGATCCTTTTCCCATGTACGTTATGACAGAATGTTGAGTAGTCCTCTCTTGGTATTCTGTAGGTCTTTGGTGATTATATATGTCACCTGTGTTTGTATATGTCTGTTATCCCCGATATCGTAATGAAACCAATCCTCACACCTTTCCATTGGTGAACCATAAGTTTGTTTAATGAATCTGTGATTGCCCTTCTCCGTGGAAATATCTGCCCTGGTATCCATTTTTAGGTAACACCTATAAGTGATATGATATGATATGTGTCTTTCACTTTCTGACTTACTACAAGTCACGTGATTACTTCTAGACTCATCTACGGTGCTGCAAATAGCATTGTGTCCTTTTTTCCGTTGGCTTCTCTTCTGCCTTAGCGAGGTCCATTTTCAACAATGTAATTCCCTGAGGGTTGTGGATTAGCTGACCTGGGCAGCCTTACCCTGCCGGCCCGCCCTCCCCAGGTGTGCCTCATTGAGGTCAATATAAACAGAGCTCCAGGCAGCAATAGCCCCTGAAGCTGTGCCTGACTCCATATTCTCTGCCCCGTCAGCAGTCTCGGGGCTCTGCTGGTGGGTGGGAGTGAGGGGCCACAGCTCTGTTGGTGGCCCGGTGTGAGTGGGGCTCTGCTGGCCTTTCTGCAGGAGTTGCCAGGCTGACACCTGTAAAGAAGAGGATGTGTCACCCATACCTTCCGCTGGAATTTCTCTCCGGACAGAGGTGAGGAAGGAAAAAAGCAGTGGGGGCCAGGTCAGGAGGGGTATCTCAGGCAGGGCAATGGAATGCTTCCGGAAGAGCGCCCGGGGCCAGGACCACCCTGGCTGGCCTGCAGGCACCAAGTTGGCCTGCGTGCTGTCGCTGGTGTGGCTCCACGGCCCTTCCTCTAGGCTTTCAAGCCCTTGTACATATTCAGGTGTTTTACCTGGGAAGGGTGGGAACAGTTCAGCAGCAGCTGGCCTGGGGCTCAGCTCACGTTTACGCACAGATGCCTCGGCACAGTCCCCCAGCTTTGCAATGAGGACGCTCCTTGTGTGGGGGGTGGGGTGCTGGCTGTATGGGAGATGGTTCCCCACCTCTGACCAATTTCAGAATTGTTTACCGCTGGAGCAAGTGTCCAGATAGGGTTTTCCTCTGTATAAATGGTGGGTTCAGGTTTTTTTTTTCTTTTATGTTTCAAGTTAGATTTTATTCCTCTTTTATGTATTTATAGATATAAGCATGGAAATAATTCATTCCTATAAATACATCTGTGAGACGGGAAGAACTTTTTTCTCTTTTATTTTTAAATTTTATTGTTTAGAATTTTGAAATTAATTAATTTATTTTTTATACAGCAGGTTATTATTAGTTATGTATTTTATGCATATAAATGTATACAGGTCAATCCCAATCTCCCAACTCATCCCACCACCACCACCCCATGGCTTCCCACACTTGGTGTCCATACGTTTGTTCTCTACCTCTGTGTCTCTATTTCTTCGCTGCAAACCAGTTCATCTGTACCATTTTTTAGGTTCCCCATATATGCCTTAATATACACTATTTGGTTTCCTCTTTTTGACTTCATTCTGTATGACAGTCTCTTGATCCATCGATGTCTCTACAAATGACCCAGTTTCATTCCTTTTTATGGCCGAGTAATATTTCATTTTATATATGTACCACATCTTTATCCATTCATCTGTCTGTGGGCATTTAGGTTGCTTCCATTACCTGGCTATTGTAAATAGTGCAGCAATGAACATTGTGGTGAATGTGCCTTTTTGATTTACGGTTTTCTCTGGGTATATGCCCAGAAGTGGGATTGCTGGATCAGATGGTAATTCTATTTCTAGTTTTTTTAAGGAAACTCCATACTGTTCTCCATAGTGACTGTATCAATTTACATTCCCACCAATAGTGGAAGAGGGCTCCTTTTGTCCACACCCTCCCCAGAATTGGTTGTTTGTAGATTTTCTGATGACGCCGATTCTAACAGGTGTGAGGTGATACCTCATTGTAGTTTTGATTTGCATTTCTCTAATAATTAGTGCTGTTGAGCAGCTTTTCATGTGCGTCTTGGCCATCTCTGTGTCTTCTGTGAAGAAACGTCTCTTTAGATCTTCTGCCCATTTTGGTATTGGGTTGTTTGTTTTTTTAATATTAAGCTGCATGAGCTGTTTATATATATTGGAGATTAAACCTCTGTCCATTGATTCGTTTGCAACGATTTTTGCCCATTCTGAGGGATGCCTTTTTCCATTCCCGTTTTTTTTAACAAAAAAGGAAAGAAAGGAAAAGAAGCAGAACACTCATGTGCGTAAAATATGCCTTTTGAAACGGTCCTTTTGAAATATGGACGTCCTTTGAATTTTTTGGTCGATATGTGACCCCAGGATTTGTTTTCAGGGCAGGTGTCATTTACAGGCCTGCAATGATTTTGAATATCAACTGACCATTAGCGCTGGGATTAAAGCTGCTGTTGTGTGAAACGGCCACCAGGTGGCAGCAGTTCACCCTTACCAAATCTGGTTATTAGGGCAAGAGAGCCTCAGTGGAAGTGGTGTTCTAGATTGGAATTTAGAATGGAATGTGCCAGGAGAAAGCCCCTCAAGTTTGTCTCACTACTTCTTGTTCGTGTTTTTAATTTAATTTTTTTATTTTTTATTACAGCAAGTTTGATTACAATGTTTGGCTTGTTGTAGGTGTGGAAGATGTGGTTCTTTTACACATATACAGATGACTGTTCTTCCTGGGATCCTTTTCCCATGTACGTTATGACAGAATGTTGAGTAGTCCTCTCTTGGTATTCTGTAGGTCTTTGGTGATTATATATGTCACCTGTGTTTGTATATGTCTGTTATCCCCGATATCGTAATGAAACCAATCCTCACACCTTTCCATTGGTGAACCATAAGTTTGTTTAATGAATCTGTGATTGCCCTTCTCCGTGGAAATATCTGCCCTGGTATCCATTTTTAGGTAACACCTATAAGTGATATGATATGGTATGTGTCTTTCACTTTCTGACTTACTACAAGTCACGTGATTACTTCTAGACTCATCTATGGTGCTGCAAATAGCATTGTGTCCTTTTTTCCGTTGGCTTCTATTCTGCCTTAGCGAGGTCCATTTTCAACAATGTGATTCCCTGAGGGTTGTGGATTAGCTGACCTGGGCAGCCTTACCCTGCCGGCCCGCCCTCCCCAGGTGTGCCTCATTGAGGTCAATATAAACAGAGCTCCAGGCAGCAATCGCCCCTGAAGCTGTGCCTGACTCCATATTCTCTGCCCCGTCAGCAGTCTCGGGGCTGTGCTGGTGGGTGGGAGTGAGGGGCCACAGCTTTGTGGGTGGCCCGGTGTGAGTGGGGCTCTGCTGGCCTTTCTGCAGGAGTTGCCAGGCTGACACCTGTAAAGAAGAGGATGTGTCACCCATACCTTCCGCTGGAATTTCTCTCCGGACAGAGGTGAGGAAGGAAAAAAGCAGTGGGGGCCAGGTCAGCAGGGGTATCTCAGGCAGGGCAATGGAATGCTTCCGGAAGAGCGCCCGGGGCCAGGACCACCCTGGCTGGCCTGCAGGCACCAAGTTGGCCTGCGTGCTGTCGCTGGTGTGGCTCCACGGCCCTTCCTCTAGGCTTTCAAGCCCTTGTACATATTCAGGTGTTTTACCTGGGAAGGGTGGGAACAGTTCAGCAGCAGCTGGCCTGGGGCTCAGCTCACGTTTACGCACAGATGCCTCTGCACAGTCCCCCAGCTTTGCAATGAGGACGCTCCTTGTGTGGGGGGTGGGGTGCTGGCTGTATGGGAGATGGTTCCCCACCTCTGACCAATTTCAGAATTGTTTACCGCTGGAGCAAGTGTCCAGATAGGGTTTTCCTCTGTATAAATGGTGGGTTCAGGTTTTTTTTTTTCTTTTATGTTTCAAGTTAGATTTTATTCCTCTTTTATGTATTTATAGATATAAGCATGGAAATAATTCATTCCTATAAATACATCTGTGAGACGGGAAGAACTTTTTTCTCTTTTATTTTTAAATTTTATTGTTTAGAATTTTGAAATTAATTTATTTTTTTATACAGCAGGTTATTATTAGTTATGTATTTTATGCATATAAATGTATACAGGTCAATCCCAATCTCCCAACTCATCCCACCACCACCACCCCATGGCTTCCCACACTTGGTGTCCATACGTTTGTTCTCTACCTCTGTGTCTCTATTTCTTCGCTGCAAACCTGTTCATCTGTACCATTTTTTAGGTTCCACATATATGCCTTAATATACAGTATTTGGTTTCCTCTTTCTGACTTCATTCTGTATGACAGTCTCTTGATCCATCGATGTCTCTACAAATGACCCAGTTTCATTCCTTTTTATGGCCGAGTAATATTTCATTTTATATATGTACCACATCTTTATCCATTCATCTGTCTGTGGGCATTTAGGTTGCTTCCATTACCTGGCTATTGTAAATAGTGCTGCAAAGAACATTGTGGTGAATGTGCCTTTTTGATTTACGGTTTTCTCTGGGTATATGCCCAGAAGTTGGATTGCTGGATCAGATGGTAATTCTATTTCTAGTTTTTTTTAAGGAAACTCCATACTGTTCTCCATAGTGACTGTATCAATTTACATTCCCACCAATAGTGGAAGAGGGCTCCTTTTGTCCACACCCTCCCCAGAATTGGTTGTTTGTAGATTTTCTGATGATGCCGATTCTAACGGGTGTGAGGTGATACCTCATTGTAGTTTTGATTTGCATTTCTCTAATAATTAGTGCTGTTGAGCAGCTTTTCATGTGCGTCTTGGCCATCTCTGTGTCTCCTTTGAAGAAACATCTCTTTAGATCTTCTGCCCATTTTTGTATTGGGTTGTTTGTTTTTTTAATATTAAGCTGCATGAGCTGTTTATATATATTGGAGATTAAACCTCTGTCCATTGATTCGTTTGCAACGATTTTTGCCCATTCTGAGGGATGCCTTTTTCCATTCCTGTTTTTTTTTAACAAAAAAGGAAAGAAAGGAAAAGAAGCAGAACACTAATGTGCGTAAAATATGCCTTTTGAAACGGTCGTTTTGAAATATGGACGTCCTTTGAATTTTTTGGTCGATATGTGACCCCAGGATTTGTTTTCAGGGCAGGTGTCATTTACAGGCCTGCAATGATTTTGAATATCAACTGACCATTAGCGCTGGGATTAAAGCTGCTGTTGTGTGAAACGGCCACCAGGAGGCAGCAGTTCACCCTTACCAAATCTGGTTACTAGGGCAAGAGAGCCTCAGTGGAAGTGGTGTTCTAGATTGGAATTTAGAATGGAATGTGCCAGGAGAAAGCCCCTCAAGTTTGTCTCACTACTTCTTGTTCGTGTTTTTAATTTAATTTTTTTTATTTTTTATTACAGCAAGGTTGATTACAATGTTTGGCTTGTTGTAGGTGTGGAAAATGTGGTTCTTTTACACATATACAGATGTCTGTTCTTCCTGGGATCCTTTTCCCATGTACGTTATGACAGAATGTTGAGTAGTCCTCTCTTGGTATTCTGTAGGTCTTTGGTGATTATATATGTCACCTGTGTTTGTATATGTCTGTTATCCCCGATCTCGTAATGAAACCAATCCTCACACCTTTCCATTGGTGAACCATAAGTTTGTTTAATGAATCTGTGATTGCCCTTCTCCGTGGAAATATCTGCCCTGGTATCCATTTTTAGGTAACACGTATAAGTGATATGATATGGTATGTGTCTTTCACTTTCTGACTTACTACTAGTCACGTGATTACTTCTAGACTCATTTACGGTGCTGCAAATGGCATTTTGTCCTTTTTTTCGTTGGCTTCTCTTCTGCCTTAGCGAGGTCCATTTTCAACAATGTGATTCCCTGAGGGTTGTGGATTAGCTGACCTGGGCAGCCTTACCCTGCCGGCCCGCCCTCCCCAGGTGTGCCTCGTTGAGGTCAATATAAACAGCGCTCCAGGCAGCAATAGCCCCTGAAGCTGTGCCTGACTCCATATTCTCTGCCCCGTCAGCAGTCTCGGGGCTCTGCTGGTGGGTGGGATTGAGGGGCCACAGCTTTGTGGGTGGCCCAGTGTGAGTGGGGCTCTGCTGGCCTTTCTGCAGGAGTTGCCAGGCTGACACCTGTAAAGAAGAGGATGTGTCACCCATACCTTCCGCTGGAATTTCTCTCCGGACAGAGGTGAGGAAGGAAAAAAGCAGTGGGGGCCAGGACAGGAGGGGTATCTCAGGCAGGGCAATGGAATGCTTCCGGAATAGCGCCCGGGGCCAGGACCACCCTGGCTGGCCTGCAGGCACCAAGTTGGCCTGCGTGCTGTCGCTGGTGTGGCTCCACGGCCCTTCCTCTAGGCTTACAAGCCCTTGTACATATTCAGGTGTTTTACCTGGGAAGGGTGGGAACAGTTCAGCAGCAGCTGGCCTGGGGCTCAGCTCACGTTTACGCACAGATGCCTCGGCACAGTCCCCCAGCTTTGCAATGAGGACGCTCCTTGTGTGGGGGGTGGGGTGCTGGCTGTATGGGAGATGGTTCCCCACCTCTGACCAATTTCAGAATTGTTTACCGCTGGAGCAAGTGTCCAGATAGGGTTTTCCTCTGTATAAATGGTGGGTTCAGGTTTTTCTTTCTTTTATGTTTCAAGTTAGATTTTATTCCTCTTTTATGTATTTATAGATATAAGCATGGAAATAATTCATTCCTATAAATACATCTGTGAGACGGGAAGAACTTTTTTTCTCTTTTATTTTTAAATTTTATTGTTTAGAATTTTGAAATTAATTAATTTATTTTTTTATACAGCAGGTTATTATTAGTTATGTATTTTATGCATATAAATGTATACAGGTCAATCCCAATCTCCCAACTCATCCCACCACCACCACCCCATGGCTTCCCACACTTGGTGTCCATACGTTTGTTCTCTACCTCTGTGTCTCTATTTCTTCGCTGCAAACCTGTTCATCTGTACCATTTTTTAGGTTCCACATATATGCCTTAATATTCAGTATTTGGTTTCCTCTTTCTGACTTCATTCTGTATGACAGTCTCTTGATCCATCGATGTCTCTACAAATGACCCAGTTTCATTCCTTTTTATGGCCGAGTAATAGTCCATTTTATATATGTACCACATCTTTATCCATTCATCTGTCTGTGGGCATTTAGGTTGCTTCCATTACCTGGCTATTGTAAATAGTGCTGCAATGAACATTGTGGTGAATGTGCCTTTTTGATTTACGGTTTTCTCTGGGTATATGCCCAGAAGTGGGATTGCTGGATCAGATGGTAATTCTATTTCTAGTTTTTTTAAGGAAACTCCATACTGTTCTCCATAGTGACTGTATCAATTTACATTCCCACCAATAGTGGAAGAGGGCTCCTTTTGTCCACACCCTCCCCAGAATTGGTTGTTTGTAGATTTTCTGATGATGCCGATTCTAACAGGTGTGAGGTGATACCTCATTGTAGTTTTGATTTGCATTTCTCTAATAATTAGTGCTGTTGAGCAGCTTTTCATGTGCGTCTTGGCCATCTCTGTGTCTTCTTTGAAGAAACGTCTCTTTAGATCTTCTGCCCATTTTTGTATTGGGTTGTTTGTTTTTTTAATATTAAGCTGCATGAGCTGTTTATATATATTGGAGATTAAACCTCTGTCCATTGATTCGTTTGCAACGATTTTTGCCCATTCTGAGGGATGCCTTTTTCCATTCCCGTTTTTTTTAACAAAAAAGGAAAGAAAGTAAAAGAAGCAGAACACTAATGTGCGTAAAATATGCCTTTTGAAACGGTCGTTTTGAAATATGGACGTGCTTTGAATTTTTTGTTCGATATGTGACCCCAGGATTTGTTTTCAGGGCAGGTGTCATTTACAGGCCTGCAATGATTTTGAATATCAACTGACCATTAGCGCTGGGATTAAAGCTGCTGTTGTGTGAAACGGCCACAAAGTGGCAGCAGTTCTCCCTTACCAAATCTGGTTACTAGGGCAAGAGAGCCTCAGTGGAAGTGGTGTTCTAGATTGGAATTTAGAATGGAATGTGCCAGGAGAAAGCCCCTCAAGTTTGTCTCACTACTTCTTGTTCGTGTTTTTAATTTATTTATTTTTTTATTTTTTATTACAGCAAGTTTGATTACAATGTTTGGCTTGTTGTAGGTGTGGAAGATGTGGTTCTTTTACACATATACAGATGTCTGTTCTTCCTGGGATCCTTTTCCCATGTACGTTATGACAGAATGTTGAGTAGTCCACTCTTGGTATTCTGTACGTCTTTGGTGATTATATATGTCACCTGTGTTTGTATATGTGTGTTAACCCCGGTATCGTAATGAAACCAATCCTCACAACTTTCCATTGGTGAACCATAAGTTTGTTTACTGAATCTGTGATTGCCCTTCTCCGTGGAAATATCTGCCCTGGTATCCATTTTTAGGTAACACCTATAAGTGATATGATATGATATGTGTCTTTCACTTTCTGACTTACTACAAGTCACGTGATTACTTCTAGACTCATCTACGGTTCTGCAAATGGCATTGTGTCCTTTTTTCCCTTGGCTTCTCTTCTGCCTTAGCGAGGTCCATTTTCAACAATGTGATTCCCTGAGGGTTGTGGATTAGCTGACCTGGGCAGCCTTACCCTGCCGGCCCGCCCTCCCCAGATGTGCCTCGTTGAGGTCAATATAAACAGAGCTCCAGGCAGCAATAGCCCCTGAAGCTGTGCCTGACTCCATATTCTCTGCCCCGTCAGCAGTCTCGGGGCTGTGCTGGTGGGAGGGAGTGAGGGGCCACAGCTTTGTGGGTGGCCCGGTGTTAGTGGGGCTCTGCTGGCCTTTCTGCAGGAGTTGCCAGGCTGACACGTGTAAAGAAGAGGATGTGTCACCCATACCTTCCGCTGGAATTTCTCTCCGGACAGAGGTGAGGAAGGAAAAAAGCAGTGGGTGCGGGAGAGGAGGGGTATCTCAGGCAGGGCAATGGAAAGCTTCCGGAAGAGCGTCCAGGGCCAGGACCACCCTGGCTGGCCTGGAGGCACCAAGTTGGCCTGCGTGCTGTCACTGGTGTGGCTCCACGGCCCTTCCTCTAGGCTTTCAAGCCCTTGTACATATTCAGGTGTTTTACCTGGGAAGGGTGGGAACAGTTCAGCAGCAGCTGGCCTGGGGCTCAGCTCACATTTACTCACAGATGCCTCGGCACGGTCCCCCAGCTTTGCAATGAGGACGCTCCTTGCGTGGGGGGTGGGTTGCTGGCTGTATGGGAGATGGTTCCCCACCTCTGACCAATTTCAGAATTGTTTACCACAGGAGCAAGTGCCCTGATAGGGTTTTGCTCTGTATAACTCGTGGGTTCAGTATTTTTTTTTTATGGTTCAAGTTAGGATTTATTCCTCTTTTATGTATTTATAGATATAAGCATGGAAATAATTCATTCCTATAAATACATCTGTGAGACGGGAAGAACTTTTTTCTCTTTTATTTTTAAATTTTATTTTTTAAAATTTTGAAATTTAATTTTATTTATTTTTTTATACTGCACGTTATTATTAGTTATGTATTTTATGCATATACATGTATTCAGGTCAATCCCAATCCCCCAACTCATCCCAACACCACCACCCCATGGCTTCCCACACTTGGTGTCCATACGTTTGTTCTCTACCTCTGTGTCTCTATTTATTTCCTGCAAACCAGTTCATCTGTACCATTTTTTAGGCTCCACATATATGCATTAATATACAATATTTGTTTTCCACTTTCTGACTTACTTCATTCTGTATGACAGTCTCTCGATCCATCGATGTCTCTACAAATGACCCAGTTTCATTCCTTTTTATGGCCGAGTAATATTCCATTTTATATAGGTACCACATCTTTATCCATTCATCTGTCTGTGGGCATTTAGGTTGCTTCCATTACCTGGCTATTGTAAATAGTGCTGCAAGGAATATTGTGGTGAATGTGCCTTTTTGATTTACGGTTTTATCTGGGTATATGCCCAGAAGTGGGATTGCTGGATCAGATAGTAATTCTATTTCTAATTTTTTTAAGGGAACTCCATTCTGTTCTCCATAGTGACTGTATCAATTTACATTCCCACCAATAGTGGAAGAGGGCTCCTTTTGTCCACACCCTCCCCAGAAATTGTTGTTTGTAGATTTTCTGATGATGCCGATTCTAACAGGTGTGAGGTGATACCTCATTGTAGTTTTGATTTGCATTTCTCTAATAATTAGTGCTGTTGAGCAGCTTTTCATGTGCGTCTTGGCCATCTCTGTGTCTCCTTTGAAGAAACGTCTCTTTAGATCTTCTGCCCATTTTTATATTGGGTTGTTTGTTTTTTTAATATTAAGCTGCATGAGCTGTTTATATATATTGGAGATTAAACCTCTGTCCATTGATTCGTTTGCAACGATTTTCGCCCATTCTGAGGGATGCCTTTTTCCATTCCCGTTTTTTTTAACAAAAAAGGAAAGAAAGGAAAAGAAGCAGAACACTAATGTGCATAAAATATGCCTTTTGAAACGGTCGTTTTGAAATATGGACGTGCTTTGAATTTTTTGGTCGATATGTGACCCCAGGATTTGTTTTCAGGGCAGGTGTCATTTACAGGCCTGCAATGATTTTGAATATCAACTGACCATTAGCGCTGGGATTAAAGCTGCTGTTGTGTGAAACGGCCACAAAGTGGCAGCTGTTCTCCCTTACCAAATCTGGTTACTAGGGCAAGAGAGCCTCAGTGGAAGTGGTGTTCTAGATTGGAATTTTGAATGGAATGTGCCAGGAGAAAGCCCCTCAAGTTTGTCTCACTACTTCTTGTTCGTGTTTTTAATTTATTTATTTTTTTATTTTTTATTACAGCAAGTTTGATTACAATGTTTGGCTTGTTGTAGGTGTGGAAGATGTGGTTCTTTTACACATATACAGATGTCTGTTCTTCCTGGGATCCTTTTCCCATGTACGTTATGACAGAATGTTGAGTAGTCCACTCTTGGTATTCTGTAGGTCTTTGGTGATTATATATGTCACCTGTGTTTGTATATGTGTGTTAACCCCGGTATCGTAATGAAACCAATCCTCACAACTTTCCATTGGTGAACCATAAGTTTGTTTACTGAATCTGTGATTGCCCTTCTCCGTGGAAATATCTGCCCTGGTATCCATTTTTAGGTAACACCTATAAGTGATATGATATGATATGTGTCTTTCACTTTCTGACTTACTACATGTCACGTGATTACTTCTAGACTCATCTACGGTTCTGCAAATGGCATTGTGTCCTTTTTTCCCTTGGCTTCTCTTCTGCCTTAGCGAGGTCCATTTTCAACAATGTGATTCCCTGAGGGTTGTGGATTAGCTGACCTGGGCAGCCTTACCCTGCCGGCCCGCCCTCCCCAGATGTGCCTCGTTGAGGTCAATATAAACAGAGCTCCAGGCAGCAATAGCCCCTGAAGCTGTGCCTGACTCCATATTCTCTGCCCCGTCAGCAGTCTCAGGGCTGTGCTGGTGGGAGGGAGTGAGGGGCCACAGCTTTGTGGGTGGCCCGGTGTGAGTGGGGCTCTCCTGGCCTTTCTGCAGGAGTTGCCAGGCTGACACCTGTAAAGAAGAGGATGTGTCACCCATACCTTCCGCTGGAATTTCTCTCCGGACAGAGGTGAGGAAGGAAAAAAGCAGTGGGTGCGGGAGAGGAGGGGTATCTCAGGCAGGGCAATGGAAAGCTTCCGGAAGAGCGTCCAGGGCCAGGACCACCCTGGCTGGCCTGGAGGCACCAAGTTGGCCTGCGTGCTGTCACTGGTGTGGCTCCACGGCCCTTCCTCTAGGCTTTCAAGCCCTTGTACATATTCAGGTGTTTTACCTGGGAAGGGTGGGAACAGTTCAGCAGCAGCTGGCCTGGGGCTCAGCTCACATTTACTCACAGATGCCTCGGCACGGTCCCCCAGCTTTGCAATGAGGACGCTCCTTGCGTGGGGGGTGGGTGGCTGGCTGTATGGGAGATGGTTCCCCACCTCTGACCAATTTCAGAATTGTTTACCACTGGAGCAAGTGCCCTGTTAGGGTTTTGCTCTGTATAACTCGTGGGTTCAGTTTTTTTTTTTATGGTTCAAGTTAGAATTTATTCCTCTTTTATGTATTTATAGATATAAGCATGGAAATAATTCATTCCTATAAATACATCTGTGAGACGGGAAGAACTTTTTTCTCTTTTATTTTTAAATTTTATTTTTTAAAATTTTGAAATTTAATTTTATTTATTTTTTTATACTGCACGTTATTATTAGTTATGTATTTTATGCATATACATGTATTCAGGTCAATCCCAATCCCCCAACTCATCCCACCACCACCACCCCATGGCTTCCCACACTTGGTGTCCATACGTTTGTTCTCTACCTCTGTGTCTCTATTTATTTCCTGCAAACCAGTTCATCTGTACCATTTTTTAGGCTCCACATATATGCATTAATATACAATATTTGTTTTCCACTTTCTGACTTACTTCATTCTGTATGACAGTCTCTCGATCCATCGATGTCTCTACAAATGACCCAGTTTCATTCCTTTTTATGGCCGAGTAATATTCCATTTTATATACGTACCACATCTTTATCCATTCATCTGTCTGTGGGCATTTAGGTTGCTTCCATTACCTGGCTATTGTAAATAGTGCTGCAACGAATATTGTGGTGAATGTGCCTTTTTGATTTACGGTTTTATCTGGGTATATGCCCAGAAGTGGGATTGCTGGATCAGATAGTAATTCTATTTCTAATTTTTTTAAGGGAACTCCATTCTGTTCTCCATAGTGACTGTATCAATTTACATTCCCACCAATAGTGGAAGAGGGCTCCTTTTGTCCACACCCTCCCCAGAAATTGTTGTTTGTAGATTTTCTGATGATGCCGATTCTAACAGGTGTGAGGTGATACCTCATTGTAGTTTTGATTTGCATTTCTCTAATAATTAGTGCTGTTGAGCAGCTTTTCATGTGCGTCTTGGCCATCTCTGTGTCTCCTTTGAAGAAACGTCTCTTTAGATCTTCTGCCCATTTTTGTATTGGGTTGTTTGTTTTTTTAATATTAAGCTGCATGAGCTGTTTATATATATTGGAGATTAAACCTCTGTCCATTGATTCGTTTGCAACGATTTTCGCCCATTCTGAGGGATGCCTTTTTCCATTCCCGTTTTTTTTAACAAAAAAGGAAAGAAAGGAAAAGAAGCAGAACACTAATGTGCATAAAATATGCCTTTTGAAACGGTCGTTTTGAAATATGGACGTGCTTTGAATTTTTTGGTCGATATGTGACCCCAGGATTTGTTTTCAGGGCAGGTGTCATTTACAGGCCTGCAATGATTTTGAATATCAACTGACCATTAGCGCTGGGATTAAAGCTGCTGTTGTGTGAAACGGCCACAAAGTGGCAGCAGTTCTCCCTTACCAAATCTGGTTACTAGGGCAAGAGAGCCTCAGTGGAAGTGGTGTTCTAGATTGGAATTTTGAATGGAATGTGCCAGGAGAAAGCCCCTCAAGTTTGTCTCACTACTTCTTGTTCGTGTTTTTAATTTATTTATTTTTTTATTTTTTATTACAGCAAGTTTGATTACAATGTTTGGCTTGTTGTAGGTGTGGAAGATGTGGTTCTTTTACACATATACAGATGTCTGTTCTTCCTGGGATCCTTTTCCCATGTACGTTATGACAGAATGTTGAGTAGTCCACTCTTGGTATTCTGTAGGTCTTTGGTGATTATATATGTCACCTGTGTTTGTATATGTGTGTTAACCCCGGTATCGTAATGAAACCAATCCTCACAACTTTCCATTGGTGAACCATAAGTTTGTTTACTGAATCTGTGATTGCCCTTCTCCGTGGAAATATCTGCCCTGGTATCCATTTTTAGGTAACACCTATAAGTGATATGATATGATATGTGTCTTTCACTTTCTGACTTACTACATGTCACGTGATTACTTCTAGACTCATCTACGGTTCTGCAAATGGCATTGTGTCCTTTTTTCCCTTGGCTTCTCTTCTGCCTTAGCGAGGTCCATTTTCAACAATGTGATTCCCTGAGGGTTGTGGATTAGCTGACCTGGGCAGCCTTACCCTGCCGGCCCGCCCTCCCCAGATGTGCCTCGTTGAGGTCAATATAAACAGAGCTCCAGGCAGCAATAGCCCCTGAAGCTGTGCCTGACTCCATATTCTCTGCCCCGTCAGCAGTCTCGGGGCTGTGCTGGTGGGAGGGAGTGAGGGGCCACAGCTTTGTGGGTGGCCCGGTGTGAGTGGGGCTCTCCTGGCCTTTCTGCAGGAGTTGCCAGGCTGACACCTGTAAAGAAGAGGATGTGTCACCCATACCTTCCGCTGGAATTTCTCTCCGGACAGAGGTGAGGAAGGAAAAAAGCAGTGGGTGCGGGAGAGGAGGGGTATCTCAGGCAGGGCAATGGAAAGCTTCCGGAAGAGCGTCCAGGGCCAGGACCACCCTGGCTGGCCTGGAGGCACCAAGTTGGCCTGCGTGCTGTCACTGGTGTGGCTCCACGGCCCTTCCTCTAGGCTTTCAAGCCCTTGTACATATTCAGGTGTTTTACCTGGGAAGGGTGGGAACAGTTCAGCAGCAGCTGGCCTGGGGCTCAGCTCACATTTACTCACAGATGCCTCGGCACGGTCCCCCAGCTTTGCAATGAGGACGCTCCTTGCGTGGGGGGTGGGTGGCTGGCTGTATGGGAGATGGTTCCCCACCTCTGACCAATTTCAGAATTGTTTACCACTGGAGCAAGTGCCCTGTTAGGGTTTTGCTCTGTATAACTCGTGGGTTCAGTTTTTTTTTTTTATGGTTCAAGTTAGAATTTATTCCTCTTTTATGTATTTATAGATATAAGCATGGAAATAATTCATTCCTATAAATACATCTGTGAGACGGGAAGAACTTTTTTCTCTTTTATTTTTAAATTTTATTTTTTAAAATTTTGAAATTTAATTTTATTTATTTTTTTATACTGCACGTTATTATTAGTTATGTATTTTATGCATATACATGTATTCAGGTCAATCCCAATCCCCCAACTCATCCCACCACCACCACCCCATGGCTTCCCACACTTGGTGTCCATACGTTTGTTCTCTACCTCTGTGTCTCTATTTATTTCCTGCAAACCAGTTCATCTGTACCATTTTTTAGGCTCCACATATATGCATTAATATACAATATTTGTTTTCCACTTTCTGACTTACTTCATTCTGTATGACAGTCTCTCGATCCATCGATGTCTCTACAAATGACCCAGTTTCATTCCTTTTTATGGCCGAGTAATATTCCATTTTATATACGTACCACATCTTTATCCATTCATCTGTCTGTGGGCATTTAGGTTGCTTCCATTACCTGGCTATTGTAAATAGTGCTGCAAGGAATATTGTGGTGAATGTGCCTTTTTGATTTACGGTTTTATCTGGGTATATGCCCAGAAGTGGGATTGCTGGATCAGATAGTAATTCTATTTCTAATTTTTTTAAGGGAACTCCATTCTGTTCTCCATAGTGACTGTATCAATTTACATTCCCACCAATAGTGGAAGAGGGCTCCTTTTGTCCACACCCTCCCCAGAAATTGTTGTTTGTAGATTTTCTGATGATGCCGATTCTAACAGGTGTGAGGTGATACCTCATTGTAGTTTTGATTTGCATTTCTCTAATAATTAGTGCTGTTGAGCAGCTTTTCATGTGCGTCTTGGCCATCTCTGTGTCTCCTTTGAAGAAACGTCTCTTTAGATCTTCTGCCCATTTTTGTATTGGGTTGTTTGTTTTTTTAATATTAAGCTGCATGAGCTGTTTATATATATTGGAGATTAAACCTCTGTCCATTGATTCGTTTGCAACGATTTTCGCCCATTCTGAGGAATGCCTTTTTCCATTCCCGTTTTTTTTAACAAAAAAGGAAAGAAAGGAAAAGAAGCAGAACACTAATGTGCATAAAATATGCCTTTTGAAACGGTCGTTTTGAAATATGGACGTGCTTTGAATTTTTTGGTCGATATGTGACCCCAGGATTTGTTTTCAGGGCAGGTGTCATTTACAGGCCTGCAATGATTTTGAATATCAACTGACCATTAGCGCTGGGATTAAAGCTGCTGTTGTGTGAAACGGCCACAAAGTGGCAGCAGTTCTCCCTTGCCAAATCTGGTTACTAGGGCAAGAGAGCCTCAGTGGAAGTGGTGTTCTAGATTGGAATTTTGAATGGAATGTGCCAGGAGAAAGCCCCTCAAGTTTGTCTCACTACTTCTTGTTCGTGTTTTTAATTTATTTATTTTTTTATTTTTTATTACAGCAAGTTTGATTACAATGTTTGGCTTGTTGTAGGTGTGGAAGATGTGGTTCTTTTACACATATACAGATGTCTGTTCTTCCTGGGATCCTTTTCCCATGTACGTTATGACAGAATGTTGAGTAGTCCACTCTTGGTATTCTGTAGGTCTTTGGTGATTATATATGTCACCTGTGTTTGTATATGTGTGTTAACCCCGGTATCGTAATGAAACCAATCCTCACAACTTTCCATTGGTGAACCATAAGTTTGTTTACTGAATCTGTGATTGCCCTTCTCCGTGGAAATATCTGCCCTGGTATCCATTTTTAGGTAACACCTATAAGTGATATGATATGATATGTGTCTTTCACTTTCTGACTTACTACATGTCACGTGATTACTTCTAGACTCATCTACGGTTCTGCAAATGGCATTGTGTCCTTTTTTCCCTTGGCTTCTCTTCTGCCTTAGCGAGGTCCATTTTCAACAATGTGATTCCCTGAGGGTTGTGGATTAGCTGACCTGGGCAGCCTTACCCTGCCGGCCCGCCCTCCCCAGATGTGCCTCGTTGAGGTCAATATAAACAGAGCTCCAGGCAGCAATAGCCCCTGAAGCTGTGCCTGACTCCATATTCTCTGCCCCGTCAGCAGTCTCGGGGCTGTGCTGGTGGGAGGGAGTGAGGGGCCACAGCTTTGTGGGTGGCCCGGTGTTAGTGGGGCTCTGCTGGCCTTTCTGCAGGAGTTGCCAGGCTGACACGTGTAAAGAAGAGGATGTGTCACCCATACCTTCAGCTGGAATTTCTCTCCGGACAGAGGTGAGGAAGGAAAAAAGCAGTGGGTGCGGGAGAGGAGGGGTATCTCAGGCAGGGCAATGGAAAGCTTCCGGAAGAGCGTCCAGGGCCAGGACCACCCTGGCTGGCCTGTAGGCACCAAGTTGGCCTGCGTGCTGTCACTGGTGTGGCTCCACGGCCCTTCCTCTAGGCTTTCAAGCCCTTGTACATATTCAGGTGTTTTACCTGGGAAGGGTGGGAACAGTTCAGCAGCACCTGGCCTGGGGCTCAGCTCACATTTACTCACAGATGCCTCGGCACGGTCCCCCAGCTTTGCAATGAGGACGCTCCTTGCGTGGGGGTTGGGTTGCTGGCTGTATGGGAGATGGTTCCCCACCTCTGACCAATTTCAGAATTGTTTACCACTGGAGCAAGTGCCCTGATAGGGTTTTGCTCTGTATAACTCGTGGGTTCAGTTTTTTTTTCTTTTATGGTTCAAGTTAGAATTTATTCCTCTTTTATGTATTTATAGATATAAGCATGGAAATAATTCATTCCTATAAATACATCTGTGAGACGGGAAGAACTTTTTTCTCTTTTATTTTTAAATTTTATTTTTTAAAATTTTGAAATTTAATTTTATTTATTTTTTTTATACTGCACGTTATTATTAGTTATGTATTTTATGCATATACATGTATTCAGGTCAATCCCAATCCCCCAACTCATCCCACCACCACCACCCCATGGCTTCCCACACTTGGTGTCCATACGTTTGTTCTCTACCTCTGTGTCTCTATTTATTTCCTGCAAACCAGTTCATCTGTACCATTTTTTAGGCTCCACATATATGCATTAATATACAATATTTGTTTTCCACTTTCTGACTTACTTCATTCTGTATGACAGTCTCTCGATCCATCTATGTCTCTACAAATGACCCAGTTTCATTCCTTTTTATGGCCGAGTAATATTCCATTTTATATACGTACCACATCTTTATCCATTCATCTGTCTGTGGGCATTTAGGTTGCTTCCATTACCTGGCTATTGTAAATAGTGCTGCAACGAATATTGTGGTGAATGTGCCTTTTTGATTTACGGTTTTATCTGGGTATATGCCCAGAAGTGGGATTGCTGGATCAGATAGTAATTCTATTTCTAATTTTTTTAAGGGAACTCCATTCTGTTCTCCATAGTGACTGTATCAATTTACATTCCCACCAATAGTGGAAGAGGGCTCCTTTTGTCCACACCCTCCCCAGAAATTGTTGTTTGTAGATTTTCTGATGATGCCGATTCTAACAGGTGTGAGGTGATACCTCATTGTAGTTTTGATTTGCATTTCTCTAATAATTAGTGCTGTTGAGCAGCTTTTCATGTGCGTCTTGGCCATCTCTGTGTCTCCTTTGAAGAAACGTCTCTTTAGATCTTCTGCCCATTTTTGTATTGGGTTGTTTGTTTTTTTAATATTAAGCTGCATGAGCTGTTTATATATATATTGGAGATTAAACCTCTGTCCATTGATTCGTTTGCAACGATTTTCGCCCATTCTGAGGGATGCCTTTTTCCATTCCCGATTATTTAACAAAAAAGGAAAGAAAGGAAAAGAAGCAGAACACTAATGTGCGTAAAATATGCCTTTTGAAACGGTCGTTTTGAAATATGGACGTCCTTTGAATTTTTTGGTCGATATGTGACCCCAGGATTTGTTTTCAGGGCAGGTGTCATTTACAGGCCTGCAATGATTTTGTATATCAACTGACCATTAGTGCTGGGATTAAAGCTGCTGTTGTGTATAACGGCCACAAGGTGGCAGCAGTTCTCCCTTGCCAAATCTGGTTACTAGGGCAAGAGAGCCTCAATGGAAATGGTGTTCTAGATTGGAATTTAGAATGGAATGTGCCAGGAGAAAGCCCCTCAAGTTTGTCTCACTACTTCTTGTACGTGTTTTTAATTTAATTTTTTTTTTATTTTTTATTACAGCAAGTTTGATTACAATGTTTGGCTTGTTGTAGGTGTGGAAGATGTGGTTCTTTTACACATATACAGATGTCTGTTCTTCCTGGGATCCTTTTCCCATGTACGTTATGACAGAATGTTGAGTAGTCCTCTCTTGGTATTCTGTAGGTCTTTGGTGATTATATATGTCACTGTGTTTGTATATGTCTGTTAACCCCGATATTGTAATGAAACCAATCCTCACACCTTTCCATTGGTGAACCATAAGTTTGTTTAATGAATCTGTGATTGCCCTTCTCCGTGGAAATATCTGCCCTGGTATCCATTTTTAGGTAACACTTATAAGTGATATGATATGATATGTGTCTTTCACTTTCTGACTTACTACAAGTCACGTGACTACTTGTAGACTCATCTACGGTGCTGCAAATGGCATTGTGTCCTTTTTTCCCTTGGCTTCTCTTCTGCCTTAGCGAGGTCCATTTTCAACAATGTAATTCCCTGAGGGTTGTGGATTAGCTGACCTGGGCAGCCTTACCCTGCCGGCCCGCCCGCCCCAGGTGTGACTCGTTGAGGTCAATATAAACAGCGCTCCAGGCAGCAATAGCCCCTGAAGCTCTGCCTGACTTCATATTCTCTGCCCCGTCAGCAGTCTCGGGGCTGTGCTGGTGGGAGGGGGTGAGAGGCCACAGCTTTGTGGGTGGCCCGGTGTGAGTGGGGTTCTGCTGGCCTTTCTGCAGGAGTTGCCAGGCAGCCGCCTGTAAAGAAGAGGATGTGTCACCCATACCTTCCGCTGGAATATCTCTCTGGACAGAGGTGAGGAAGGAAAAAAGCAGTGGGGGCCGGGACAGGAGGGCTATCTCAGGCAGGGCAATGGAAAGCTTCCGGAAGAGCTCCTGTGTCCAGGACCACTCTGGCTGGCCTGCAGGCACCAAGTTGGCCTGCGTGCTGTCGCTTGTGTGGCTCCACGGCCCTTCCTCTAGGCTTTCAAACCCTTGTACATATTCAGGTGTTTTACCTGGGAAGGGTGGGAACAGTTCAGCAGCAGCTGGCCTGGGGCTCAGCTCACGTTTACTCACAGATGCCTCGGCACGGTCCCCCAGCTTTGCAATGAGGACGCTCCTTGCGTGGGGGGTGGGTTGCTGGCTGTATGGGCGATGGTTCCCCACCTCTGACCAATTTCAGGATTGTTTACCGCTGGAGCAAGTGCCCTGATAGGTTTTTCGTCTGTATAACTCGTGGGTTCACTTTTTTTTCTTTTATGGTTCAAGTTAGATTTTATTCCTCTTTTATGTATTTATAGATATAAGCATGGAAATAATTCATTCCTATAAATACATCTGTGAGACGGGAAGAAATTTTTTCTGATTTATTTTTAAATTTTCTTTTTTAAAATTTTGAAATTTAATTTTATTTATTTTTTTATACAGCACGTTATTATTAGTTATGTATTTTATGCATATACATGTATTCAGGTCAATCCCAATCTCCCAACTCATCCCACCACCACCACCCCATGGCTTCCAACACTTGGTGTCCATACGTTTGTTCTCTACCTCTGTGTCTCTATTTCTTCCCTGCAAACCAGTTCATCCGTACCATTTTTTAGGCTCCACATATATGCATTAATATACAATATTTGTTTTCCACTTTCTGACTTACTTCATTCTGTATGACAGTCTCTCGATCCATCGATGTCTCTACAAATGACCCAGTTTCATTCCTTTTTATGGCCGAGTAATATTCCATTTTATATACGTACCACATCTTTATCCATTCATCTGTCTGTGGGCATTTATGTTGCTTCCATTACCTGGCTATTGTAAATAGTGCTGCAACGAATATTGTGGTGAATGTGCCTTTTTGATTTACGGTTTTATCTGGGTATATGCCCAGAAGTGGGATTGCTGGATCAGATAGTAATTCTATTTCTAATTTTTTTAAGGAATCTCCATACTGTTCTCCATAGTGACTGTATCAATATACATTCCCACCAATAGTGGAAGAGGGCTCCTTTTGTCCACACCCTCCCCAGAAATTGTTGTTTGTAAATTTTCTGATGATGCCGATTCTAACAGGTGTGAGGTGATACCTCATTGTAGTTTTGATTTGCATTTCTCTAATAATTAGTGCTGTTGAGCAGCTTTTCATGTGCGTCTTGGCCATCTCTGTGTCTCCTTTGAAGAAACGTCTCTTTAGATCTTCTGCCCATTTTTGTATTGGGTTGTTTGTTTTTTTAATATTAAGCTGCATGAGCTGTTTATATATATTGGAGATTAAACCTCTGTCCATTGATTCGTTTGCAACGATTTTCGCCCTATCTGAGGGATGCCTTTTTCCATTCCCGTTTTTTTCTAACAAAAAAGGAAAGAAAGGAAAAGAAGCAGAACACTAATGTGCGTAAAATATGCCTTTTGAAACGGTCGTTTTGAAATATGGACGTGCTTTGAAGTTTTTGGTCGATGTGTGACCCCAGGATTTGTTTTCAGGGCAGGTGTCATTTACAGGCCTGCAATGATTTTGAATATCAACTGACCATTAGCGCTGGGATTAAAGCTGCTGTTGTGTGAAACGGCCACAAGGTGGCAGCAGTTCTCCCTTACCAAATCTGGTTACTAGGGCAAGAGAGCCTCAGTGGAAGTGGTGTTCTAGATTGGAATTTAGAATGGAATGTTTCAGGAGAAAGCCCCTCAAGTTTGTCTCACTACTTCTTGTTCGTGTTTTTAATTTATTTATTTTTTATTTTTTATTACAGCAAGTTTGATTACAATGTTTGGCTTGTTGTAGGTGTGGAAGATGTGGTTCTTTTACACATATACAGATGTCTGTTCTTCCTTGGATCCTTTTCCCATGTACGTTATGACAGAATGTTGAGTAGTCCACTCTTGGTATTCTGTAGGTCTTTGGTGATTATATATGTCACCTGTGTTTGTATATGTGTGTTAACCCCGGTATCGTAATGAAACCAATCCTCACACCTTTCCATTGGTGAACCATAAGTTTGTTTACTGAATCTGTGATTGCCCTTCTCCGTGGAAATATCTGCCCTGGTATCCATTTTTAGGTAACACTTATAAGTGATATGATATGATATGTGTCTTTCACTTTCTGACTTACTACAAGTCACGTGATTACTTCTAGACTAATCTACGGTTCTGCAAATGGCATTGTGTCCTTTTTTCCCTTGGCTTCTCTTCTGCCTTAGCAAGGTCCATTTTCAACAATGTGATTCCCTGAGGGTTGTGGATTAGCTGACCTGGGCAGCCTTACCCTGCCGGCCCGCCCTCCCCAGATGTGCCTCGTTGAGGTCAATATAAACAGAGCTCCAGGCAGCAATAGCCCCTGAAGCTGTGCCTGACTCCATATTCTCTGCCCCGTCAGCAGTCTCGGGGCTGTGCTGGTGGGAGGGAGTGAGGGGCCACAGCTTTGTGGGTGGCCCGGTGTGAGTGGGGCTCTGCTGGCCTTTCTGCAGGAGTTGCCAGGCTGACACGTGTAAAGAAGAGGATGTGTCACCCATACCTTCAGCTGGAATTTCTCTCCGGACAGAGGTGAGGAAGGAAAAAAGCAGTGGGTGCGGGAGAGGAGGGGTATCTCAGGCAGGGCAATGGAAAGCTTCCGGAAGAGCGTCCAGGGCCAGGACCACCCTGGCTGGCCTGCAGGCACCAAGATGGACTGCGTGCTGTCACTGGTGTGGCTCCACGGCCCTTCCTCTAGGCTTTCAAGCCCTTGTACATATTCAGGTGTTTTACCTGGGAAGGGTGGGAACAGTTCAGCAGCAGCTGGCCTGGGGCTCAGCTCACATTTACTCACAGATGCCTCGGCACGGTCCCCCAGCTTTGCAATGAGGACGCTCCTTGCGTGGGGGGTGGGTTGCTGGCTGTATGGGAGATGGTTCCCCACCTCTGACCAATTTCAGTATTGTTTACCGCTGGAGCAAGTGCCCTGATAGGGTTTTCCTCTGTATAACTCGTGGGTTCACTTTTTTTTTCTTTTATGGTTCAAGTTAGATTTTATTCCTCTTTTATGTATTTATAGATATAAGCATGGAAATAATTCATTCCTATAAATACATCTGTGTGATGGGAAGAACTTTTTTCTCTTTTATTTTTAAATTTTATTTTTTAAAATTTTGAAATTTAATTTTATTTATTTTTTTTTATACAGCACGTTATTATTAGTTATGTATTTTATGCATATATATGTATTCAGGTCAATCCCAATCTCCCAACTCATCCCACCACCACCAACCCATGTCTTCCCACACTTGGTGTCCATACGTTTGTTCTCTACCTCTGTGTCTCTATTTATTCCCTGAAAACCAGTTCATCTGTACCATATTTTAGGCTCCACATATATGCATTAATATACAATATTTGTTTTCCACTTTCTGACTTACTTCATTCTGTATGACAGTCTCTCGATCCATCGATGTCTCTACAAATGACCCAGTTTCATTCCTTTTTATGGCCGAGTAATATTCCATTTTATATACGTACCACATCTTTATCCATTCATCTGTCTGTGGGCATTTAGGTTGCTTCCATTACCTGGCTATTGTAAATAGTGCTGCAATGAACATTGTGGTGAATGTGCCTTTTTGATTTACGGTTTTCTCTGGGTATATGCCCAGAAGTGGGATTGCTGGATCAGATGGTAATTCTATTTCTAGATTTTTTAAGGAAACTCCATACTGTTCTCCATAGAGACTGTATCAATTTACATTCCCACCAATAGTGGAAGAGGGCTCCTTTTGTCCACACCCTCCCCAGAATTGGTTGTTTGTAGATTTTCTGATGATGCCGATTCTAACGGGTGTGAGGTGATACCTCATTGTAGTTTTGATTTGCATTTCTCTAATAATTAGTGCTGTTGAGCAGCTTTTCATGTGCGTCTTGGCCACCTCTGCGTCTCCTTTGAAGAAACGTCTCTTTAGATCTTCTGCCCATTTTTTTATTGGGTTGTTTGTTTTTTTAATATTAAGCTGCATGAGCTGTTTATATATATTGGAGATTAAACCTCTGTCCATTGATTCGTTTGCAACGATTTTCGCCCATTCTGAGGGATGCCTTTTTCCATTCCCGTGTTTTTTAACAAAAAAGGAAAGAAAGGAAAAGAAGCAGAACACTAATGTGCATAAAATATGCCTTTTGAAACGGTCCTTTTGAAATATGGACGTCCTTTGCATTTTTTGGTCGATATGTGACCCCAGGATTTGTTTTCAGGGCAGGTGTCATTTACAGGCCTGCAATGATTTTGAATATCAACTGACCATTAGCGCTGGGATTAAAGCTGCTGTTGTGTGAAACGGCCACATGGTGGCAGCAGTTCTCCCTTGCCAAATCTGGTTACTAGGGCAAGAGAGCCTCAGTGGAAGTGGTGTTCTAGATTGGAATTTTGAATGGAATGTGCCAGGAGAAAGCCCCTCAAATTTGTCTCACTACTTCTTGTTCGTGTTTTTAATTTAATTTTTTTTATTTTTTATTACAGCAAGTTTGATTACAATGTTTGGCTTGTTGTAGGTGTGGAAGATGTGGTTCTTTTACACATATACAGATGTCTGTTCTTCCTTGGATCCTTTTCCCATGTACGTTATGACAGAATGTTGAGTAGTCCTCTCTTGGTATTCTGTAGGTCTTTGGTGATTATATATGTCACCTGTGTTTGTATATGTCTATTAACCCCGATATTTTAATGAAACCAATCCTCACACCTTTCCATTGGTGAACCATAAGTTTGTTTAATGAATCTGTGATTGCCCTTCTCCGTGGAAATATCTGCCCTGGTATCCATTTTTAGGTAACACTTATAAGTGATATGATATGATATGTGTCTTTCAATTTCTGACTTACTACAAGTCACGTGATTACTTCTAGACTCATCTACGGTGCTGCAAATGGCATTGTGTCCTTTTTTCCCTTGGCTTCTCTTCTGCCTTAGCGAGGTCCATTTTCAACAATGTGATTCCCTGAGGGTTGTGGATTAGCTGACCTGGGCAGCCTTACCCTGCCGGCCCACCCGCCCCAGGTGTGACTCGTTGAGGTCAATATAAACAGCGCTCCAGGCAGCAATAGCCCCTGAAGCTCTGCCTGACTCCATATTCTCTGCCCCGTCAGCAGTCACGGGGCTGTGCTGGTGGGAGGGAGTGAGGGGCCACAGCTTTGTGGCTGGCCCGGTGTGAGTGGGGCTCTGCTGGCCTTTCTGCAGGAGTTGCCAGGCAGCCGCCTGTAAAGAAGAGGATGTGTCACCCATACCTTCCGCTGGAATATCTCTCTGGACAGAGGTGAGGAAGGAAAAAAGCAGTGGGGGCCGGGACAGGAGGGGTATCTCAGGCAGGGCAATGGAAAGCTTCCGGAAGAGCTCCTGTGGCCAGGACCACTCTGGCTGGCCTGCAGGCACCAAGTTGGCCTGCGTGCTGTCGCTTGTGTGGCTCCACGGCCCTTCCTCTAGGCTTTCAAGCCCTTGTACATATTCAGGTGTTTTACCTGGGAAGGGTGGGAACAGTTCAGCCGCAGCTGGCCTGGGGCTCAGCTCACGTTTACTCACAGATGCCTCGGCACGGTCCCCCAGCTTTGCAATGAGGACGCTCCTTGCGTGGGGTTGGGTTGCTGGCTGTATGGGAGATGGATCCCCACCTCTGACCAATTTCAGAATTGTTTCCCGCTGGCGTAAGTGCCCTGATAGCGTTTTCCTCTGCATAACTCGTGTGTTCAGGTTTTTTTTTTCTTTTATGGTTCAAGTTAGATTTTATTCCTCATTTATGTATTTATAGATATAAGCATGGAAATAATTCATTCCTATAAATACATCTGTGTGATGGGAAGAACTTTTTTCTTTTTTATTTTTAAATTTTATTTTTTAAAAATTTGAAATTTAAATTTATTTTTTTTTATACAGCACCTTATTATTAGTTATGTATTTTATGCATATACATGTATACAGGTCAATCCCAATCTCCCAACTCATCCCACCACCACCACCCCATGGCTTCCCACACTTGGTGTCCATACGTTAGTTCTCTACCTCTGTGTCTCTATTTCTTCCCTGCAAACCAGTTCATCTGTACCATTTTTTAGGCTCCACATATATGCATTAATATACAATATTTGTTTTCCTCTTTCTGACTTACTTCATTCTGTATGACAGTATCTCGATTCATCGATGTCTCTACAAATGACCCAGTTTCATTCCTTTTTATGGCCGAGTAATATTCCATTTTATATATGTACCACATATTTATCCATTCATCTGTCTGTGGGCATTTAGGTTGCTTTCATTACCTGGCTATTGTAAATAGTGCTGCAATGAACATTGTGGTGAATGTGCCTTTTTGATTTACGGTTTTCTCTGGGTATATGCCCAGAAGTGGGATTGCTGGATCAGATGGTAATTCTATTTCTAGTTTTTTTAAGGAAACTCCATACTGTTCTCCATAGAGACTGTATCAATTTACATTCCCACCAATAGTGGAAGAGGGCTCCTTTTGTCCACACCCTCCCCAGAATTGGTTGTTTGTAGATTTTCTGATGATGCCGATTCTAACGGGTGTGAGGTGATACCTCATTGTAGTTTTGATTTGCATTTCTCTAATAATTAGTGCTGTTGAGCAGCTTTTCATGTGCGTCTTGGCCACCTCTGCGTCTCCTTTGAAGAAAGGTCTCTTTAGATCTTCTGCCCATTTTTTTATTGGGTTGTTTGTTTTTTTAATATTAAGCTGCATGAGCTGTTTATATATATTGGAGATTAAACCTCTGTCCATTGATTCGTTTGCAACGATTTTTGCTCATTCTGAGGGATGCCTTTTTCCATTCCCGTGTTTTTTAACAAAAAAGGAAAGAAAGGAAAAGAAGCAGAACACTAATGTGCATAAAATATGCCTTTTGAAACGGTCCTTTTGAAATATGGACGTGCTTTGAATTTTTTGGTCGATATGTGACCCCAGGATTTGTTTTCAGGGCAGGTGTCATTTACAGGCCTGCAATGATTTTGAATATAAACTGACCATTAGCGCTGGGATTAAAGCTGCTGGTGTGTGAAACGGCCACAAGGTGGCAGCAGTTCTCCCTTGCCAAATCTGGTTACTAGGGCAAGAGAGCCTCAGTGGAAGTGGTGTTCTAGATTGGAATTTTGAATGGAATGTGCCAGGAGAAAGCCCCTCAAGTTTGTCTCACTACTTCTTGTTCGTGTTTTTAATTTAATTTTTTATTTTTTATTACAGCAAGTTTGATTACAATGTTTGGCTTGTTGTAGGTGTGGAAGATGTGGTTCTTTTACACATATACAGATTTCTGTTCTTCCTGGGATCCTTTTCCCATGTACGTTATGACAGAATGTTGAGTAGTCCTCTCTTGGTATTCTGTAGGTCTTTGGTGATTATATATGTCACCTGTGTTTGTATATGTCTGTTAACCCCTATATCGTAATGAAACCAATCCTCACACCTTTCCATTGGTGAACCATAAGTTTGTTTAATGAATCTGTGATTGCCCTTCTCCGTGGAAATATGTGTCCTGGTATCCATTTTTAGGTAACACCTATAAGTGATATGATATGATATGTGTCTTTCACTTTCTGACTTACTACATGTCACGTGATTACTTCTAGACTCATCTACAGTGCTGCAAATGGCATTGTGTCCTTTTTCTCCTTTGCTTCTCTTCTGCCTTGGTAAGGTCCATTTTCAACAATATGATTCCCTGAGGGTTGTGGATTAGCTGACCTGGGCAGCCTTACCCTGCCGGCCCGCCCTCCCCAGATGTGCCTCGTTGAGGTCAATATAAACAGCGCTCCAGGCAGCAATAGCCCATGAAGCTGTGCCTGACTCCATATTCTCTGCCCCGTCAGCAGTCTCGGGGCTGTGCTGGTGGGAGGGAGTGAGGGGCCACAGCTTTGTGGGTGGCCCGGTGTGAGTGGGGCTCTGCTGGCCTTTCTGCAGGAGTTGCCAGGCTGACACCTGTAAAGAAGAGGATGTGTCACCCATACCTTCAGCTGGAATTTCTCTCCGGACAGAGGTGAGGAAGGAAAAAAGCAGTGGGGGCCAGGACAGGAGGGGTATCTCAGGCAGGGCAATGGAAAGCTTCCGGAAGAGCGCCCGGGGCCAGGACCACTCTGGCTGGCCTGCAGGCACCAAGTTGGCCTGCGTGCTGTCGCTGGTGTGGCTCCACGGCCCTTCCTCTAGGCTTTCAAGCCCTTGTACATATTCAGGTGTTTTACCTGGGAAGGGTGGGAACAGTTCAGCAGCAGCTGGCCTGGGGCTCAGCTCACGTTTACGCACAGATGCCTCGGCACAGTCCCCCAGCTTTGCAATGAGGACGCTCCTTGTGTGGGGGGTGGGGTGCTGGCTGTATGGGAGATGGTTCCCCACCTCTGACCAATTTCAGAATTGTTTACCGCTGGAGCAAGTGTCCAGATAGGGTTTTCCTCTGTATAAATGGTGGGTTCAGGTTTTTTTTTCTTTTATGTTTCAAGTTAGATTTTATTCCTCTTTTATGTATTTATAGATATAAGCATGGAAATAATTCATTCCTATAAATACATCTGTGTGATGGGAAGAACTTTTTTCTTTTTTATTTTTAAATTTTATTTTTTAAAAATTTGAAATTTAAATTTATTTATTTTTTTATACAGCAGGTTATTATTAGTTATGTATTTTATGCATATAAATGTATACAGGTCAATCCCAATCTCCCAACTCATCCCACCACCACCACCCCATGGCTTCCCACACTTGGTGTCCATACGTTTGTTCTCTACCTCTTTGTCTCTATTTCTTCGCTGCAAACCAGTTCATCTGTACCATTTTTTAGGTTCCCCATATATGCCATAATATACAGTATTTGGTTTCCTCTTTTTGACTTCATTCTGTATGACAGTCTCTTGATCCATCGATGTCTCTACAAATGACCCAGTTTCATTCCTTTTTATGGCCGAGTAATATTCCATTTTATATATGTACCACATCTTTATCCATTCATCTGTCTGTGGGCATTTAGGTTGCTTCCATTACCTGGCTATTGTAAATAGTGCTGCAATGAACATTGTGGTGAATGTGCCTTTTTGATTTACGGTTTTCTCTGGGTATATGCCCAGAAGTGGGATTGCTGGATCAGATGGTAATTCTATTTCTAGTTTTTTTAAGGAAACTCCATACTGTTCTCCATAGTGACTGTATCAATTTACATTCCCACCAATAGTGGAAGAGGGCTCCTTTTGTCCACACCCTCCCCAGAATTGGTTGTTTGTAGATTTTCTGATGATGCCGATTCTAACAGGTGTGAGGTGATACCTCATTGTAGTTTTGATTTGCATTTCTCTAATAATTAGTGCTGTTGAGCAGCTTTTCATGTGCGTCTTGGCCATCTCTGTGTCTTCTTTGAAGAAACGTCTCTTTAGATCTTCTGCCCATTTTTGTATTGGGTTGTTTGTTTTTTTAATATTAAGCTGCATGAGCTGTTTATATATATTGGAGATTAAACCTCTGTCCATTGATTCGTTTGCATCGATTTTTGCCCATTCTGCGGGATACCTTTTTCCATTCCCGTTTTTTTTAACAAAAAAGGAAAGAAAGGAAAAGAAGCAGAACACTATTGTGCGTAAAATATGCCTTTTGAAACGGTCGTTTTGAAATATGGACGTGCTTTGAATATTTTGGTCGATATGTGACCCCAGGATTTGTTTTCAGGGCAGGTGTCATTTACAGGCCTGCAATGATTTTGAATATCAACTGACCATTAGCGCTGGGATTAAAGCTGCTGTTGTGTGAAACGGCCACAAAGTGGCAGCAGTTCTCCCTTACCAAATCTGGTTACTAGGGCAAGAGAGCCTCAGTGGAAGTGGTGTTCTAGATTGGAATTTAGAATGGAATGTTGCAGGAGAAAGCCCCTCAAGTTTGTCTCACTACTTCTTGTTCGTGTTTTTAATTTATTTATTTTTTTATTTTTTATTACAGCAAGTTTGATTACAATGTTTGGCTTGTTGTAGGTGTGGAAGATGTGGTTCTTTTACACATATACAGATTTCTGTTCTTCCTGGGATCCTTTTCCCATGTACGTTATGACAGAATGTTGAGTAGTCCACTCTTGGTATTCTGTAGGTCTTTGGTGATTATATATGTCACCTGTGTTTGTATATGTGTGTTAACCCCGGTATCGTAATGAAACCAATCCTCACAACTTTCCATTGGTGAACCATAAGTTTGTTTACTGAATCTGTGATTGCCCTTCTCCGTGGAAATATCTGCCCTGGTATCCATTTTTAGGTAACACCTATAAGTGATATGATATGATATGTGTCTTTCACTTTCTGACTTACTACAAGTCACATGATTACTTCTAGACTCATCTACGGTTCTGCAAATGGCATTGTGTCCTTTTTTCCCTTGGCTTCTCTTCTGCCATAGCGAGGTCCATTTTCAACAATGTGATTCCCTGAGGGTTGTGGATTAGCTGACCTGGGCAGCCTTACCCTGCCGGCCCGCCCTCCCCAGATGTGCCTCGTTGAGGTCAATATAAACAGAGCTCCAGGCAGCAATAGCCCCTGAAGCTGTGCCTGACTCCATATTCTCTGCCCCTTCAGCAGTCTCGGGGCTGTGCTGGTGGGAGGGAGTGAGGGGCCACAGCTTTGTGGGTGGCCCGGTGTTAGTGGGGCTCTGCTGGCCTTTCTGCAGGAGTTGCCAGGCTGACACGTGTAAAGAAGAGGATGTGTCACCCATACCTTCAGCTGGAATTTCTCTCCGGACAGAGGTGAGGAAGGAAAAAAGCAGTGGGTGCGGGAGAGGAGGGGTATCTCAGGCAGGGCAATGGAAAGCTTCCGGAAGAGCGTCCAGGGCCAGGACCACCCTGGCTGGCCTGCAGGCACCAAGTTGGCCTGCGTGCTGTCACTGGTGTGGCTCCACGGCCCTTCCTCTAGGCTTTCAAGCCCTTGTACATATTCAGGTGTTTTACCTGGGAAGGGTGGGAACAGTTCAGCAGCAGCTGGCCTGGGGCTCAGCTCACATTTACTCACAGATGCCTCGACACGGTCCCCCAGCTTTGCAATGAGGA
Source organism: Mesoplodon mirus (assembly GCF_964341445.2). NCBI lineage: Eukaryota > Metazoa > Chordata > Mammalia > Artiodactyla > Ziphiidae > Mesoplodon > Mesoplodon mirus. Next base: position 82,554 of record NW_028295428.1, on the reverse strand, counting down.
CGCTCCTTGCGTGGGGGGTGGGTTGCTGGCTGTATGGGAGATGGTTCCCCACCTCTGACCAATTTCAGAATTGTTTACCACTGGAGCAAGTGCCCTGATAGGGTTTTGCTCTGTATAACTCGTGGGTTCAGTTTTTTTTTCTTTTATGGTTCAAGTTAGAATTTATTCCTCTTTTATGTATTAATAGATATAAGCATGGAAATAATTCATTCCTATAAATACATCTGTGAGACGGGAAGAACTTTTTTCTCTTTTATTTTTAAATTTTATTTTTTAAAATTTTGAAATTTAATTTAATTTATTTTTTTATACTGCACGTTATTATTAGTTATGTATTTTATGCATATACATGTATTCAGGTCAATCCCAATCCCCCAACTCATCCCACCACCACTACCCCATGGCTTCCCACACTTGGTGTCCATACGTTTGTTCTCTACCTCTGTGTCTCTATTTATTTCCTGCAAACCAGTTCATCTGTACCATTTTTTAGGCTCCACATATATGCATTAATATACAATATTTGTTTTCCACTTTCTGACTTACTTCATTCTGTATGACAGTCTCTCGATCCATCGATGTCTCTACAAATGACCCAGTTTCATTCCTTTTTATGGCCGAGTAATATTCCATTTTATATACGTACCACATCTTTATCCATTCATCTGTCTGTGGGCATTTAGGTTGCTTCCATTACCTGGCTACTGTAAATAGTGCTGCAACGAATATTGTGGTGAATGTGCCTTTTTGATTTACGGTTTTATCTGGGTATATGCCCAGAAGTGGGATTGCTGGATCAGATAGTAATTCTATTTCTAGTTTTTTTAAGGAAACTCCATACTGTTCTCCATAGTGACTGTATCAATTTACATTCCCACCAATAGTGGAAGAGGGCTCCTTTTGTCCACACCCTCCCCAGAAATTGTTGTTTGTAGATTTTCTGATGATGCCGATTCTAACAGGTGTGAGGTGATACCTCATTGTAGTTTTGATTTGCATTTCTCTAATAATTAGTGCTGTTGAGCAGCTTTTCATGTGCGTCTTGGCCATCTCTGTGTCTCCTTTGAAGAAACGTCTCTTTAGATCTTCTGCCCATTTTTGTATTGGGTTGTTTGTTTTTTTTAATATTAAGCTGCATGAGCTGTTTATATATATATTGGAGATTAAACCTCTGTCCATTGATTCGTTTGCAACGATTTTCGCCCATTCTGAGGGATGCCTTTTTCCATTCCCGATTTTTTTAACAAAAAAGGAAAGAAAGGAAAAGAAGCAGAACACTAATGTGCGTAAAATATGCCTTTTGAAACGGTCGTTTTGAAATATGGACGTCCTTTGAATTTTTTGGTCGATATGTGACCCCAGGATTTGTTTTCAGGGCAGGTGTCATTTACAGGCCTGCAATGATTTTGTATATCAACTGACCATTAGTGCTGGGATTAAAGCTGCTGTTGTGTGAAACGGCCACAAGGTGGCAGCAGTTCTCCCTTGCCAAATCTGGTTACTAGGGCAAGAGAGCCTCAATGGAAATGGTGTTCTAGATTGGAATTTAGAATGGAATGTGCCAGGAGAAAGCCCCTCAAGTTTGTCTCACTACTTCTTGTACGTGTTTTTAATTTAATTTTTTTTTTATTTTTTATTACAGCAAGTTTGATTACAATGTTTGGCTTGTTGTAGGTGTGGATGATGTGGTTCTTTTACACATATACAGATGTCTGTTCTTCCTGGGATCCTTTTCCCATGTACGTTATGACAGAATGTTGAGTAGTCCTCTCTTGGTATTCTGTAGGTCTTTGGTGATTATATATGTCACTGTGTTTGTATATGTCTGTTAACCCCGATATTGTAATGAAACCAATCCTCACACCTTTCCATTGGTGAACCATAAGTTTGTTTAATGAATCTGTGATTGCCCTTCTTCGTGGAAATATCTGCCCTGGTATCCATTTTTAGGTAACACTTATAAGTGATATGATATGATATGTGTCTTTCACTTTCTGACTTACTACAAGTCAAATGATTACTTGTAGACTCATCTACGGTGCTGCAAATGGCATTGTGTCCTTTTTTCCCTTGGCTTCTCTTCTGCCTTAGCGAGGTCCATTTTCAACAATGTAATTCCCTGAGGGTTGTGGATTAGCTGACCTGGGCAGCCTTACCCTGCCGGCCCGCCCGCCCCAGGTGTGACTCGTTGAGGTCAATATAAACAGCACTCCAGGCAGCAATAGCCCCTGAAGCTCTGCCTGACTTCATATTCTCTGCCCCGTCAGCAGTCTCGGGGCTGTGCTGGTGGGAGGGAGTGAGGGGCCACAGCTTTGTGGGTGGCCCGGTGTGAGTGGGACTCTGCTGGCCTTTCTGCAGAAGTTGCCAGGCAGCCGCCTGTAAAGAAGAGGATGTGTCACCCATACCTTCCGCTGGAATATCTCTCTGGACAGAGGTGAGGAAGGAAAAAAGCAGTGGGGGCCGGGACAGGAGGGGTATCTCAGGCAGGGCAATGGAAAGCTTCCGGAAGAGCTCCTGTGGCCAGGACCACTCTGGCTGGCCTGCAGGCACCAAGTTGGCCTGCGTGCTGTCGCTTGTGTGGCTCCACGGCCCTTCCTCTAGGCTTTCAAACCCTTGTACATATTCAGGTGTTTTACCTGGAAAGGGTGGGAACAGTTCAGCAGCAGCTGGCCTGGGGCTCAGCTCACGTTTACTCACAGATGCCTCGGCACGGTCCCCCAGCTTTGCAATGAGGATGCTCCTTGCGTGGGGGGTGGGTTGCTGGCTGTATGGGAGATGGTTCCCCACCTCTGACCAATTTCAGAATTGTTTACCGCTGGAGCAAGTGCCCTGATAGGTTTTTCGTCTGTATAACTCGTGGGTTCACTTTTTTTTCTTTTATGGTTCAAGTTAGATTTTATTCCTCTTTTATGTATTTATAGATATAAGCATGGAAATAATTCATTCCTATAAATACATCTGTGAGACGGGAAGAAATTTTTTCTGATTTATTTTCAAATTTTCTTTTTTAAAATTTTGAAATTTAATTTTATTTATTTTTTTATACAGCACGTTATTATTAGTTATGTATTTTATGCATATACATGTATTCAGGTCAATCCCAATCTCCCAACTCATCCCACCACCACCACACCATGGCTTCCAACACTTGGTGTCCATACGTTTGTTCTCTACCTCTGTGTCTCTATTTCTTCCCTGCAAACCAGTTCATCCGTACCATTTTTTAGGCTCCACATATATGCATTAATATACAATATTTTTTTCCACTTTCTGACTTACTTCATTCTGTATGACAGTCTCTCGATCCATCGATGTCTCTACAAATGACCCAGTTTCATTCCTTTTTATGGCCGAGTAATATTCCATTTTATATACGTACCACATCTTTATCCATTCATCTGTCTGTGGGCATTTATGTTGCTTCCATTACCTGGCTATTGTAAATAGTGATGCAAGGAATATTGTGGTGAATGTGCCTTTTTGATTTACGGTTTTATCTGGGTATATGCCCAGAAGTGGGATTGCTGGATCAGATAGTAATTCTATTTCTAATTTTTTTAAGGAAACTCCATACTGTTCTCCATAGTGACTGTATCAATTTACATTCCCACCAATAGTGGAAGAGGGCTCCTTTTGTCCACACCCTCCCCAGAAATTGTTGTTTGTAGATTTTCTGATGATGCCGATTCTAACACGTGTGAGGTGATACCTCATTGTAGTTTTGATTTGCATTTCTCTAATAATTAGTGCTGTTGAGCAGCTTTTCATGTGCGTCTTGGCCATCTCTGTGTCTCCTTTGAAGAAACATCTCTTTAGATCTCTTGCGCATTTTTGTATTGGGTTGTTTGTTTTTTTAATATTAAGCTGCATGAGCTCTTTATATATATTGGAGATTAAACCTCTGTCCATTGATTCGTTTGCAACGATTTTCGCCCATTCTGAGGGATGCCTTTTTCCATTCCCGTCTTTTTCTAACAAAAAAGGAAAGAAAGGAAAAGAAGCAGAACACTAATGTGCGTAAAATATGCCTTTTGAAACGGTCGTTTTGAAATATGGACGTGCTTTGAAGTTTTTAGTCGATGTGTGACCCCAGGATTTGTTTTCAGGGCAGGTGTCATTTACAGGCCTGCAATGATTTTGAATATCAACTGACCATTAGCGCTGGGATTAAAGCTGCTGTTGTGTGAAACGGCCACAAGGTGGCAGCAGTTCTCCCTTACCAAATCTGGTTACTAGGGCAAGAGAGCCTCAGTGGAAGTGGTGTTCTAGATTGGAATTTAGAATGGAATGTTTCAGGAGAAAGCCCCTCAAGTTTGTCTCACTACTTCTTGTTCGTGTTTTTAATTTATTTTTTTTTATTTTTTATTACAGCAAGTTTGATTACAATGTTTGGCTTGTTGTAGGTGTGGAAGATGTGGTTCTTTTACACATATACAGATGTCTGTTCTTCCTGGGATCCTTTTCCCATGTACGTTATGACAGAATGTTGAGTAGTCCACTCTTGGTATTCTGTAGGTCTTTGGTGATTATATATGTCACCTGTGTTTGTATATGTGTGTTAACCACGATATCGTAATGAAACCAATCCTCACACCTTTCCATTGGTGAACCATAAGTTTGTTTACTGAATCTGTGATTGCCCTTCTCCGTGGAAATATCTGCCCTGGTATCCATTTTTAGGTAACACTTATAAGTGATATGATATGATATGTGTCTTTCACTTTCTGACTTACTACAAGTCACGTGATTACTTCTAGACTCATCTACGGTTCTGCAAATGGCATTGTGTCCTTTTTTCCCTTGGCTTCTCTTCTGCCTTAGCGAGGTCCATTTTCAACAATGTGATTCCCTGAGGGTTGTGGATTAGCTGACCTGGGCAGCCTTACCCTGCCGCCCGCCCTCCCCAGATGTGCCTCGTTGAGGTCAATATAAACAGAGCTCCAGGCAGCAATAGCCCCTGAAGCTGTGCCTGACTCCATATTCTCTGCCCCGTCAGCAGTCTCGGGGCTGTGCTGGTGGGAGGGAGTGAGGGGCCACAGCTTTGTGGGTGGCCCGGTGTGAGTGGGGCTCTGCTGGCCTTTCTGCAGGAGTTGCCAGGCTGACACGTGTAAAGAAGAGGATGTGTCACCCATACCTTCAGCTGGAATTTCTCTCCGGACAGAGGTGAGGAAGGAAAAAAGCAGTGGGTGCGGGAGAGGAGGGGTATCTCAGGCAGGGCAATGGAAAGCTTCCGGAAGAGCGTCCAGGGCCAGGACCACCCTGGCTGGCCTGCAGGCACCAAGTTGGCCTGCGTGCTGTCACTGGTGTGGCTCCACGGCCCTTCCTCTAGGCTTTCAAGCCCTTGTACATATTCAGGTGTTTTACCTGGGAAGGGTGGGAACAGTTCAGCAGCAGCTGGCCTGGGGCTCAGCTCACATTTACTCACAGATGCCTCGGCACGGTCCCCCAGCTTTGCAATGAGGACGCTCCTTGCGTGGGGGGTGGGTTGCTGGCTGTATGGGAGATGGTTCCCCACCTCTGACCAATTTCAGTATTGTTTACCGCTGGAGCAAGTGCCCTGATAGGGTTTTCCTCTGTATAACTCGTGGGTTCACTTTTTTTTTCTTTTATGGTTCAAGTTAGATTTTATTCCTCTTTTATGTATTTATAGATATAAGCATGGAAATAATTCATTCCTATAAATACATCTGTGTGATGGGAAGAACTTTTTTCTCTTTTATTTTTAAATTTTATTTTTTAAAATTTTGAAATTTAATTTTATTTATTTTTTTTATACAGCACGTTATTATTAGTTATGTATTTTAGGCATATATATGTATTCAGGTCAATCCCAATCTCCCAACTCATCCCACCACCACCACCCCATGGCTTCCCACACTTGGTGTCCATACGTTTGTTCTCTACCTCTGTGTCTCTATTTCTTCCCTGAAAACCAGTTCATCTGTACCATATTTTAGGCTCCACATATATGCATTAATATACAATATTTGTTTTCCACTTTCTGACTTACTTCATTCTGTATGACAGTCTCTCGATCCATCGATGTCTCTACAAATGACCCAGTTTCATTCCTTTTTATGGCCGAGTAATATTCCATTTTATATACGTACCACATCTTTATCCATTCATCTGTCTGTGGGCATTTAGGTGGCTTCTATTACCTGGCTATTGTAAATAGTGTTGCAATGAACATTGTGGTGAATGTGCCTTTTTGATTTACGGTTTTCTCTGGGTATATGCCCAGAAGTGGGATTGCTGGATCAGATGGTAATTCTATTTCTAGTTTTTTTAAGGAAACTCCATACTGTTCTCCATAGAGACTGTATCAATTTACATTCCCACCAATAGTGGAAGAGGGCTCCTTTTGTCCACACCCTCCCCAGAATTGGTTGTTTGTAGATTTTCTGATGATGCCGATTCTAACGGGTGTGAGGTGATACCTCATTGTAGTTTTGATTTGCATTTCTCTAATAATTAGTGCTGTTGAGCAGCTTTTCATGTGCGTCTTGGCCACCTCTGCGTCTCCTTTGAAGAAACGTCTCTTTAGATCTTCTGCCCATTTTCTTATTGGGTTGTTTGTTTTTTTAATATTAAGCTGCATGAGCTGTTTATATATATTGGAGATTAAACCTCTGTCCATTGATTCGTTTGCAACGATTTTCGCCCATTCTGAGGGATGCCTTTTTCCATTCCCGTGTTTTTTAACAAAAAAGGAAAGAAAGGAAAAGAAGCAGAACACTAATGTGCATAAAATATGCCTTTTGAAACGGTCCTTTTGAAATATGGACGTCCTTTGTATTTTTTGGTCGATATGTGACCCCAGGATTTGTTTTCAGGGCAGGTGTCATTTACAGGCCTGCAATGATTTTGAATATCAACTGACCATTAGCGCTGGGATTAAAGCTGCTGTTGTGTGAAACGGCCACAAGGTGGCAGCAGTTCTCCCTTGCCAAATCTGGTTACTAGGGCAAGAGAGCCTCAGTGGAAGTGGTGTTCTAGATTGGAATTTTGAATAGAATGTGCCAGGAGAAAGCCCCTCAAGTTTGTCTCACTACTTCTTTTTCGTGTTTTTAATTTAATTTTTTTATTTTTTATTACAGCAAGTTTGATTACAATGTTTGGCTTGTTGTAGGTGTGGAAGATGTGGTTCTTTTACACATATACAGATGTCTGTTCTTCCTTGGATCCTTTTCCCATGTACGTTATGACAGAATGTTGAGTAGTCCTCTCTTGGTATTCTGTAGGTCTTTGGTGATTATATATGTCACCTGTGTTTGTATATGTCTATTAACCCCTATATCGTAATGAAACCAATCCTCACACCTTTCCATTGGTGAACCATAAGTTTGTTTAATGAATCTGTGATTGCCCTTCTCCGTGGAAATATCTGCCCTGGTATCCATTTTTAGGTAACACTTATAAGTGATATGATATGATATGTGTCTTTCAATTTCTGACTTACTACAAGTCACGTGATTACTTCTAGACTCATCTACGGTGCTGCAAATGGCATTGTGTCCTTTTTTCCCTTGGCTTCTCTTCTGCCTTAGCGAGGTCCATTTTCAACAATGTGATTCCCTGAGGGTTGTGGATTAGCTGACCTGGGCAGCCTTACCCTGCCGGCCCACCCGCCCCAGGTGTGACTCGTTGAGGTCAATATAAACAGCGCTCCAGGCAGCAATAGCCCCTGAAGCTCTGCCTGACTCCATATTCTCTGCCCCGTCAGCAGTCACGGTGCTGTGCTGGTGGGAGGGAGTGAGGGGCCACAGCTTTGTGGGTGGCCCGGTGTGAGTGGGGCTCTGCTGGCCTTTCTGCAGGAGTTGCCAGGCAGCCGCCTGTAAAGAAGAGGTTGTGTCACCCATACCTTCCGCTGGAATATCTCTCTGGACAGAGGTGAGGAAGGAAAAAAGCAGTGTGGGCCGGGACAGGAGGGGTATCTCAGGCAGGGCAATGGAAAGCTTCCGGAAGAGCTCCTGTGGCCAGGACCTCTCTGGCTGGCCTGCAGGCACCAAGTTGGCCTGCGTGCTGTCGCTGGTGTGGCTCCACGGCCCTTCCTCTAGGCTTTCAAGCCCTTGTACATATTCAGGTGTTTTACCTGGGAAGGGTGGGAACAGTTCAGCCGCAGCTGGCCTGGGGCTCAGCTCACGTTTACTCACAGATGCCTTGGCACGGTCCCCCAGCTTAGCAATGAGGACGCTCCTTGCGTGGGGTTGGGTTGCTGGCTGTATGGGAGATGGATCCCCACCTCTGACCAATTTCAGAATTGTTTACCGCTGGCGTAAGTGCCCTGAGAGCGTTTTCCTCTGTATAACTCGTGTGTTCAGGTTTTTTTTTTCTTTTATGGTTCAAGTTAGATTTTATTCCTCTTTTATGTATTTATAGATATAAGCATGGAAATAATTCATTCCTATAAATACATCTGTGTGATGGGAAGAACTTTTTTCTTTTTTATTTTTAAATTTTATTTTTTAAAAATTTGAAATTTAAATTTATTTTTTTTAATACAGCACGTTATTATTAGTTATGTATTTTATGCTTATACATGTATACAGGTCAATCCCAATCTCCCAACTCATCCCACCACCACCACCCCATGGCTTCCCACACTTGGTGTCCATACGTTAGTTCTCTACCTCTGTGTCTCTATTTCTTCCCTGCAAACCAGTTCATCTGTACCATTTTTTAGGCTCCACATATATGCATTAATATACAATATTTGTTTTCCTCTTTCTGACTTACTTCATTCTGTATGACAGTATCTCGATTCATCGATGTCTCTACAAATGACCCAGTTTCATTCCTTTTTATGGCCGAGTAATATTCCATTTTATATATGTACCACATCTTTATCCATTCATCTGTCTGTGGGCATTTAGGTGGCTTCTATTACCTGGCTATTGTAAATTGTGCTGCAACGAATATTGTGGTGAATGTGCCTTTTTGATTTACGGTTTTCTCTGGGTATATGCCCAGAAGTGGGATTGCTGGATCAGATGGTAATTCTATTTCTAGTTTTTTTAAGGAATCTCCATACTGTTCTCCATAGTGACTGTATCAATTTACATTCCCACCAATAGTGGAAGAGGGCTGCTTTTGTCCACACCCTCCCCAGAATTGGTTGTTTGTAGATTTTCTGATGATGCCGATACTAACAAGTGTGAGGTGATACCTCATTGTAGTTTGATTTGCATTTCTCTAATAATTAGTGCTGTTGAGCAGCTTTTCATGTGCGTCTTGGCCATCTCTGTGTCTCCTTTGAAGAAACGTCTCTTTAGATCTTCTGCCCATTTTTGTATCGGTTGTTTGTTTTTTTAATATTAAGCTGCATGAGCTGTTTATATATATTGGAGATTAAACCTCTGTCCATTGATACGTTTGCAACGATTTTCACCCATTCTGCGGGATGCCGTTTTCCATTCCCGCTTTTTTTAACAACAAAGGAAAGAAAGGAAAAGAAGCAGAACACTAATATGCGTAAAATATGCCTTTTGAAACGGTCCTTTTGAAATATGGACGTGCTTTGAATTTTTTGGTCGATATGTGACCCCAGGATTTGTTTTCAGGGCAGGTGTCATTTACAGGCCTGCAATGATTTTGAATATCAACTGACCATTAGCGCTGGGATTAAAGATGCTGTTGTGTGAAACGGCCACAAGGTGGCAGCAGTTCTCCCTTACCAAATCTGGTTATTAGGGCAGGAGAGCCTCAGTGGAAGTGGTGTTCTAGATTGGAATTTAGAATGGAATGTGCCAGGAGAAAGCCCCTCAAGTTTGTCTCACTACTTCTTGTTCGTGTTTTTAATTTAATTTTTTATTTTTTATTACAGCAAGTTTGATTACAATGTTTGGCTTGTTGTAGGTGTGGAAGATGTGGTTCTTTTACACATATACAGATTTCTGTTCTTCCTGGGATCCTTTTCCCATGTACGTTATGACAGAATGTTGAGTAGTCCTCTCTTGGTATTCTGTAGGTCTTTGGTGATTATATATGTCACCTGTGTTTGTATATGTCTGTTAACCCCTATATCGTAATGAAACCAATCCTCACACCTTTCCATTGGTGAACCATAAGTTTGTTTAATGAATCTGTGATTGCCCTTCTCCGTGGAAATATGTGTCCTGGTATCCATTTTTAGGTAACACCTATAAGTGATATGATATGATATGTGTCTTTCACTTTCTGACTTACTACATGTCACGTGATTACTTCTAGACTCATCTACAGTGCTGCAAATGGCATTGTGCCCTTTTTCTCCTTTGCTTCTCTTCTGCCTTGGTAAGGTCCATTTTCAACAGTGTGATTCCCTGAGGGTTGTGGATTAGCTGACCTGGGCAGCCTTACCCTGCCGGCCCACCCTCCCCAGATGTGCCTCGTTGAGGTCAATATAAACAGCGCTCCAGGCAGCAATAGCCCATGAAGCTGTGCCTGACTCCATATTCTCTGCCCCGTCAGCAGTCTCGGGGCTGTGCTGGTGGGTGGGAGTGAGGGGACACAACTTAGTGGGTGGCCCGGTGTGAGTGGGGCTCTGCTGGCCTTTCTGCAGGAGTTGCCAGGCTGACACCTGTAAAGAAGAGGATGTGTCACCCATACCTTCAGCTGGAATTTCTCTCCGGACAGAGGTGAGGAAGGAAAAAAGCAGTGGGGGCCAGGACAGGAGGGGTATCTCAGGCAGGGCAATGGAAAGCTTCCGGAAGAGCGCCCGGGGCCAGGACCACTCTGGCTGGCCTGCAGGCACCAAGTTGGCCTGCGTGCTGTCGCTGGTGTGGCTCCACGGCCCTTCCTCTAGGCTTTCAAGCCCTTGTACATATTCAGGTGTTTTACCTGGGAAGGGTGGGAACAGTTCAGCAGCAGCTGGCCTGGGGCTCAGCTCACGTTTACGCACAGATGCCTCGGCACAGTCCCCCAGCTTTGCAATGAGGACGCTCCTTGTGTGGGGGGTGGGGTGCTGGCTGTATGGGAGATGGTTCCCCACCTCTGACCAATTTCAGAATTGTTTACCGCTGGAGCAAGTGTCCAGATAGGGTTTTCCTCTGTATAAATGGTGGGTTCAGGTTTTTTTTTTCTTTTATGTTTCAAGTTAGATTTTATTCCTCTTTTATGTATTTATAGATATAAGCATGGAAATAATTCATTCCTATAAATACATCTGTGTGATGGGAAGAACTTTTTTCTTTTTTATTTTTAAATTTTATTTTTTAAAAATTTGAAATTTAAATTTATTTATTTTTTTATACAGCAGGTTATTATTAGTTATGTATTTTATGCATATAAATGTATACAGGTCAATCCCAATCTCCCAACTCATCCCACCACCACCACCCCATGGCTTCCCACACTTGGTGTCCATACGTTTGTTCTCTACCTCTTTGTCTCTATTTCTTCGCTGCAAACCAGTTCATCTGTACCATTTTTTAGGTTCCCCATATATGCCATAATATACAGTATTTGGTTTCCTCTTTTTGACTTCATTCTGTATGACAGTCTCTTGATCCATCGATGTCTCTACAAATGACCCAGTTTCATTCCTTTTTATGGCCGAGTAATATTCCATTTTATATATGTACCACATCTTTATCCATTCATCTGTCTGTGGGCATTTAGGTTGCTTCCATTACCTGGCTATTGTAAATAGTGCTGCAATGAACATTGTGGTGAATGTGCCTTTTTGATTTACGGTTTTCTCTGGGTATATGCCCAGAAGTGGGATTGCTGGATCAGATGGTAATTCTATTTCTAGTTTTTTTAAGGAAACTCCATACTGTTCTCCATAGTGACTGTATCAATTTACATTCCCACCAATAGTGGAAGAGGGCTCCTTTTGTCCACACCCTCCCCAGAAATTGTTGTTTGTAGATTTTCTGATGATGCCGATTCTAACAGGTGTGAGGTGATACCTCATTGTAGTTTTGATTTGCATTTCTCTAATAATTAGTGCTGTTGAGCAGCTTTTCATGTGCGTCTTGGCCATCTCTGTGTCTTCTTTGAAGAAACGTCTCTTTAGATCTTCTGCCCATTTTTGTATTGGGTTGTTTGTTTTTTTAATATTAAGCTGCATGAGCTGTTTATATATATTGGAGATTAAACCTCTGTCCATTGATTCGTTTGCATCGATTTTTGCCCATTCTGAGGGATGCCTTTTTCCATTCCCGATTTTTTTAACAAAAAAGGAAAGAAAGCAAAAGAAGCAGAACACTATTGTGCGTAAAATATGCCTTTTGAAACGGTCGTTTTGATATATGGACGTGCTTTGGATTTTTTGGTCGATATGTGACCCCAGGATTTGTTTTCAGGGCAGGTGTCATTTACAGGCCTGCAATGATTTTGAATATCAACTGACCATTAGCGCTGGGATTAAAGCTGCTGTTGTGTGAAACGGCCACAAAGTGGCAGCAGTTCTCCCTTACCAAATCTGGTTACTAGGGCAAGAGAGCCTCAGTGGAAGTGGTGTTCTAGATTGGAATTTAGAATGGAATGTGCCAGGAGAAAGCCCCTCAAGTTTGTCTCACTACTTCTTGTTCGTGTTTTTAATTTATTTATTTTTTTATTTTTTATTACAGCAAGTTTGATTACAATGTTTGGCTTGTTGTAGGTGTGGAAGATGTGGTTCTTTTACACATATACAGATGTCTGTTCTTCCTGGGATCCTTTTCCCATGTACGTTATGACAGAATGTTGAGTAGTCCACTCTTGGTATTCTGTAGGTCTTTGGTGATTATATATGTCACCTGTGTTTGTATATGTGTGTTAACCCCGGTATCGTAATGAAACCAATCCTCACAACTTTCCATTGGTGAACCATAAGTTTGTTTACTGAATCTGTGATTGCCCTTCTCCGTGGAAATATCTGCCCTGGTATCCATTTTTAGGTAACACCTATAAGTGATATGATATGATATGTGTCTTTCACTTTCTGACTTACTACAAGTCACGTGATTACTTCTAGACTCATCTACGGTTCTGCAAATGGCATTGTGTCCTTTTTTCCCTTGGCTTCTCTTCTGCCTTAGCGAGGTCCATTTTCAACAATGTGATTCCCTGAGGGTTGTGGATTAGCTGACCTGGGCAGCCTTACCCTAGGGGCCCGCCCTCCCCAGATGTGCCTCGTTGAGGTCAATATAAACAGAGCTCCAGGCAGCAATAGCCCCTGAAGCTGTGCCTGACTCCATATTCTCTGCCCCTTCAGCAGTCTCGGGGCTGTGCTGGTGGGAGTGAGGGGCCACAGCTTTGTGGGTGGCCCGGTGTTAGTGGGGCTCTGCTGGCCTTTCTGCAGGAGTTGCCAGGCTGACACGTGTAAAGAAGAGGATGTGTCACCCATACCTTCAGCTGGAATTTCTCTCCGGACAGAGGTGAGGAAGGAAAAAAGCAGTGGGTGCGGGAGAGGAGGGGTATCTCAGGCAGGGCAATGGAAAGCTTCCGGAAGAGCGTCCACGGCCAGGACCACCCTGGCTGGCCTGCAGGCACCAAGTTGGCCTGCGTGCTGTCACTGGTGTGGCTCCACGGCCCTTCCTCTAGGCTTTCAAGCCCTTGTACATATTCAGGTGTTTTACCTGGGAAGGGTGGGAACAGTTCAGCAGCAGCTGGCCTGGGGCTCAGCTCACATTTACTCACAGATGCCTCGACACGGTCCCCCAGCTTTGCAATGAGGACGCTCCTTGCGTGGGGGGTGGGTTGCTGGCTGTATGGGAGATGGTTCCCCACCTCTGACCAATTTCAGAATTGTTTACCACTGGAGCAAGTGCCCTGATAGGGTTTTGCTCTGTATAACTCGTGGGTTCAGTTTTTTTTTCTTTTATGGTTCAAGTTAGAATTTATTCCTCTTTTATGTATTTATAGATATAAGCATGGAAATAATTCATTCCTATAAATACATCTGTGAGACGGGAAGAACTTTTTTCTCTTTTATTTTTAAATTTTATTTTTTAAAATTTTGAAATTTAATTTAATTTATTTTTTTATACTGCACGTTATTATTAGTTATGTATTTTATGCATATACATGTATTCAGGTCAATCCCAATCCCCCAACTCATCCCACCACCACCACCCCATGGCTTCCCACACTTGGTGTCCATACGTTTGTTCTCTACCTCTGTGTCTCTATTTATTTCCTGCAAACCAGTTCATCTGTACCATTTTTTAGGCTCCACATATATGCATTAATATACAATATTTGTTTTCCACTTTCTGACTTACTTCATTCTGTATGACAGTCTCTCGATCCATCGATGTCTCTACAAATGACCCAGTTTCATTCCTTTTTTTGGCCGAGTAATATTCCATTTTATATACGTACCACATCTTTATCCATTCATCTGTCTGTGGGCATTTAGGTTGCTTCCATTACCTGGCTATTGTAAATAGTGCTGCAACGAATATTGTGGTGAATGTGCCTTTTTGATTTACGGTTTTATCTGGGTATATGCCCAGAAGTGGGATTGCTGGATCAGATAGTAATTCTATTTCTAGTTTTTTTAAGGAAACTCCATACTGTTCTCCATAGTGACTGTATCAATTTACATTCCCACCAATAGTGGAAGAGGGCTCCTTTTGTCCACACCCTGCCCAGAATTGGTTGTTTGTAGATTTTCTGATGATGCCGATTCTAACAGGTGTGAGGTGATACCTCATTGTAGTTTTGATTTGCATTTCTCTAATAATTAGTGCTGTTGAGCAGCTTTTCATGTGCGTCTTGGCCATCTCTGTGTCTCCTTTGAAGAAACGTCTCTTTAGATCTTCTGCCCATTTTTGTATTGGGTTGTTTGTTTTTTTAATATTAAGCTGCATGAGCTGTTTATATATATATTGGAGATTAAACCTCTGTCCATTGATTCGTTTGCAACGATTTTCGCCCATTCTGAGGGATGCCTTTTTCCATTCCCGATTTTTTTAACAAAAAAGGAAAGAAAGGAAAAGAAGCAGAACACTAATGTGCGTAAAATATGCCTTTTGAAACGGTCATTTTGAAATATGGAAGTCCTTTGAATTTTTTGGTCGATATGTGACCCCAGGATTTGTTTTCAGGGCAGGTGTCATTTACAGGCCTGCAATGATTTTGTATATCAACTGACCATTAGTGCTGGGATTAAAGCTGCTGTTGTGTGAAACGGCCACAAGGTGGCAGCAGTTCTCCCTTGCCAAATCTGGTTACTAGGGCAAGAGAGCCTCAATGGAAATGGTGTTCTAGATTGGAATTTAGAATGGAATGTGCCAGGAGAAAGCCCCTCAAGTTTGTCTCACTACTATTTGTACGTGTTTTTAATTTAATTTTTTTTTTATTTTTTATTACAGCAAGTTTGATTACAATGTTTGGCTTGTTGTAGGTGTGGAAGATGTGGTTCTTTTACACATATACAGATGTCTGTTCTTCCTGGGATCCTTTTCCCATGTACGTTATGACAGAATGTTGAGTAGTCCTCTCTTGGTATTCTGTAGGTCTTTGGTGATTATATATGTCACTGTGTTTGTATATGTCTGTTAACCCCGATATTGTAATGATACCAATCCTCACACCTTTCCATTGGTGAACCATAAGTTTGTTTAATGAATCTGTGATTGCCCTTCTCCGTGGAAATATCTGCCCTGGTATCCATTTTTAGGTAACACTTATAAGTGATATGATATGATATGTGTCTTTCACTTTCTGACTTACTACAAGTCACGTGATTACTTGTAGACTCATCTACGGTGCTGCAAATGGCATTGTGTCCTTTTTTCCCTTGGCTTCTCTTCTGCCTTAGCGAGGTCCATTTTCAACAATGTGATTCCCTGAGGGTTGTGGATTAGCTGACCTGGGCAGCCTTACCCTGCCGGCCCGCCCTCCCCAGGTGTGACTCGTTGAGGTCAATATAAACAGCGCTCCAGGCAGCAATAGCCCCTGAAGCTCTGCCTGACTTCATATTCTCTGCCCCGTCAGCAGTCTCGGGGCTGTGCTGGTGGGAGGGAGTGAGGGGCCACAGCTTTGTGGGTGGCCCGGTGTGAGTGGGGCTCTGCTGGCCTTTCTGCAGGAGTTGCCAGGCAGCCGCCTGTAAAGAAGAGGATGTGTCACCCATACCTTCCGCTGGAATATCTCTCTGGACAGAGGTGAGGAAGGAAAAAAGCAGTGGGGGCCGGGACAGGAGGGGTATCTCAGGCAGGGCAATGGAAAGCTTCCGGAAGAGCTCCTGTGGCCAGGACCAGTCTGGCTGGCCTGCAGGCACCAAGTTGGCCTGCGTGTTGTCGCTTGTGTGGCTCCACGGCCCTTCCTCTAGGCTTTCAAACCCTTGTACATATTCAGGTGTTTTACCTGGAAAGGGTGGGAACAGTTCAGCAGCAGCTGGCCTGGGGCTCAGCTCACGTTTACTCACAGATACCTCGGCACGGTCCCCCAGCTTTGCAATGAGGACGCTCCTTGCGTGGGGGGTGGGTTGCTGGCTGTATGGGAGATGGTTCCCCACCTCTGACCAATTTCAGAATTGTTTACCGCTGGAGCAAGTGCCCTGATAGGTTTTTCGTCTGTATAACTCGTGGGTTCACTTTTTTTTCTTTTAGGGTTCAAGTTAGATTTTATTCCTCTTTTATGTATTTATAGATATAAGCATGGAAATAATTCATTCCTATAAATACATCTGTGAGACGGGAAGAAATTTTTTCTGATTTATTTTTAAATTTTCTTTTTTAAAATTTTGAAATTTAATTTTATTTATTTTTTTATACAGCACGTTATTATTAGTTATGTATTTTATGCATATACATGTATTCAGGTCAATCCCAATCCCCCAACTCATCCCACCACCACCACCCCATGGCTTCCAACACTTGGTGTCCATACGTTTGTTCTCTACCTCTGTGTCTCTATTTCTTCCCTGCAAACCAGTTCATCCGTACCATTTTTTAGGCTCCACATGTATGCATTAATATACAATATTTGTTTTCCACTTTCTGACTTACTTCATTCTGTATGACAGTCTCTCGATCCATCGATGTCTCTACAAATGACCCAGTTTCATTCCTTTTTATGGCCGAGTAATATTCCATTTTATATACGTACCACATCTTTATCCATTCATCTGTCTGTGGGCATTTAGGTTGCTTCCATTACCTGGCTATTGTAAATAGTGCTGCAACGAATATTGTGGTGAATGTGCCTTTTTGATTTACGGTTTTATCTGGGTATATGCCCAGAAGTGGGATTGCTGGATCAGATAGTAATTCTATTTCTAGTTTTTTTAAGGAAACTCCATACTGTTCTCCATAGTGACTGTATCAATTTACATTCCCACCAATAGTGGAAGAGGGCTCCTTTTGTCCACACCCTCCCCAGAAATTGTTGTTTGTAGATTTTCTGATGATGCCGATTCTAACAGGTGTGAGGTGATACCTCATTGTAGTTTTGATTTGCATTTCTCTAATAATTAGTGCTGTTGAGCAGCTTTTCATGTGCGTCTTGGCCATCTCTGTGTCTCCTTTGAAGAAACGTCTCTTTACATCTTCTGCCCATTTTTGTATTGGGTTGTTTGTTTTTTTAATATTAAGCTGCATGAGCTGTTTATATATATTGGAGATTAAACCTCTGTCCATTGATTCGTTTGCAACGATTTTCGCCCATTCTGAGGGATGCCTTTTTCCATTCCCGTTTTTTTTAACAAAAAAGGAAAGAAAGGAAAAGAAGCAGAACACTATTGTGCGTAAAATATGCCTTTTGAAACGGTCGTTTTGAAATATGGACGTGGTTTGAATTTTTTGGTCGATATGTGACCCCAGGATTTGTTTTCAGGGCAGGTGTCATTTACAGGCCTGCAATGATTTTGAATATCAACTGACCATTAGCGCTGGGATTAAAGCTGCTGTTGTGTGAAACGGCCACAAAGTGGCAGCAGTTCTCCCTTACCAAATCTGGTTACTAGGGCAAGAGAGCCTCAGTGGAAGTGGTGTTCTAGATTGGAATTTAGAATGAAATGTGCCAGGAGAAAGCCCCTCAAGTTTGTCTCACTACTTCTTGTTCGTGTTTTTAATTTATTTATTTTTTATTTTTTATTACAGCAAGTTTGATTACAATGTTTGGCTTGTTTTAGGTGTGGAAGATGTGGTTCTTTTACACATATACAGATGTCTGTTCTTCCTGGGATCCTTTTCCCATGTACGTTATGACAGAATGTTGAGTAGTCCACTCTTGGTATTCTGTAGGTCTTTGGTGATTATATATGTCACCTGTGTTTGTATATGTGTGTTAACCCCGGTATCGTAATGAAACCAATCCTCACAACTTTCCATTGGTGAACCATAAGTTTGTTTACTGAATCTGTGATTGCCCTTCTCCGTGGAAATATCTGCCCTGGTATCCATTTTTAGGTAACACCTATAAGTGATATGATATGATATGTGTCTTTCACTTTCTGACTTACTACAAGTCACGTGATTACTTCTAGACTCATCTACGGTTCTGCAAATGGCATTGTGTCCTTTTTTCCCTTGGCTTCTCTTCTGCCTTAGCGAGGTCCATTTTCAACAATGTGATTCCCTGAGGGTTGTGGATTAGCTGACCTGGGCAGCCTTACCCTGCCAGCCCGCCCTCCCCAGATGTGCCTCGTTGAGGTCAATATAAACAGAGCTCCAGGCAGCAATAGCCCCTGAAGCTGTGCCTGACTCCATATTCTCTGCCCCGTCAGCAGTCTCGGGGCTGTGCTGGTGGGAGGGAGTGAGGGGCCACAGCTTTGTGGGTGGCCCGGTGTTAGTGGGGCTCTGCTGGCCTTTCTGCAGGAGTTGCCAGGCTGACACGTGTAAAGAAGAGGATGTGTCACCCATACCTTCAGCTGGAATTTCTCTCCGGACAGAGGTGAGGAAGGAAAAAAGCAGTGGGTGCGGGAGAGGAGGGGTACCTCAGGCAGGGCAATGGAAAGCTTCCGGAAGAGCGTCCAGGGCCAGGACCACCCTGGCTGGCCTGCAGGCACCAAGTTGGCCTGCGTGCTGTCACTGGTGTGGCTCCACGGCCCTTCCTCTAGGCTTTCAAGCCCTTGTACATATTCAGGTGTTTTACCTGGGAAGGGTGGGAACAGTTCAGCAGCAGCTGGCCTGGGGCTCAGCTCACATTTACTCACAGATGCCTCGACACGGTCCCCCAGCTTTGCAATGAGGACGCTCCTTGCGTGGGGGGTGGGTTGCTGGCTGTATGGGAGATGGTTCCCCACCTCTGACCAATTTCAGAATTGTTTACCACTGGAGCAAGTGCCCTGATAGGGTTTTGCTCTGTATAACTCGTGGGTTCAGTTTTTTTTTCTTTTATGGTTCAAGTTAGAATTTATTCCTCTTTTATGTATTTATAGATATAAGCATGGAAATAATTCATTCCTATAAATACATCTGTGAGACGGGAAGAACTTTTTTCTGATTTATTTTTAAATTTTATTTTTTAAAATTTTGAAATTTAATTTTATTTATTTTTTTATACTGCACGTTATTATTAGTTATGTATTTTATGCATATACATGTATTCAGGTCAATCCCAATCCCCCAACTCATCCCACCACCACCACCCCATGGCTTCCCACACTTGGTGTCCATACGTTTGTTCTCTACCTCTGTGTCTCTATTTATTTCCTGCAAACCAGTTCATCTGTACCATTTTTTAGGCTCCACATATATGCATTAATATACAATATTTGTTTTCCACTTTCTGACTTACTTCATTCTGTATGACAGTCTCTCGATCCATCGATGTCTCTACAAATGACCCAGTTTCATTCCTTTTTATGGCCGAGTAATATTCCATTTTATATACGTACCACATCTTTATCCATTCATCTGTCTGTGGGCATTTAGGTTGCTTCCATTACCTGGCTATTGTAAATAGTGCTGCAACGAATATTGTGGTGAATGTGCCTTTTTGATTTACGGTTTTATCTGGGTATATGCCCAGAAGTGGGATTGCTGGATCAGATAGTAATTCTATTTCTAGTTTTTTTAAGGAAACTCCATACTGTTCTCCATAGTGACTGTATCAATTTACATTCCCACCAATAGTGGAAGAGGGCTCCTTTTGTCCACACCCTGCCCAGAATTGGTTGTTTGTAGATTTTCTGATGATGCCGATTCTAACGGGTGTGAGGTGATACCTCATTGTAGTTTTGATTTGCATTTCTCTAATAATTAGTGCTGTTGAGCAGCTTTTCATGTGCGTCTTGGCCATCTCTGTGTCTCCTTTGAAGAAACGTCTCTTTAGATCTTCTGCCCATTTTTGTATTGGGTTGTTTGTTTTTTTAATATTAAGCTGCATGAGCTGTTTATATATATTGGAGATTAAACCTCTGTCCATTGATTCGTTTGCAACGATTTTCGCCCATTCTGAGGGATGCCTTTTTCCATTCCCGTTTTTTTTAACAAAAAAGGAAAGAAAGGAAAAGAAGCAGAACACTATTGTGCGTAAAATATGCCTTTTGAAACGGTCGTTTTGAAATATGGACGTGGTTTGAATTTTTTGGTCGATATGTGACCCCAGGATTTGTTTTCAGGGCAGGTGTCATTTACAGGCCTGCAATGATTTTGAATATCAACTGACCATTAGCGCTGGGATTAAAGCTGCTGTTGTGTGAAACGGCCACAAAGTGGCAGCAGTTCTCCCTTACCAAATCTGGTTACTAGGGCAAGAGAGCCTCAGTGGAAGTGGTGTTCTAGATTGGAATTTAGAATGAAATGTGCCAGGAGAAAGCCCCTCAAGTTTGTCTCACTACTTCTTGTTCGTGTTTTTAATTTATTTATTTTTTATTTTTTATTACAGCAAGTTTGATTACAATGTTTGGCTTGTTGTCGGTGTGGAAGATGTGGTTCTTTTACACATATACAGATGTCTGTTCTTCCTGGGATCCTTTTCCCATGTACGTTATGACAGAATGTTGAGTAGTCCACTCTTGGTATTCTGTAGGTCTTTGGTGATTATATATGTCACCTGTGTTTGTATATGTGTGTTAACCCCGGTATCGTAATGAAACCAATCCTCACAACTTTCCATTGGTGAACCATAAGTTTGTTTACTGAATCTGTGATTGCCCTTCTCCGTGGAAATATCTGCCCTGGTATCCATTTTTAGGTAACACCTATAAGTGATATGATATGATATGTGTCTTTCACTTTCTGACTTACTACAAGTCACGTGATTACTTCTAGACTCATCTACGGTTCTGCAAATGGCATTGTGTCCTTTTTTCCCTTGGCTTCTCTTCTGCCTTAGCGAGGTCCATTTTCAACAATGTGATTCCCTGAGGGTTGTGGATTAGCTGACCTGGGCAGCCTTACCCTGCCGGCCCGCCCTCCCCAGATGTGCCTCGTTGAGGTCAATATAAACAGAGCTCCAGGCAGCAATAGCCCCTGAAGCTGTGCCTGACTCCATATTCTCTGCCCCGTCAGCAGTCTCGGGACTGTGCTGGTGGGAGGGAGTGAGGGGCCACAGCTTTGTGGGTGGCCCGGTGTTAGTGGGGCTCTGCTGGCCTTTCTGCAGGAGTTGCCAGGCTGACACGTGTAAAGAAGAGGATGTGTCACCCATACCTTCAGCTGGAATTTCTCTCCGGACAGAGGTGAGGAAGGAAAAAAGCAGTGGGTGCGGGAGAGGAGGGGTACCTCAGGCAGGGCAATGGAAAGCTTCCGGAAGAGCGTCCAGGGCCAGGACCACCCTGGCTGGCCTGCAGGCACCAAGTTGGCCTGCGTGCTGTCACTGGTGTGGCTCCACGGCCCTTCCTCTAGGCTTTCAAGCCCTTGTACATATTCAGGTGTTTTACCTGGGAAGGGTGGGAACAGTTCAGCAGCAGCTGGCCTGGGGCTCAGCTCACATTTACTCACAGATGCCTCGACACGGTCCCCCAGCTTTGCAATGAGGACGCTCCTTGCGTGGGGGGTGGGTTGCTGGCTGTATGGGAGATGGTTCCCCACCTCTGACCTATTTCAGAATTGTTTACCACTGGAGCAAGTGCCCTGATAGGGTTTTGCTCTGTATAACTCGTGGGTTCAGTTTTTTTTTCTTTTATGGTTCAAGTTAGAATTTATTCCTCTTTTATGTATTTATAGATATAAGCATGGAAATAATTCATTCCTATAAATACATCTGTGAGACGGGAAGAACTTTTTTCTGATTTATTTTTAAATTTTATTTTTTAAAATTTTGAAATTTAATTTTATTTATTTTTTTATACTGCACGTTATTATTAGTTATGTATTTTATGCATATACATGTATTCAGGTCAATCCCAATCCCCCAACTCATCCCACCACCACCACCCCATGGCTTCCCACACTTGGTGTCCATACGTTTGTTCTCTACCTCTGTGTCTCTATTTATTTCCTGCAAACCAGTTCATCTGTACCATTTTTTAGGCTCCACATATATGCATTAATATACAATATTTGTTTTCCACTTTCTGACTTACTTCATTCTGTATGACAGTCTCTCGATCCATCGATGTCTCTACAAATGACCCAGTTTCATTCCTTTTTATGGCCGAGTAATATTCCATTTTATATACGTACCACATCTTTATCCATTCATCTGTCTGTGGGCATTTAGGTTGCTTCCATTACCTGGCTATTGTAAATAGTGCTGCAACGAATATTGTGGTGAATGTGCCTTTTTGATTTACGGTTTTATCTGGGTATATACCCAGAAGTGGGATTGCTGGATCAGATAGTAATTCTATTTCTAGTTTTTTTAAGGAAACTCCATACTGTTCTCCATAGTGACTGTATCAATTTACATTCCCACCAATAGTGGAAGAGGGCTCCTTTTGTCCACACCCTGCCCAGAATTGGTTGTTTGTAGATTTTCTGATGATGCCGATTCTAACGGGTGTGAGGTGATACCTCATTGTAGTTTTGATTTGCATTTCTCTAATAATTAGTGCTGTTGAGCAGCTTTTCATGTGCGTCTTGGCCATCTCTGTGTCTCCTTTGAAGAAACGTCTCTTTAGATCTTCTGCCCATTTTTGTATTGGGTTGTTTGTTTTTTTAATATTAAGCTGCATGAGCTGTTTATATATATTGGAGATTAAACCTCTGTCCATTGATTCGTTTGCAACGATTTTCGCCCATTCTGAGGGATGCCTTTTTCCATTCCCGTTTTTTTTAACAAAAAAGGAAAGAAAGGAAAAGAAGCAGAACACTAATGTGCGTAAAATATGCCTTTTGAAACGGTCGTTTTGAAATATGGACGTGGTTTGAATTTTTTGGTCGATATGTGACCCCAGGATTTGTTTTCAGGGCAGGTGTCATTTACAGGCCTGCAATGATTTTGAATATCAACTGACCATTAGCGCTGGGATTAAAGCTGCTGTTGTGTGAAACGGCCACAAAGTGGCAGCAGTTCTCCCTTACCAAATCTGGTTACTAGGGCAAGAGAGCCTCAGTGGAAGTGGTGATCTAGATTGGAGTTTAGAATGAAATGTGCCAGGAGGAAGCCCCTCACGTTTGTCTCACTGCTTCTTGTTCGTGTTTTTAATTTAATTTTTTATTTTTTATTACAGCAAGTTTGATTACAATGTTTGGCTTGTTGTAGGTGTGGAAGATGTGGTTCTTTTACACATATACAGATGACTGTTCTTCCTGGGATCCTTTTCCCATGTACGTTATGACAGAATGTTGAGTAGTCCTCTCTTGGTATTCTGTAGGTCTTTGGTGATTATATATGTCACCTGTGTTTGTATATGTCTGTTAACCCCGATATCATAATGAAACCAATCCTCACACCATTCCATTGGTGAACCATAAGTTTGTTTAATGAATTTGTGATTGCCCTTCGCCATGGAAATATCTGCCCTGGTATCCATTTTTAGGTAACACCTATAAGTGATATGATATTATATGTGTCTTTCACTTTCTGACTTACTACAAGTCACGTGATTACTTCTAGACTCATCTACGGTGCTGCAAATGGCACTGTGTCCTTTTTTTCCTTGGCATCTCTTCTGCCTTAGCGGGGTCCATTTTCAAGAATGTGATTCCCTGAGGCTTGTGGATTAGCTGACCTGGGCAGCCTTACCCTGCCGGCCCGCCCTCCCCAGGTGTGCCTCGTTGAGGTCAATATAAACAGAGCTCCAGGCAGCATTAGCCCCTGAAGCTGTGCCTGACTCCATATTCTCTGCCCCGTCAGCAGTCTCGGGGCTGTGCTGGTGGGAGGGAGTGAGGGGCCACAGCTTTGTGGGTGGCCTGGTGTGAGTGGGGTTCTGCTGGCCTTTCTGCAGGAGTTGCCAGGCTGCCGCCTGTAAAGAAGAGGATGTGTCACCCATACCTTCCGCTGGAATTTCTCTCCGGACAGAGGTGATGAAGGAAAAAAGCAGTGGGGGCCGGGACAAGAGGGTTATCTCAGGCAGGGCAATGGAAAGCTTCTGGAAGAGCGCCAGGGTCCAGGACCACCCTGGCTGGCCTGCAGGCACCAAGTTGGCCTGCGTGCTGTCGCTGGTGTGGCTCCACGGTCCTTCCTCTAGGCTTTCAAGCCCTTGTACATATTCAGGTGTTTTACCTGGAAAGGGTGGGGACAGTTCAGCAGCAGCTGGCCTGGGGCTCAGCTCACGTTTACTCACAGATGCCTCGGCACGGACCCACAGCTTTGCAATGAGGACGCTCCTTGCATGGGGGGTGGGTTGCTGGCTGTATGGGAGATGGTTCCCCACCTCTGACCAATTTCAGAATTGTTTACCGCTGGAGCAAGTGCCGTGATAGGGTTTTCCTCTGTATAACTCGTGGGTTCACTTTTTTTTTCTTTTATCGTTCAACTTAGATTTTATTCCTCTTTTATGTATTTATAGATATAAGCATGGAAATAATTCATTCCTATAAATACATCTGTGTGACGGGAAGAACTTTTTTCTGTTTTATTTTTAAATTTTATTTTTTAAAATTTTGAAATTTAATTTTATTTATTTTTTTATACAGCACGTTATAATTAGTTATGTACTTTATGCATATATATGTATTCAGGTCAATCCCAAACTCCCAACTCATCCCACCACCACCACCCCGTGGCTTCCCACACTTGGTGTCCATACGTTTGTTCTCTACCTCTGTGTCTCTATTTCTTCCCTGCAAACCAGTTCATCTGTACCATTTTTTAGGCTCCACATTTATGCATTAATATACAATATTTGTTTTCCTCTTTCTGACTTACTTCATTCTGTATGACAGTCTCTCGATCCATCGATGTCTCTACAAATGACCCAGTTTCATTCCTTTTTATGGCCGAGTAATATTCCATTTTATATATGTACCACATCTTTATCCATTCATCTGTCTGTGGGCATTTAGGTTGCTTCCATTACCTGGCTATTGTAAATAGTGCTGCAATGAACATTGTGGTGAATATGCCTTTTAGATTTACGGTTTTCTCTGGGTATATACCCAGAAGTGGGATTGCTGGATCAGATGGTAATTCTATTTCTAGTTTTTTTAAGGAAACTCCATACTGTTCTCCATAGTGACTGTATCAATTTACATTCCCACCAATAGTGGAAGAGGGCTCCTTTTGTCCACACCCTCCCCAGAATTGGTTGTTTGTAGATTTTCTGATGATGCCGATTCTAACGGGTGTGAGGTGATACCTCATTGTAGTTTTGATTTGCATTTCTCTAATAATTAGTGCTGTTGAGCAGCTTTTCATGTGCGTCTTGGCCATCTCTGTGTCTCCTTTGAAGAAACGTCTCTTTAGATCTTCTGCCCATTTTTGTATTGGGTTGTTTGTTTTTTAATATTAAGCTGCATGAGCTGTTTATATATATTGGAGATTAAACCTCTGTCCATTGATTCGTTTGCAACGATTTTCGCCCATTCTGAGGGATGCCTTTTTCCATTCCCGTTTTTTTTAACAAAAAAGGAAAGAAAGGAAAAGAAGCAGAACACTAATGTGCGTAAAATATGCCTTTTGAAACGGTCGTTTTGAAATATGGACGTCCTTTGAATTTTTTGGTCGATATGTGACCCCTGGATTTGTTTTCAGGGCAGGTGTCATTTACAGGCCTGCAATGATTTTGAATATCAACTGACCATTAGCACTGGGATTAAAGCTGCTGTTGTGTGAAACGGCCACAAGGTGGCAGCAGTTCTCCGTTACCAAATCTGGTTACTAGGGCAAGAGAGCCTCAGTGGAAGTGATGTTCTAGATTGGAATTTAGAATGGAATATGCCAGGAGAAAGACCCTCAAGTTTGTCTCACTAATTCTTGTTCGTGTTTTTAATTTAATTTTTTATTTTTTATTACAGCAAGTTTGATTACAATGTTTGGCTTGTTGTAGGTGTGGAAGATGTGGTTCTTTTACACATATACAGATGTCTGTTCTTCCTGGGATCCTTTTCCCATGTACGTTATGACAGAATGTTGAGTAGTCCACTCTTGGTATTCTGTAGGTCTTTGGTGATTATATATGTCACCTGTGTTTGTATATGTGTGTTAACCCCGGTATCGTAATGAAACCAATCCTCACAACTTTCCATTGGTGAACCATAAGTTTGTTTACTGAATCTGTGATTGCCCTTCTCCGTGGAAATATCTGCCCTCGTATCCATTTTTAGGTAACACCTATAAGTGATATGATATGATATGTGTCTTTCACTTTCTGACTTACTACAAGTCACGTGATTACTTCTAGACTCATCTACGGTTCTGCAAATGGCATTGTGTCCTTTTTTCCCTTGGCTTCTCTTCTGCCTTAGCGGGGTCCATTTTCAACAATGTGATTCCCTGAGGGTTGTGGATTGGCTGACCTGGGCAGCCTTACCCTGCCGGCCCGCCCTCCCCAGATGTGCCTCGTTGAGGTCAATATAAACAGAGCTCCAGGCAGCAATAGCCCCTGAAGCTGTGCCTGACTCCATATTCTCTGCCCCGTCAGCAGTCTCGGGACTGTGCTGGTGGGAGGGAGTGAGGGGCCACAGCTTTGTGGGTGGCCCGGTGTGAGTGGGGCTCTGCTGGCCTTTCTGCAGGAGTTGCCAGGCTGACACGTGTAAAGAAGAGGATGTGTCACCCATACCTTCAGCTGGAATTTCTCTCCGGACAGAGGTGAGGAAGGAAAAAAGCAGTGGGTGCGGGAGAGGAGGGGTACCTCAGGCAGGGCAATGGAAAGCTTCCGGAAGAGCGTCCAGGGCCAGGACCACCCTGGCTGGCCTGCAGGCACCAAGTTGGCCTGCGTGCTGTCACTGGTGTGGCTCCACGGCCCTTCCTCTAGGCTTTCAAGCCCTTGTACATATTCAGGTGTTTTACCTGGGAAGGGTGGGAACAGTTCAGCAGCAGCTGGCCTGGGGCTCAGCTCACATTTACTCACAGATGCCTCGACACGGTCCCCCAGCTTTGCAATGAGGACGCTCCTTGCGTGGGGGGTGGGTTGCTGGCTGTATGGGAGATGGTTCCCCACCTCTGACCTATTTCAGAATTGTTTACCACTGGAGCAAGTGCCCTGATAGGGTTTTGCTCTGTATAACTCGTGGGTTCAGTTTTTTTTTCTTTTATGGTTCAAGTTAGAATTTATTCCTCTTTTATGTATTTATAGATATAAGCATGGAAATAATTCATTCCTATAAATACATCTGTGAGACGGGAAGAACTTTTTTCTGATTTATTTTTAAATTTTATTTTTTAAAATTTTGAAATTTAATTTTATTTATTTTTTTATACTGCACGTTATTATTAGTTATGTATTTTATGCATATACATGTATTCAGGTCAATCCCAATCCCCCAACTCATCCCACCACCACCACCCCATGGCTTCCCACACTTGGTGTCCATACGTTTGTTCTCTACCTCTGTGTCTCTATTTATTTCCTGCAAACCAGTTCATCTGTACCATTTTTTAGGCTCCACATATATGCATTAATATACAATATTTGTTTTCCACTTTCTGACTTACTTCATTCTGTATGACAGTCTCTCGATCCATCGATGTCTCTACAAATGACCCAGTTTCATTCCTTTTTATGGCCGAGTAATATTCCATTTTATATACGTACCACATCTTTATCCATTCATCTGTCTGTGGGCATTTAGGTTGCTTCCATTACCTGGCTATTGTAAATAGTGCTGCAACGAATATTGTGGTGAATGTGCCTTTTTGATTTACGGTTTTATCTGGGTATATACCCAGAAGTGGGATTGCTGGATCAGATAGTAATTCTATTTCTAGTTTTTTTAAGGAAACTCCATACTGTTCTCCATAGTGACTGTATCAATTTACATTCCCACCAATAGTGGAAGAGGGCTCCTTTTGTCCACACCCTGCCCAGAATTGGTTGTTTGTAGATTTTCTGATGATGCCGATTCTAACGGGTGTGAGGTGATACCTCATTGTAGTTTTGATTTGCATTTCTCTAATAATTAGTGCTGTTGAGCAGCTTTTCATGTGCGTCTTGGCCATCTCTGTGTCTCCTTTGAAGAAACGTCTCTTTAGATCTTCTGCCCATTTTTGTATTGGGTTGTTTGTTTTTTTAATATTAAGCTGCATGAGCTGTTTATATATATTGGAGATTAAACCTCTGTCCATTGATTCGTTTGCAACGATTTTCACCCATTCTGAGGGATGCCTTTTTCCATTCCCGTTTTTTTTAACAAAAAAGGAAAGAAAGGAAAAGAAGCAGAACACTAATGTGCGTAAAATATGCCTTTTGAAACGGTCGTTTTGAAATATGGACGTGGTTTGAATTTTTTGGTCGATATGTGACCCCAGGATTTGTTTTCAGGGCAGGTGTCATTTACAGGCCTGCAATGATTTTGAATATCAACTGACCATTAGCGCTGGGATTAAAGCTGCTGTTGTGTGAAACGGCCACAAAGTGGCAGCAGTTCTCCCTTACCAAATCTGGTTACTAGGGCAAGAGAGCCTCAGTGGAAGTGGTGATCTAGATTGGAGTTTAGAATGAAATGTGCCAGGAGGAAGCCCCTCACGTTTGTCTCACTGCTTCTTGTTCGTGTTTTTAATTTAATTTTTTATTTTTTATTACAGCAAGTTTGATTACAATGTTTGGCTTGTTGTAGGTGTGGAAGATGTGGTTCTTTTACACATATACAGATGACTGTTCTTCCTGGGATCCTTTTCCCATGTACGTTATGACAGAATGTTGAGTAGTCCTCTCTTGGTATTCTGTAGGTCTTTGGTGATTATATATGTCACCTGTGTTTTTATATGTCTGTTAACCCCGATATCGTAATGAAACCAATCCTCACACCATTCCATTGGTGAACCATAAGTTTGTTTAATGAATTTGTGATTGCCCTTCGCCATGGAAATATCTGCCCTGGTATCCATTTTTAGGTAACACCTATAAGTGATATGATATTATATGTGTCTTTCACTTTCTGACTTACTACAAGTCACGTGATTACTTCTAGACTCATCTACGGTGCTGCAAATGGCACTGTGTCCTTTTTTTCCTTGGCATCTCTTCTGCCTTAGCGGGGTCCATTTTCAAGAATGTGATTCCCTGAGGCTTGTGGATTAGCTGACCTGGGCAGCCTTACCCTGCCGGCCCTCCCTCCCCAGGTGTGCCTCGTTGAGGTCAATATAAACAGAGCTCCAGGCAGCATTAGCCCCTGAAGCTGTGCCTGACTCCATATTCTCTGCCCCGTCAGCAGTCTCGGGGCTGTGCTGGTGGGAGGGAGTGAGGGGCCACAGCTTTGTGGGTGGCCCGGTGTGAGTGGGGCTCTGCTGGCCTTTCTGCAGGAGTTGCCAGGCTGACACGTGTAAAGAAGAGGATGTGTCACCCATACCTTCCGCTTGAATTTCTCTCCGGACAGAGGTGAGGAAGGAAAAAAGCAGTGAGTGCCGGGAGAGGAGGGGTATCTCAGGCAGGGCAATGGAAAGCTTCCGGAAGAGTGTCCAGGACCAGGACCACCCTGGCTGGCCTGCAGGCACCAAGTTGGCCTGCGTGCTGTCGCTGGTGTGGCTCCACGGCCCTTCCTCTAGGCTTTCAAGCCCTTGTACATATTCAGGTGTTTTACCTGGGAAGGGTGGGAACAGTTCAGCAGCAGCTGGCCTGGGGCTCAGCTCACGTTTACTCACAGATGCCTCGGCACGGACCCCAGCTTTGCAATGAGGACGCTCCTTGCGTGGGGGGTGGGTTGCTGCCTGTATGGGAGATGGTTCCCCACCTCTGACCAATTTCAGAATTGTTTACCCCTGGAGCAAGTGCCCTGATAGGTTTTTCCTCTGTATAACTCGTGGGTTCAGTTTTTTTTTCTTTTATGGTTCAAGTTTGATTTTATTCCTCTTTTATGTATTTATAGATATAAGGATGGAAATAATTCATTCCTATAAATACATTTGTGAGACGGGAAGAAATTTTTTCTCTTTTATTTTTAAATTTTCTTTTTTAAAATTTTGAAATTTAATTTTATTTATTTTTTTATACTGTACGTTATTATTAGTTATGTATTTTATGCATATACATGTATTCAGGTCAATCCCAATCTCCCAACTCATCCCACCACCACCACCCCATGGCTTCCCACACTTGGTGTCCATACGTTTGTTCTCTACCTCTGTGTCTCTATTTATTTCCTGCAAACCAGTTCATCTGTAACATTTTTTAGGCTCCACATATATGCATTAATATACAATATTTGTTTTCCACTTTCTGACTTACTTCATTCTGTATGACAGTCTCTCGATCCATCGATGTCTCTACAAATGACCCAGTTTCATTCCTTTTCATGGCCGAGTAATATTCCATTTTATATACGTACCACATCTTTATCCATTCATCTGTCTGTGGGCATTTAGGTTGCTTCCATTACCTGGCTATTGTAAATAGTGCTGCAACGAATATTGTGGTGAATGTGCCTTTTTGATTTACGGTTTTATCTGGGTATATGCCCAGAAGTGGGATTGCTGGATCAGATAGTAATTCTATTTCTAATTTTTTTAAGGAAACTCCATACTGTTCTCCATAGTGACTGTATCAATTTACATTCCCACCAATAGTGGAAGAGGGCTCCTTTTGTCCACACCCTCCCCAGAAATTGTTGTTTGTAGATTTTCTGATGATGCCGATTCTAACAGGTGTGAGGTGATACCTCATTGTAGTTTTGATTTGCATTTCTCTAATAATTAGTGCTGTTGAGCAGCTTTTCATGTGCGTCTTGGCCATCTCTGTGTCTCCTTTGAAGAAAGGTCTCTTTAGATCTCTTGCGCATTTTTGTATTGGGTTGTTTGTTTTTTTAATATTAAGCTGCATGAGCTGTTTATATATATTGGAGATTAAACCTCTGTCCATTGATTCGTTTGCAACGATTTTCGCCCATTCTGAGGGATGCCTTTTTCCATTCCCGATTTTTTTAACAAAAAAGGAAAGAAAGGAAAAGAAGCAGAACACTAATGTGCGTAAAATATGCCTTTTGAAACGGTCGTTTTGAAATATGGACGTGCTTTGAATTTTTTGGTCGATATGTGACCCCAGGATTTGTTTTCAGGGCAGGTGTCATTTACAGGCCTGCAATGATTTTGTATATCATCTGACCATTAGTGCTGGGATTAAAGCTGCTGTTGTGTGAAACGGCCACAAGGTGGCAGCAGTTCTCCCTTGCCAAATCTGGTTACTAGGGCAAGAGAGCCTCAATGGAAATGGTGTTCTAGATTGGAATTTAGAATGGAATGTGCCAGGAGAAAGCCCCTCAAGTTTGTCTCACTACTTCTTGTACGTGTTTTTAATTTAATTTTTTTTTTATTTTTTATTACAGCAAGTTTGATTACAATGTTTTGCTTGTTGTAGGTGTGGAAGATGTGGTTCTTTTACACATATACAGATGTCTGTTCTTCCTGGGATCCTTTTCCCATGTACTTTATGACAGAATGTTGAGTAGTCCTCTCGTGGTATTCTGTAGGTCTTTGGTGATTATATATGTCACTGTGTTTGTATATGTGTGTTAACCCCGATATTGTAATGAAACCAATCCTCACACCTTTCCATTGGTGAACCATAAGTTTGTTTAATGAATCTGTGATTGCCCTTCTCCGTGGAAATATCTGCCCTGGTATCCATTTTTAGGTAACACTTATAAGTGATATGATATGATATGTGTCTTTCACTTTCTGACTTACTACAAGTCACGTGATTATTTGTAGACTCATCTACGGTGCTGCAAATGGCATTGTGTCCTTTTTTCCCTTGGCTTCTCTTCTGCCTTAGCGAGGTCCATTTTCAACAATGTAATTCCCTGAGGGTTGTGGATTAGCTGACCTGGGCAGCCTTACCCTGCCGGCCCGCCCGCCCCAGGTGTGACTCATTGAGGTCAATATAAACAGAGCTCCAGGCAGCAATAGCCCCTGAAGCTCTGCCTGACTCCATATTCTCTGCCCCGTCAGCAGTCTCGGGGCTGTGCTGGTGGGAGGGAGTGAGGGGCCACAGCTTTGTGGGTTGCCCGGTGTGAGTGGGGCTCTGCTGGCCTTTCTGCAGGAGTTGCCAGGCAGCCGCCTGTAAAGAAGAGGATGTGTCACCCATACCTTCCGCTTGAATATCTCTCTGGACAGAGGTGAGGAAGGAAAAAAGCAGTGGGGGCCGGGACAGGAGGGTTATCTCAGGCAGGGCAATGGAAAGCTTCCGGAAGAGCGCCAGGGTCCAGGACCACCCTGGCTGGCCTGCAGGCACCAAGTTGGCCTGCGTGCTGTCGCTGTTGTGGCTCCACGGTCCTTCCTCTAGGCTTTCAAGCCCTTGTACATATTCAGGTGTTTTACCTGGAAAGGGTGGGGACAGTTCAGCAGCAGCTGGCCTGGGGCTCAGCTCACGTTTACTCACAGATGCCTCGGCACGGACCCACAGCTTTGCAATGAGGACGCTCCTTGCATGGGGGGTGGGTTGCTGGCTGCATGGGAGATGGTTCCCCACCTCTGACCAATTTCAGAATTGTTTACCGCTGGAGCAAGTGCCGTGATAGGGTTTTCCTCTGTATAACTCGTGGGTTCACTTTTTTTTTCTTTTATCGTTCAAGTTAGATTTTATTCCTCTTTTATGTATTTATAGATATAAGCATGGAAATAATTCATTCCTATAAATACATCTGTGTGACGGGAAGAACTTTTTTCTGTTTTATTTTTAAATTTTATTTTTTAAAATTTTGAAATTTAATTTTATTTATTTTTTTATACAGCACGTTATTATTAGTTATGTACTTTATGCATATATATGTATTCAGGTCAATCCCAAACTCCCAACTCATCCCACCACCACCACCCCGTGGCTTCCCACACTTGGTGTCCATACGTTTGTTCTCTACCTCTGTGTCTCTATTTCTTCCCTGCAAACCAGTTCATCTGTACCATTTTTTAGGCTCCACATTTATGCATTAATATACAATATTTGTTTTCCTCTTTCTGACTTACTTCATTCTGTATGACAGTCTCTCGATCCATCGATGTCTCTACAAATGACCCAGTTTCATTCCTTTTTATGGCCGAGTAATATTCCATTTTATATATGTACCACATCTTTATCCATTCATCTGTCTGTGGGCATTTAGGTTGCTTCCATTACCTGGCTATTGTAAATAGTGCTGCAATGAACATTGTGGTGAATATGCCTTTTAGATTTACGGTTTTCTCTGGGTATATACCCAGAAGTGGGATTGCTGGATCCGGTGGCAATTCTATTTCTAGTTTTTTTAAGGAAACTCCATACTGTTCTCCATAGTGACTGTATCAATTTACATTCCCACCAATAGTGGAAGAGGGCTCCTTTTGTCCACACCCTCCCCAGAATTGGTTGTTTGTAGATTTTCTGATGATGCCGATTCTAACGGGTGTGAGGTGATACCTCATTGTAGTTTTGATTTGCATTTCTCTAATAATTAGTGCTGTTGAGCAGCTTTTCATGTGCGTCTTGGCCATCTCTGTGTCTCCTTTGAAGAAACGTCTCTTTAGATCTTCTGCCCATTTTTGTATTGGGTTGTTTGTTTTTTAATATTAAGCTGCATGAGCTGTTTATATATATTGGAGATTAAACCTCTGTCCATTGATTCGTTTGCAACGATTTTCGCCCATTCTGAGGGATGCCTTTTTCCATTCCCATTTTTTTAACAAAAAAGGAAAGAAAGGAAAAGAAGCAGAACACTAATGTGCGTAAAATATGCCTTTTGAAACGGTCGTTTTGAAATATGGACGTGCTTTGAATTTTTTGGTCGATATGTGACCCCAGGATTTGTTTTCAGGGCAGGTGTCATTTACAGGCCTGCAATGATTTTGAATATCAACTGACCATTAGCGCTGGGATTAAAGCTGCTGTTCTGTGAAACGGCCACAAAGTGGCAGCAGTTCTCCCTTACCAAATCTGGTTACTAGGGCAAGAGAGCCTCAGTGGAAGTGGTGTTCTAGATTGGAATTTAGAATGGAATGTGCCAGGAGAAAGCCCCTCAAGTTTGTCTCACTACTTCTTGTTCGTGTTTTTAATTTATTTATTTTTTTTATTTTTTATTACAGCAAGTTTGATTACAATGTTTGGCTTGTTGTAGGTGTGGAAGATGTGGTTCTTTTACACATATACAGATGTCTGTTCTTCCTGGGATCCTTTTCCCATGTACGTTATGACAGAATGTTGAGTAGTCCACTCTTGGTATTCTGTAGGTCTTTGGTGATTATATATGTCACCTGTGTTTGTATATGTGTGTTAACCCCGGTATCGTAATGAAACCAATCCTCACAACTTTCCATTGGTGAACCATAAGTTTGTTTACTGAATCTGTGATTGCCCTTCTCCGTGGAAATATCTGCCCTGGTATCCATTTTTAGGTAACACCTATAAGTGATATGATATGATATGTCTCTTTCACTTTCTGACTTACTACATGTCACGTGATTACTTCTAGACTCATCTACGGTGCTGCAAATGGCATTGTGTCCTTTTTCTCCTTGGCTTCTATTCTGCCTTAGCGAGGTCCATTTTTAACAATGTGATTCCCTGAGGGTTGTGGATTAGCTGACCTGGGCAGCCTTACCCTGCCGGCCCGCCCTCCCCAGGTGTGCCTCGTTGAGGTCAATATAAACAGAGCTCCAGGCAGCAATAGCCCCTGAAGCTGTGCCTGACTCCATATTCTCTGCCCCGTCAGCAGTCTCGGGGCTGTGCTGGTGGGAGGGAGTGAGGGGCCACAGCTTTGTGGGTGGCCCGGTGTGAGTGCGGCTCTGCTGGCCTTTCTGCAGGAGTTGCCAGGCTGACACGTGTAAAGAAGAGGATGTGTCACCCATACCTTCAGCTGGAATTTCTCTCCGGACAGAGGTGAGGAAGGAAAAAAGCAGTGAGTGCCGGGAGAGGAGGGGTGTCTCAGGCAGGGCAATGGAAAGCTTCCGGAAGAGCGTCCAGGACCAGGACCACCCTGGCTGGCCTGCAGGCACCAAGTTGGCCTGCGTGCTGTCGCTGGTGTGGCTCCACGGCCCTTCCTCTAGGCTTTCAAGCCCTTGTACATATTCAGGTGTTTTACCTGGGAAGGGTGGGAACAGTTCAGCAGCAGCTGGCCTGGGGCTCAGCTCACGTTTACTCACAGATGCCTCGGCACGGACCCCAGCTTTGCAATGAGGACGCTCCTTGCGTGGGGGGTGGGTTGCTGCCTGTATGGGAGATGGTTCCCCACCTCTGACCAATTTCAGAATTGTTTACCCCTGGAGCAAGTGCCCTGATAGGTTTTTCCTCTGTATAACTCGTGGGTTCAGTTTTTTTTTCTTTTATGGTTCAAGTTTGATTTTATTCCTCTTTTATGTATTTATAGATATAAGGATGGAAATAATTCATTCCTATAAATACATTTGTGAGACGGGAAGAAATTTTTTCTCTTTTATTTTTAAATTTTCTTTTTTAAAATTTTGAAATTTAATTTTATTTATTTTTTTATACTGTACGTTATTATTAGTTATGTATTTTATGCATATACATGTATTCAGGTCAATCCCAATCTCCCAACTCATCCCACCACCACCACCCCATGGCTTCCCACACTTGGTGTCCATACGTTTGTTCTCTACCTCTGTGTCTCTATTTATTTCCTGCAAACCAGTTCATCTGTAACATTTTTTAGGCTCCACATATATGCATTAATATACAATATTTGTTTTCCACTTTCTGACTTACTTCATTCTGTATGACAGTCTCTCGATCCATCGATGTCTCTACAAATGACCCAGTTTCATTCCTTTTCATGGCCGAGTAATATTCCATTTTATATACGTACCACATCTTTATCCATTCATCTGTCTGTGGGCATTTAGGTTGCTTCCATTACCTGGCTATTGTAAATAGTGCTGCAACGAATATTGTGGTGAATGTGCCTTTTTGATTTACGGTTTTATCTGGGTATATGCCCAGAAGTGGGATTGCTGGATCAGATAGTAATTCTATTTCTAATTTTTTTAAGGAAACTCCATACTGTTCTCCATAGTGACTGTATCAATTTACATTCCCACCAATAGTGGAAGAGGGCTCCTTTTGTCCACACCCTCCCCAGAAATTGTTGTTTGTAGATTTTCTGATGATGCCGATTCTAACAGGTGTGAGGTGATACCTCATTGTAGTTTTGATTTGCATTTCTCTAATAATTAGTGCTGTTGAGCAGCTTTTCATGTGCGTCTTGGCCATCTCTGTGTCTCCTTTGAAGAAAGGTCTCTTTAGATCTCTTGCGCATTTTTGTATTGGGTTGTTTGTTTTTTTAATATTAAGCTGCATGAGCTGTTTATATATATTGGAGATTAAACCTCTGTCCATTGATTCGTTTGCAACGATTTTCGCCCATTCTGAGGGATGCCTTTTTCCATTCCCGATTTTTTTAACAAAAAAGGAAAGAAAGGAAAAGAAGCAGAACACTAATGTGCGTAAAATATGCCTTTTGAAACGGTCGTTTTGAAATATGGACGTGCTTTGAATTTTTTGGTCGATATGTGACCCCAGGATTTGTTTTCAGGGCAGGTGTCATTTACAGGCCTGCAATGATTTTGTATATCATCTGACCATTAGTGCTGGGATTAAAGCTGCTGTTGTGTGAAACGGCCACAAGGTGGCAGCAGTTCTCCCTTGCCAAATCTGGTTACTAGGGCAAGAGAGCCTCAATGGAAATGGTGTTCTAGATTGGAATTTAGAATGGAATGTGCCAGGAGAAAGCCCCTCAAGTTTGTCTCACTACTTCTTGTACGTGTTTTTAATTTAATTTTTTTTTTATTTTTTATTACAGCAAGTTTGATTACAATGTTTGGCTTGTTGTAGGTGTGGAAGATGTGGTTCTTTTACACATATACAGATGTCTGTTCTTCCTGGGATCCTTTTCCCATGTACTTTATGACAGAATGTTGAGTAGTCCTCTCTTGGTATTCTGTAGGTCTTTGGTGATTATATATGTCACTGTGTTTGTATATGTGTGTTAACCCCGATATTGTAATGAAACCAATCCTCACACCTTTCCATTGGTGAACCATAAGTTTGTTTAATGAATCTGTGATTGCCCTTCTCCGTGGAAATATCTGCCCTGGTATCCATTTTTAGGTAACACTTATAAGTGATATGATATGATATGTGTCTTTCACTTTCTGACTTACTACAAGTCACGTGATTATTTGTAGACTCATCTACGGTGCTGCAAATGGCATTGTGTCCTTTTTTCCCTTGGCTTCTCTTCTGCCTTAGCGAGGTCCATTTTCAACAATGTAATTCCCTGAGGGTTGTGGATTAGCTGACCTGGGCAGCCTTACCCTGCCGGCCCGCCCGCCCCAGGTGTGACTCATTGAGGTCAATATAAACAGAGCTCCAGGCAGCAATAGCCCCTGAAGCTCTGCCTGACTCCATATTCTCTGCCCCGTCAGCAGTCTCGGGGCTGTGCTGGTGGGAGGGAGTGAGGGGCCACAGCTTTGTGGGTTGCCCGGTGTGAGTGGGGCTCTGCTGGCCTTTCTGCAGGAGTTGCCAGGCAGCCGCCTGTAAAGAAGAGGATGTGTCACCCATACCTTCCGCTTGAATATCTCTCTGGACAGAGGTGAGGAAGGAAAAAAGCAGTGGGGGCCGGGACAGGAGGGTTATCTCAGGCAGGGCAATGGAAAGCTTCCGGAAGAGCGCCAGGGTCCAGGACCACCCTGGCTGGCCTGCAGGCACCAAGTTGGCCTGCGTGCTGTCGCTGTTGTGGCTCCACGGTCCTTCCTCTAGGCTTTCAAGCCCTTGTACATATTCAGGTGTTTTACCTGGAAAGGGTGGGGACAGTTCAGCAGCAGCTGGCCTGGGGCTCAGCTCACGTTTACTCACAGATGCCTCGGCACGGACCCACAGCTTTGCAATGAGGACGCTCCTTGCATGGGGGGTGGGTTGCTGGCTGCATGGGAGATGGTTCCCCACCTCTGACCAATTTCAGAATTGTTTACCACTGGAGCAAGTGCCGTGATAGGGTTTTCCTCTGTATAACTCGTGGGTTCACTTTTTTTTCTTTTATCGTTCAAGTTAGATTTTATTCCTCTTTTATGTATTTATAGATATAAGCATGGAAATAATTCATTCCTATAAATACATCTGTGTGACGGGAAGAACTTTTTTCTGTTTTATTTTTAAATTTTATTTTTTAAAATTTTGAAATTTAATTTTATTTATTTTTTTATACAGCACGTTATTATTAGTTATGTACTTTATGCATATATATGTATTCAGGTCAATCCCAAACTCCCAACTCATCCCACCACCACCACCCCGTGGCTTCCCACACTTGGTGTCCATACGTTTGTTCTCTACCTCTGTGTCTCTATTTCTTCCCTGCAAACCAGTTCATCTGTACCATTTTTTAGGCTCCACATTTATGCATTAATATACAATATTTGTTTTCCTCTTTCTGACTTACTTCATTCTGTATGACAGTCTCTCGATCCATCGATGTCTCTACAAATGACCCAGTTTCATTCCTTTTTATGGCCGAGTAATATTCCATTTTATATATGTACCACATCTTTATCCATTCATCTGTCTGTGGGCATTTAGGTTGCTTCCATTACCTGGCTATTGTAAATAGTGCTGCAATGAACATTGTGGTGAATATGCCTTTTAGATTTACGGTTTTCTCTGGGTATATACCCAGAAGTGGGATTGCTGGATCCGATGGCAATTCTATTTCTAGTTTTTTTAAGGAAACTCCATACTGTTCTCCATAGTGACTGTATCAATTTACATTCCCACCAATAGTGGAAGAGGGCTCCTTTTGTCCACACCCTCCCCAGAATTGGTTGTTTGTAGATTTTCTGATGATGCCGATTCTAACGGGTGTGAGGTGATACCTCATTGTAGTTTTGATTTGCATGTCTCTAATAATTAGTGCTGTTGAGCAGCTTTTCATGTGCGTCTTGGCCATCTCTGTGTCTCCTTTGAAGAAACGTCTCTTTAGATCTTCTGCCCATTTTTGTATTGGGTTGTTTGTTTTTTAATATTAAGCTGCATGAGCTGTTTATATATATTGGAGATTAAACCTCTGTCCATTGATTCGTTTGCAACGATTTTCGCCCATTCTGAGGGATGCCTTTTTCCATTCCCGTTTTTTTAACAAAAAAGGAAAGAAAGGAAAAGAAGCAGAACACTAATGTGCGTAAAATATGCCTTTTGAAACGGTCGTTTTGAAATATGGACGTGCTTTGAATTTTTTGGTCGATATGTGACCCCAGGATTTGTTTTCAGGGCAGGTGTCATTTACAGGCCTGCAATGATTTTGAATATCAACTGACCATTAGCGCTGGGATTAAAGCTGCTGTTCTGTGAAACGGCCACAAAGTGGCAGCAGTTCTCCCTTACCAAATCTGGTTACTAGGGCAAGAGAGCCTCAGTGGAAGTGGTGTTCTAGATTGGAATTTAGAATGGAATGTGCCAGGAGAAAGCCCCTCAAGTTTGTCTCACTACTTCTTGTTCGTGTTTTTAATTTATTTATTTTTTTTATTTTTTATTACAGCAAGTTTGATTACAATGTTTGGCTTGTTGTAGGTGTGGAAGATGTGGTTCTTTTACACATATACAGATGTCTGTTCTTCCTGGGATCCTTTTCCCATGTACGTTATGACAGAATGTTGAGTAGTCCACTCTTGGTATTCTGTAGGTCTTTGGTGATTATATATGTCACCTGTGTTTGTATATGTGTGTTAACCCCGGTATCGTAATGAAACCAATCCTCACAACTTTCCATTGGTGAACCATAAGTTTGTTTACTGAATCTGTGATTGCCCTTCTCCGTGGAAATATCTGCCCTGGTATCCATTTTTAGGTAACACCTATAAGTGATATGATATGATATGTCTCTTTCACTTTCTGACTTACTACATGTCACGTGATTACTTCTAGACTCATCTACGGTGCTGCAAATGGCATTGTGTCCTTTTTCTCCTTGGCTTCTATTCTGCCTTAGCGAGGTCCATTTTTAACAATGTGATTCCCTGAGGGTTGTGGATTAGCTGACCTGGGCAGCCTTACCCTGCCGGCCCGCCCTCCCCAGGTGTGCCTCGTTGAGGTCAATATAAACAGAGCTCCAGGCAGCAATAGCCCCTGAAGCTGTGCCTGACTCCATATTCTCTGCCCCGTCAGCAGTCTCGGGGCTGTGCTGGTGGGAGGGAGTGAGGGGCCACAGCTTTGTGGGTGGCCCGGTGTGAGTGCGGCTCTGCTGGCCTTTCTGCAGGAGTTGCCAGGCTGACACGTGTAAAGAAGAGGATGTGTCACCCATACCTTCTGCTGGAATTTCTCTCCGGACAGAGGTGAGGAAGGAAAAAAGCAGTGAGTGCCGGGAGAGGAGGGGTGTCTCAGGCAGGGCAATGGAAAGCTTCCGGAAGAGCGTCCAGGACCAGGACCACCCTGGCTGGCCTGCAGGCACCAAGTTGGCCTGCGTGCTGTCGCTGGTGTGGCTCCACGGCCCTTCCTCTAGGCTTTCAAGCCCTTGTACATATTCAGGTGTTTTACCTGGGAAGGGTGGGAACAGTTCAGCAGCAGCTGGCCTGGGGCTCAGCTCACGTTTACTCACAGATGCCTCGGCACGGACCCCAGCTTTGCAATGAGGACGCTCCTTGCGTGGGGGGTGGGTTGCTGCCTGTATGGGAGATGGTTCCCCACCTCTGACCAATTTCAGAATTGTTTACCCCTGGAGCAAGTGCCCTGATAGGTTTTTCCTCTGTATAACTCGTGGGTTCAGTTTTTTTTTCTTTTATGGTTCAAGTTTGATTTTATTCCTCTTTTATGTATTTATAGATATAAGGATGGAAATAATTCATTCCTATAAATACATTTGTGAGACGGGAAGAAATTTTTTCTCTTTTATTTTTAAATTTTCTTTTTTAAAATTTTGAAATTTAATTTTATTTATTTTTTTATACTGTACGTTATTATTAGTTATGTATTTTATGCATATACATGTATTCAGGTCAATCCCAATCTCCCAACTCATCCCACCACCACCACCCCATGGCTTCCCACACTTGGTGTCCATACGTTTGTTCTCTACCTCTGTGTCTCTATTTATTTCCTGCAAACCAGTTCATCTGTAACATTTTTTAGGCTCCACATATATGCATTAATATACAATATTTGTTTTCCACTTTCTGACTTACTTCATTCTGTATGACAGTCTCTCGATCCATCGATGTCTCTACAAATGACCCAGTTTCATTCCTTTTCATGGCCGAGTAATATTCCATTTTATATACGTACCACATCTTTATCCATTCATCTGTCTGTGGGCATTTAGGTTGCTTCCATTACCTGGCTATTGTAAATAGTGCTGCAACGAATATTGTGGTGAATGTGCCTTTTTGATTTACGGTTTTATCTGGGTATATGCCCAGAAGTGGGATTGCTGGATCAGATAGTAATTCTATTTCTAATTTTTTTAAGGAAACTCCATACTGTTCTCCATAGTGACTGTATCAATTTACATTCCCACCAATAGTGGAAGAGGGCTCCTTTTGTCCACACCCTCCCCAGAAATTGTTGTTTGTAGATTTTCTGATGATGCCGATTCTAACAGGTGTGAGGTGATACCTCATTGTAGTTTTGATTTGCATTTCTCTAATAATTAGTGCTGTTGAGCAGCTTTTCATGTGCGTCTTGGCCATCTCTGTGTCTCCTTTGAAGAAAGGTCTCTTTAGATCTCTTGCGCATTTTTGTATTGGGTTGTTTGTTTTTTTAATATTAAGCTGCATGAGCTGTTTATATATATTGGAGATTAAACCTCTGTCCATTGATTCGTTTGCAACGATTTTCGCCCATTCTGAGGGATGCCTTTTTCCATTCCCGATTTTTTTAACAAAAAAGGAAAGAAAGGAAAAGAAGCAGAACACTAATGTGCGTAAAATATGCCTTTTGAAACGGTCGTTTTGAAATATGGACGTGCTTTGAATTTTTTGGTCGATATGTGACCCCAGGATTTGTTTTCAGGGCAGGTGTCATTTACAGGCCTGCAATGATTTTGTATATCATCTGACCATTAGTGCTGGGATTAAAGCTGCTGTTGTGTGAAACGGCCACAAGGTGGCAGCAGTTCTCCCTTGCCAAATCTGGTTACTAGGGCAAGAGAGCCTCAATGGAAATGGTGTTCTAGATTGGAATTTAGAATGGAATGTGCCAGGAGAAAGCCCCTCAAGTTTGTCTCACTACTTCTTGTACGTGTTTTTAATTTAATTTTTTTTTTTATTTTTTATTACAGCAAGTTTGATTACAATGTTTGGCTTGTTGTAGGTGTGGAAGATGTGGTTCTTTTACACATATACAGATGTCTGTTCTTCCTGGGATCCTTTTCCCATGTACTTTATGACAGAATGTTGAGTAGTCCTCTCTTGGTATTCTGTAGGTCTTTGGTGATTATATATGTCACTGTGTTTGTATATGTGTGTTAACCCCGATATTGTAATGAAACCAATCCTCACACCTTTCCATTGGTGAACCATAAGTTTGTTTAATGAATCTGTGATTGCCCTTCTCCGTGGAAATATCTGCCCTGGTATCCATTTTTAGGTAACACTTATAAGTGATATGATATGATATGTGTCTTTCACTTTCTGACTTACTACAAGTCACGTGATTATTTGTAGACTCATCTACGGTGCTGCAAATGGCATTGTGTCCTTTTTTCCCTTGGCTTCTCTTCTGCCTTAGCGAGGTCCATTTTCAACAATGTAATTCCCTGAGGGTTGTGGATTAGCTGACCTGGGCAGCCTTACCCTGCCGGCCCGCCCGCCCCAGGTGTGACTCATTGAGGTCAATATAAACAGAGCTCCAGGCAGCAATAGCCCCTGAAGCTCTGCCTGACTCCATATTCTCTGCCCCGTCAGCAGTCTCGGGGCTGTGCTGGTGGGAGGGAGTGAGGGGCCACAGCTTTGTGGGTT
Organism: Mesoplodon mirus; assembly: GCF_964341445.2. Lineage (NCBI taxonomy): Eukaryota > Metazoa > Chordata > Mammalia > Artiodactyla > Ziphiidae > Mesoplodon > Mesoplodon mirus. The sequence continues at coordinate 39,285 of NW_028295428.1, read as the reverse complement.
GCCCGGTGTGAGTGGGGCTCTGCTGGCCTTTCTGCAGGAGTTGCCAGGCAGCCGCCTGTAAAGAAGAGGATGTGTCACCCATACCTTCCGCTTGAATATCTCTCTGGACAGAGGTGAGGAAGGAAAAAAGCAGTGGGGGCCGGGACAGGAGGGTTATCTCAGGCAGGGCAATGGAAAGCTTCCGGAAGAGCGCCAGGGTCCAGGACCACCCTGGCTGGCCTGCAGGCACCAAGTTGGCCTGCGTGCTGTCGCTGTTGTGGCTCCACGGTCCTTCCTCTAGGCTTTCAAGCCCTTGTACATATTCAGGTGTTTTACCTGGAAAGGGTGGGGACAGTTCAGCAGCAGCTGGCCTGGGGCTCAGCTCACGTTTACTCACAGATGCCTCGGCACGGACCCACAGCTTTGCAATGAGGACGCTCCTTGCATGGGGGGTGGGTTGCTGGCTGCATGGGAGATGGTTCCCCACCTCTGACCAATTTCAGAATTGTTTACCGCTGGAGCAAGTGCCGTGATAGGGTTTTCCTCTGTATAACTCGTGGGTTCACTTTTTTTTTCTTTTATCGTTCAAGTTAGATTTTATTCCTCTTTTATGTATTTATAGATATAAGCATGGAAATAATTCATTCCTATAAATACATCTGTGTGACGGGAAGAACTTTTTTCTGTTTTATTTTTAAATTTTATTTTTTAAAATTTTGAAATTTAATTTTATTTATTTTTTTATACAGCACGTTATTATTAGTTATGTACTTTATGCATATATATGTATTCAGGTCAATCCCAAACTCCCAACTCATCCCACCACCACCACCCCGTGGCTTCCCACACTTGGTGTCCATACGTTTGTTCTCTACCTCTGTGTCTCTATTTCTTCCCTGCAAACCAGTTCATCTGTACCATTTTTTAGGCTCCACATTTATGCATTAATATACAATATTTGTTTTCCTCTTTCTGACTTACTTCATTCTGTATGACAGTCTCTCGATCCATCGATGTCTCTACAAATGACCCAGTTTCATTCCTTTTTATGGCCGAGTAATATTCCATTTTATATATGTACCACATCTTTATCCATTCATCTGTCTGTGGGCATTTAGGTTGCTTCCATTACCTGGCTATTGTAAATAGTGCTGCAATGAACATTGTGGTGAATATGCCTTTTAGATTTACGGTTTTCTCTGGGTATATACCCAGAAGTGGGATTGCTGGATCCGATGGCAATTCTATTTCTAGTTTTTTTAAGGAAACTCCATACTGTTCTCCATAGTGACTGTATCAATTTACATTCCCACCAATAGTGGAAGAGGGCTCCTTTTGTCCACACCCTCCCCAGAATTGGTTGTTTGTAGATTTTCTGATGATGCCGATTCTAACGGGTGTGAGGTGATACCTCATTGTAGTTTTGATTTGCATTTCTCTAATAATTAGTGCTGTTGAGCAGCTTTTCATGTGCGTCTTGGCCATCTCTGTGTCTCCTTTGAAGAAACGTCTCTTTAGATCTTCTGCCCATTTTTGTATTGGGTTGTTTGTTTTTTAATATTAAGCTGCATGAGCTGTTTATATATATTGGAGATTAAACCTCTGTCCATTGATTCGTTTGCAACGATTTTCGCCCATTCTGAGGGATGCCTTTTTCCATTCCCGTTTTTTTAACAAAAAAGGAAAGAAAGGAAAAGAAGCAGAACACTAATGTGCGTAAAATATGCCTTTTGAAACGGTCGTTTTGAAATATGGACGTGCTTTGAATTTTTTGGTCGATATGTGACCCCAGGATTTGTTTTCAGGGCAGGTGTCATTTACAGGCCTGCAATGATTTTGAATATCAACTGACCATTAGCGCTGGGATTAAAGCTGCTGTTCTGTGAAACGGCCACAAAGTGGCAGCAGTTCTCCCTTACCAAATCTGGTTACTAGGGCAAGAGAGCCTCAGTGGAAGTGGTGTTCTAGATTGGAATTTAGAATGGAATGTGCCAGGAGAAAGCCCCTCAAGTTTGTCTCACTACTTCTTGTTCGTGTTTTTAATTTATTTATTTTTTTATTTTTTATTACAGCAAGTTTGATTACAATGTTTGGCTTGTTGTAGGTGTGGAAGATGTGGTTCTTTTACACATATACAGATGTCTGTTCTTCCTGGGATCCTTTTCCCATGTACGTTATGACAGAATGTTGAGTAGTCCACTCTTGGTATTCTGTAGGTCTTTGGTGATTATATATGTCACCTGTGTTTGTATATGTGTGTTAACCCCGGTATCGTAATGAAACCAATCCTCACAACTTTCCATTGGTGAACCATAAGTTTGTTTACTGAATCTGTGATTGCCCTTCTCCGTGGAAATATCTGCCCTGGTATCCATTTTTAGGTAACACCTATAAGTGATATGATATGATATGTCTCTTTCACTTTCTGACTTACTACATGTCACGTGATTACTTCTAGACTCATCTACGGTGCTGCAAATGGCATTGTGTCCTTTTTCTCCTTGGCTTCTATTCTGCCTTAGCGAGGTCCATTTTTAACAATGTGATTCCCTGAGGGTTGTGGATTAGCTGACCTGGGCAGCCTTACCCTGCCGGCCCGCCCTCCCCAGGTGTGCCTCGTTGAGGTCAATATAAACAGAGCTCCAGGCAGCAATAGCCCCTGAAGCTGTGCCTGACTCCATATTCTCTGCCCCGTCAGCAGTCTCGGGGCTGTGCTGGTGGGAGGGAGTGAGGGGCCACAGCTTTGTGGGTGGCCCGGTGTGAGTGCGGCTCTGCTGGCCTTTCTGCAGGAGTTGCCAGGCTGACACGTGTAAAGAAGAGGATGTGTCACCCATACCTTCAGCTGGAATTTCTCTCCGGACAGAGGTGAGGAAGGAAAAAAGCAGTGAGTGCCGGGAGAGGAGGGGTGTCTCAGGCAGGGCAATGGAAAGCTTCCGGAAGAGCGTCCAGGACCAGGACCACCCTGGCTGGCCTGCAGGCACCAAGTTGGCCTGCGTGCTGTCGCTGGTGTGGCTCCACGGCCCTTCCTCTAGGCTTTCAAGCCCTTGTACATATTCAGGTGTTTTACCTGGGAAGGGTGGGAACAGTTCAGCAGCAGCTGGCCTGGGGCTCAGCTCACGTTTACTCACAGATGCCTCGGCACGGACCCCAGCTTTGCAATGAGGACGCTCCTTGCGTGGGGGGTGGGTTGCTGCCTGTATGGGAGATGGTTCCCCACCTCTGACCAATTTCAGAATTGTTTACCCCTGGAGCAAGTGCCCTGATAGGTTTTTCCTCTGTATAACTCGTGGGTTCAGTTTTTTTTTCTTTTATGGTTCAAGTTTGATTTTATTCCTCTTTTATGTATTTATAGATATAAGGATGGAAATAATTCATTCCTATAAATACATTTGTGAGACGGGAAGAAATTTTTTCTCTTTTATTTTTAAATTTTCTTTTTTAAAATTTTGAAATTTAATTTTATTTATTTTTTTATACTGTACGTTATTATTAGTTATGTATTTTATGCATATACATGTATTCAGGTCAATCCCAATCTCCCAACTCATCCCACCACCACCACCCCATGGCTTCCCACACTTGGTGTCCATACGTTTGTTCTCTACCTCTGTGTCTCTATTTATTTCCTGCAAACCAGTTCATCTGTAACATTTTTTAGGCTCCACATATATGCATTAATATACAATATTTGTTTTCCACTTTCTGACTTACTTCATTCTGTATGACAGTCTCTCGATCCATCGATGTCTCTACAAATGACCCAGTTTCATTCCTTTTCATGGCCGAGTAATATTCCATTTTATATACGTACCACATCTTTATCCATTCATCTGTCTGTGGGCATTTAGGTTGCTTCCATTACCTGGCTATTGTAAATAGTGCTGCAACGAATATTGTGGTGAATGTGCCTTTTTGATTTACGGTTTTATCTGGGTATATGCCCAGAAGTGGGATTGCTGGATCAGATAGTAATTCTATTTCTAATTTTTTTAAGGAAACTCCATACTGTTCTCCATAGTGACTGTATCAATTTACATTCCCACCAATAGTGGAAGAGGGCTCCTTTTGTCCACACCCTCCCCAGAAATTGTTGTTTGTAGATTTTCTGATGATGCCGATTCTAACAGGTGTGAGGTGATACCTCATTGTAGTTTTGATTTGCATTTCTCTAATAATTAGTGCTGTTGAGCAGCTTTTCATGTGCGTCTTGGCCATCTCTGTGTCTCCTTTGAAGAAAGGTCTCTTTAGATCTCTTGCGCATTTTTGTATTGGGTTGTTTGTTTTTTTAATATTAAGCTGCATGAGCTGTTTATATATATTGGAGATTAAACCTCTGTCCATTGATTCGTTTGCAACGATTTTCGCCCATTCTGAGGGATGCCTTTTTCCATTCCCGATTTTTTTAACAAAAAAGGAAAGAAAGGAAAAGAAGCAGAACACTAATGTGCGTAAAATATGCCTTTTGAAACGGTCGTTTTGAAATATGGACGTGCTTTGAATTTTTTGGTCGATATGTGACCCCAGGATTTGTTTTCAGGGCAGGTGTCATTTACAGGCCTGCAATGATTTTGTATATCATCTGACCATTAGTGCTGGGATTAAAGCTGCTGTTGTGTGAAACGGCCACAAGGTGGCAGCAGTTCTCCCTTGCCAAATCTGGTTACTAGGGCAAGAGAGCCTCAATGGAAATGGTGTTCTAGATTGGAATTTAGAATGGAATGTGCCAGGAGAAAGCCCCTCAAGTTTGTCTCACTACTTCTTGTACGTGTTTTTAATTTAATTTTTTTTTTATTTTTTATTACAGCAAGTTTGATTACAATGTTTGGCTTGTTGTAGGTGTGGAAGATGTGGTTCTTTTACACATATACAGATGTCTGTTCTTCCTGGGATCCTTTTCCCATGTACTTTATGACAGAATGTTGAGTAGTCCTCTCTTGGTATTCTGTAGGTCTTTGGTGATTATATATGTCACTGTGTTTGTATATGTGTGTTAACCCCGATATTGTAATGAAACCAATCCTCACACCTTTCCATTGGTGAACCATAAGTTTGTTTAATGAATCTGTGATTGCCCTTCTCCGTGGAAATATCTGCCCTGGTATCCATTTTTAGGTAACACTTATAAGTGATATGATATGATATGTGTCTTTCACTTTCTGACTTACTACAAGTCACGTGATTATTTGTAGACTCATCTACGGTGCTGCAAATGGCATTGTGTCCTTTTTTCCCTTGGCTTCTCTTCTGCCTTAGCGAGGTCCATTTTCAACAATGTAATTCCCTGAGGGTTGTGGATTAGCTGACCTGAGCAGCCTTACCCTGCCGGCCCGCCCGCCCCAGGTGTGACTCATTGAGGTCAATATAAACAGAGCTCCAGGCAGCAATAGCCCCTGAAGCTCTGCCTGACTCCATATTCTCTGCCCCGTCAGCAGTCTCGGGGCTGTGCTGGTGGGAGGGAGTGAGGGGCCACAGCTTTGTGGGTTGCCCGGTGTGAGTGGGGCTCTGCTGGCCTTTCTGCAGGAGTTGCCAGGCAGCCGCCTGTAAAGAAGAGGATGTGTCACCCATACCTTCCGCTTGAATATCTCTCTGGACAGAGGTGAGGAAGGAAAAAAGCAGTGGGGGCCGGGACAGGAGGGTTATCTCAGGCAGGGCAATGGAAAGCTTCCGGAAGAGCGCCAGGGTCCAGGACCACCCTGGCTGGCCTGCAGGCACCAAGTTGGCCTGCGTGCTGTCGCTGGTGTGGCTCCACGGTCCTTCCTCTAGGCTTTCAAGCCCTTGTACATATTCAGGTGTTTTACCTGGAAAGGGTGGGGACAGTTCAGCAGCAGCTGGCCTGGGGCTCAGCTCACGTTTACTCACAGATGCCTCGGCACGGACCCACAGCTTTGCAATGAGGACGCTCCTTGCATGGGGGGTGGGTTGCTGGCTGCATGGGAGATGGTTCCCCACCTCTGACCAATTTCAGAATTGTTTACCGCTGGAGGAAGTGCCGTGATAGTGTTTTCCTCTGTATAACTCGTGGGTTCACTTTTTTTTTCTTTTATCGTTCAAGTTAGATTTTATTCCTCTTTTATGTATTTATAGATATAAGCATGGAAATAATTCATTCCTATAAATACATCTGTGTGACGGGAAGAACTTTTTTCTGTTTTATTTTTAAATTTTATTTTTTAAAATTTTGAAATTTAATTTTATTTATTTTTTTATACAGCACGTTATTATTAGTTATGTACTTTATGCATATATATGTATTCAGGTCAATCCCAAACTCCCAACTCATCCCACCACCACCACCCCGTGGCTTCCCACACTTGGTGTCCATACGTTTGTTCTCTACCTCTGTGTCTCTATTTCTTCCCTGCAAACCAGTTCATCTGTACCATTTTTTAGGCTCCACATTTATGCATTAATATACAATATTTGTTTTCCTCTTTCTGACTTACTTCATTCTGTATGACAGTCTCTCGATCCATCGATGTCTCTACAAATGACCCAGTTTCATTCCTTTTTATGGCCGAGTAATATTCCATTTTATATATGTACCACATCTTTATCCATTCATCTGTCTGTGGGCATTTAGGTTGCTTCCATTACCTGGCTATTGTAAATAGTGCTGCAATGAACATTGTGGTGAATATGCCTTTTAGATTTACGGTTTTCTCTGGGTATATACCCAGAAGTGGGATTGCTGGATCCGATGGCAATTCTATTTCTAGTTTTTTTAAGGAAACTCCATACTGTTCTCCATAGTGACTGTATCAATTTACATTCCCACCAATAGTGGAAGAGGGCTCCTTTTGTCCACACCCTCCCCAGAATTGGTTGTTTGTAGATTTTCTGATGATGCCGATTCTAACGGGTGTGAGGTGATACCTCATTGTAGTTTTGATTTGCATTTCTCTAATAATTAGTGCTGTTGAGCAGCTTTTCATGTGCGTCTTGGCCATCTCTGTGTCTCCTTTGAAGAAACGTCTCTTTAGATCTTCTGCCCATTTTTGTATTGGGTTGTTTGTTTTTTAATATTAAGCTGCATGAGCTGTTTATATATATTGGAGATTAAACCTCTGTCCATTGATTCGTTTGCAACGATTTTCGCCCATTCTGAGGGATGCCTTTTTCCATTCCCGTTTTTTTAACAAAAAAGGAAAGAAAGGAAAAGAAGCAGAACACTAATGTGCGTAAAATATGCCTTTTGAAACGGTCGTTTTGAAATATGGACGTGCTTTGAATTTTTTGGTCGATATGTGACCCCAGGATTTGTTTTCAGGGCAGGTGTCATTTACAGGCCTGCAATGATTTTGAATATCAACTGACCATTAGCGCTGGGATTAAAGCTGCTGTTCTGTGAAACGGCCACAAAGTGGCAGCAGTTCTCCCTTACCAAATCTGGTTACTAGGGCAAGAGAGCCTCAGTGGAAGTGGTGTTCTAGATTGGAATTTAGAATGGAATGTGCCAGGAGAAAGCCCCTCAAGTTTGTCTCACTACTTCTTGTTCGTGTTTTTAATTTATTTATTTTTTTATTTTTTATTACAGCAAGTTTGATTACAATGTTTGGCTTGTTGTAGGTGTGGAAGATGTGGTTCTTTTACACATATACAGATGTCTGTTCTTCCTGGGATCCTTTTCCCATGTACGTTATGACAGAATGTTGAGTAGTCCACTCTTGGTATTCTGTAGGTCTTTGGTGATTATATATGTCACCTGTGTTTGTATATGTGTGTTAACCCCGGTATCGTAATGAAACCAATCCTCACAACTTTCCATTGGTGAACCATAAGTTTGTTTACTGAATCTGTGATTGCCCTTCTCCGTGGAAATATCTGCCCTGGTATCCATTTTTAGGTAACACCTATAAGTGATATGATATGATATGTCTCTTTCACTTTCTGACTTACTACATGTCACGTGATTACTTCTAGACTCATCTACGGTGCTGCAAATGGCATTGTGTCCTTTTTCTCCTTGGCTTCTATTCTGCCTTAGCGAGGTCCATTTTTAACAATGTGATTCCCTGAGGGTTGTGGATTAGCTGACCTGGGCAGCCTTACCCTGCCGGCCTGCCCTCCCCAGGTGTGCCTCGTTGAGGTCAATATAAACAGAGCTCCAGGCAGCAATAGCCCCTGAAGCTGTGCCTGACTCCATATTCTCTGCCCCGTCAGCAGTCTCGGGGCTGTGCTGGTGGGAGGGAGTGAGGGGCCACAGCTTTGTGGGTGGCCCGGTGTGAGTGCGGCTCTGCTGGCCTTTCTGCAGGAGTTGCCAGGCTGACACGTGTAAAGAAGAGGATGTGTCACCCATACCTTCAGCTGGAATTTCTCTCCGGACAGAGGTGAGGAAGGAAAAAAGCAGTGAGTGCCGGGAGAGGAGGGGTGTCTCAGGCAGGGCAATGGAAAGCTTCCGGAAGAGCGTCCAGGACCAGGACCACCCTGGCTGGCCTGCAGGCACCAAGTTGGCCTGCGTGCTGTCGCTGGTGTGGCTCCACGGCCCTTCCTCTAGGCTTTCAAGCCCTTGTACATATTCAGGTGTTTTACCTGGGAAGGGTGGGAACAGTTCAGCAGCAGCTGGCCTGGGGCTCAGCTCACGTTTACTCACAGATGCCTCGGCACGGACCCCAGCTTTGCAATGAGGACGCTCCTTGCGTGGGGGGTGGGTTGCTGCCTGTATGGGAGATGGTTCCCCACCTCTGACCAATTTCAGAATTGTTTACCCCTGGAGCAAGTGCCCTGATAGGTTTTTCCTCTGTATAACTCGTGGGTTCAGTTTTTTTTTCTTTTATGGTTCAAGTTTGATTTTATTCCTCTTTTATGTATTTATAGATATAAGGATGGAAATAATTCATTCCTATAAATACATTTGTGAGACGGGAAGAAATTTTTTCTCTTTTATTTTTAAATTTTCTTTTTTAAAATTTTGAAATTTAATTTTATTTATTTTTTTATACTGTACGTTATTATTAGTTATGTATTTTATGCATATACATGTATTCAGGTCAATCCCAATCTCCCAACTCATCCCACCACCACCACCCCATGGCTTCCCACACTTGGTGTCCATACGTTTGTTCTCTACCTCTGTGTCTCTATTTATTTCCTGCAAACCAGTTCATCTGTAACATTTTTTAGGCTCCACATATATGCATTAATATACAATATTTGTTTTCCACTTTCTGACTTACTTCATTCTGTATGACAGTCTCTCGATCCATCGATGTCTCTACAAATGACCCAGTTTCATTCCTTTTCATGGCCGAGTAATATTCCATTTTATATACGTACCACATCTTTATCCATTCATCTGTCTGTGGGCATTTAGGTTGCTTCCATTACCTGGCTATTGTAAATAGTGCTGCAACGAATATTGTGGTGAATGTGCCTTTTTGATTTACGGTTTTATCTGGGTATATGCCCAGAAGTGGGATTGCTGGATCAGATAGTAATTCTATTTCTAATTTTTTTAAGGAAACTCCATACTGTTCTCCATAGTGACTGTATCAATTTACATTCCCACCAATAGTGGAAGAGGGCTCCTTTTGTCCACACCCTCCCCAGAAATTGTTGTTTGTAGATTTTCTGATGATGCCGATTCTAACAGGTGTGAGGTGATACCTCATTGTAGTTTTGATTTGCATTTCTCTAATAATTAGTGCTGTTGAGCAGCTTTTCATGTGCGTCTTGGCCATCTCTGTGTCTCCTTTGAAGAAAGGTCTCTTTAGATCTCTTGCGCATTTTTGTATTGGGTTGTTTGTTTTTTTAATATTAAGCTGCATGAGCTGTTTATATATATTGGAGATTAAACCTCTGTCCATTGATTCGTTTGCAACGATTTTCGCCCATTCTGAGGGATGCCTTTTTCCATTCCCGATTTTTTTAACAAAAAAGGAAAGAAAGGAAAAGAAGCAGAACACTAATGTGCGTAAAATATGCCTTTTGAAACGGTCGTTTTGAAATATGGACGTGCTTTGAATTTTTTGGTCGATATGTGACCCCAGGATTTGTTTTCAGGGCAGGTGTCATTTACAGGCCTGCAATGATTTTGTATATCATCTGACCATTAGTGCTGGGATTAAAGCTGCTGTTGTGTGAAACGGCCACAAGGTGGCAGCAGTTCTCCCTTGCCAAATCTGGTTACTAGGGCAAGAGAGCCTCAATGGAAATGGTGTTCTAGATTGGAATTTAGAATGGAATGTGCCAGGAGAAAGCCCCTCAAGTTTGTCTCACTACTTCTTGTACGTGTTTTTAATTTAATTTTTTTTTTATTTTTTATTACAGCAAGTTTGATTACAATGTTTGGCTTGTTGTAGGTGTGGAAGATGTGGTTCTTTTACACATATACAGATGTCTGTTCTTCCTGGGATCCTTTTCCCATGTACTTTATGACAGAATGTTGAGTAGTCCTCTCTTGGTATTCTGTAGGTCTTTGGTGATTATATATGTCACTGTGTTTGTATATGTGTGTTAACCCCGATATTGTAATGAAACCAATCCTCACACCTTTCCATTGGTGAACCATAAGTTTGTTTAATGAATCTGTGATTGCCCTTCTCCGTGGAAATATCTGCCCTGGTATCCATTTTTAGGTAACACTTATAAGTGATATGATATGATATGTGTCTTTCACTTTCTGACTTACTACAAGTCACGTGATTATTTGTAGACTCATCTACGGTGCTGCAAATGGCATTGTGTCCTTTTTTCCCTTGGCTTCTCTTCTGCCTTAGCGAGGTCCATTTTCAACAATGTAATTCCCTGAGGGTTGTGGATTAGCTGACCTGAGCAGCCTTACCCTGCCGGCCCGCCCGCCCCAGGTGTGACTCATTGAGGTCAATATAAACAGAGCTCCAGGCAGCAATAGCCCCTGAAGCTCTGCCTGACTCCATATTCTCTGCCCCGTCAGCAGTCTCGGGGCTGTGCTGGTGGGAGGGAGTGAGGGGCCACAGCTTTGTGGGTTGCCCGGTGTGAGTGGGGCTCTGCTGGCCTTTCTGCAGGAGTTGCCAGGCAGCCGCCTGTAAAGAAGAGGATGTGTCACCCATACCTTCCGCTTGAATATCTCTCTGGACAGAGGTGAGGAAGGAAAAAAGCAGTGGGGGCCGGGACAGGAGGGTTATCTCAGGCAGGGCAATGGAAAGCTTCCGGAAGAGCGCCAGGGTCCAGGACCACCCTGGCTGGCCTGCAGGCACCAAGTTGGCCTGCGTGCTGTCGCTGGTGTGGCTCCACGGTCCTTCCTCTAGGCTTTCAAGCCCTTGTACATATTCAGGTGTTTTACCTGGAAAGGGTGGGGACAGTTCAGCAGCAGCTGGCCTGGGGCTCAGCTCACGTTTACTCACAGATGCCTCGGCACGGACCCACAGCTTTGCAATGAGGACGCTCCTTGCATGGGGGGTGGGTTGCTGGCTGCATGGGAGATGGTTCCCCACCTCTGACCAATTTCAGAATTGTTTACCGCTGGAGGAAGTGCCGTGATAGGGTTTTCCTCTGTATAACTCGTGGGTTCACTTTTTTTTTCTTTTATCGTTCAAGTTAGATTTTATTCCTCTTTTATGTATTTATAGATATAAGCATGGAAATAATTCATTCCTATAAATACATCTGTGTGACGGGAAGAACTTTTTTCTGTTTTATTTTTAAATTTTATTTTTTAAAATTTTGAAATTTAATTTTATTTATTTTTTTATACAGCACGTTATTATTAGTTATGTACTTTATGCATATATATGTATTCAGGTCAATCCCAAACTCCCAACTCATCCCACCACCACCACCCCGTGGCTTCCCACACTTGGTGTCCATACGTTTGTTCTCTACCTCTGTGTCTCTATTTCTTCCCTGCAAACCAGTTCATCTGTACCATTTTTTAGGCTCCACATTTATGCATTAATAGACAATATTTGTTTTCCTCTTTCTGACTTACTTCATTCTGTATGACAGTCTCTCGATCCATCGATGTCTCTACAAATGACCCAGTTTCATTCCTTTTTATGGCCGAGTAATATTCCATTTTATATATGTACCACATCTTTATCCATTCATCTGTCTGTGGGCATTTAGGTTGCTTCCATTACCTGGCTATTGTAAATAGTGCTGCAATGAACATTGTGGTGAATATGCCTTTTAGATTTACGGTTTTCTCTGGGTATATACCCAGAAGTGGGATTGCTGGATCCGATGGCAATTCTATTTCTAGTTTTTTTAAGGAAACTCCATACTGTTCTCCATAGTGACTGTATCAATTTACATTCCCACCAATAGTGGAAGAGGGCTCCTTTTGTCCACACCCTCCCCAGAATTGGTTGTTTGTAGATTTTCTGATGATGCCGATTCTAACGGGTGTGAGGTGATACCTCATTGTAGTTTTGATTTGCATTTCTCTAATAATTAGTGCTGTTGAGCAGCTTTTCATGTGCGTCTTGGCCATCTCTGTGTCTCCTTTGAAGAAACGTCTCTTTAGATCTTCTGCCCATTTTTGTATTGGGTTGTTTGTTTTTTAATATTAAGCTGCATGAGCTGTTTATATATATTGGAGATTAAACCTCTGTCCATTGATTCGTTTGCAACGATTTTCGCCCATTCTGAGGGATGCCTTTTTCCATTCCCGTTTTTTTAACAAAAAAGGAAAGAAAGGAAAAGAAGCAGAACACTAATGTGCGTAAAATATGCCTTTTGAAACGGTCGTTTTGAAATATGGACGTGCTTTGAATTTTTTGGTCGATATGTGACCCCAGGATTTGTTTTCAGGGCAGGTGTCATTTACAGGCCTGCAATGATTTTGAATATCAACTGACCATTAGCGCTGGGATTAAAGCTGCTGTTCTGTGAAACGGCCACAAAGTGGCAGCAGTTCTCCCTTACCAAATCTGGTTACTAGGGCAAGAGAGCCTCAGTGGAAGTGGTGTTCTAGATTGGAATTTAGAATGGAATGTGCCAGGAGAAAGCCCCTCAAGTTTGTCTCACTACTTCTTGTTCGTGTTTTTAATTTATTTATTTTTTTATTTTTTATTACAGCAAGTTTGATTACAATGTTTGGCTTGTTGTAGGTGTGGAAGATGTGGTTCTTTTACACATATACAGATGTCTGTTCTTCCTGGGATCCTTTTCCCATGTACGTTATGACAGAATGTTGAGTAGTCCACTCTTGGTATTCTGTAGGTCTTTGGTGATTATATATGTCACCTGTGTTTGTATATGTGTGTTAACCCCGGTATCGTAATGAAACCAATCCTCACAACTTTCCATTGGTGAACCATAAGTTTGTTTACTGAATCTGTGATTGCCCTTCTCCGTGGAAATATCTGCCCTGGTATCCATTTTTAGGTAACACCTATAAGTGATATGATATGATATGTGTCTTTCACTTTCTGACTTACTACATGTCACGTGATTACTTCTAGACTCATCTACGGTGCTGCAAATGGCATTGTGTCCTTTTTCTCCTTGGCTTCTATTCTGCCTTAGCGAGGTCCATTTTTAACAATGTGATTCCCTGAGGGTTGTGGATTAGCTGACCTGGGCAGCCTTACCCTGCCGGCCTGCCCTCCCCAGGTGTGCCTCGTTGAGGTCAATATAAACAGAGCTCCAGGCAGCAATAGCCCCTGAAGCTGTGCCTGACTCCATATTCTCTGCCCCGTCAGCAGTCTCGGGGCTGTGCTGGTGGGAGGGAGTGAGGGGCCACAGCTTTGTGGGTGGCCCGGTGTGAGTGCGGCTCTGCTGGCCTTTCTGCAGGAGTTGCCAGGCTGACACGTGTAAAGAAGAGGATGTGTCACCCATACCTTCAGCTGGAATTTCTCTCCGGACAGAGGTGAGGAAGGAAAAAAGCAGTGAGTGCCGGGAGAGGAGGGGTGTCTCAGGCAGGGCAATGGAAAGCTTCCGGAAGAGCGTCCAGGACCAGGACCACCCTGGCTGGCCTGCAGGCACCAAGTTGGCCTGCGTGCTGTCGCTGGTGTGGCTCCACGGCCCTTCCTCTAGGCTTTCAAGCCCTTGTACATATTCAGGTGTTTTACCTGGGAAGGGTGGGAACAGTTCAGCAGCAGCTGGCCTGGGGCTCAGCTCACGTTTACTCACAGATGCCTCGGCACGGACCCCAGCTTTGCAATGAGGACGCTCCTTGCGTGGGGGGTGGGTTGCTGCCTGTATGGGAGATGGTTCCCCACCTCTGACCAATTTCAGAATTGTTTACCCCTGGAGCAAGTGCCCTGATAGGTTTTTCCTCTGTATAACTCGTGGGTTCAGTTTTTTTTTCTTTTATGGTTCAAGTTTGATTTTATTCCTCTTTTATGTATTTATAGATATAAGGATGGAAATAATTCATTCCTATAAATACATTTGTGAGACGGGAAGAAATTTTTTCTCTTTTATTTTTAAATTTTCTTTTTTAAAATTTTGAAATTTAATTTTATTTATTTTTTTATACTGTACGTTATTATTAGTTATGTATTTTATGCATATACATGTATTCAGGTCAATCCCAATCTCCCAACTCATCCCACCACCACCACCCCATGGCTTCCCACACTTGGTGTCCATACGTTTGTTCTCTACCTCTGTGTCTCTATTTATTTCCTGCAAACCAGTTCATCTGTAACATTTTTTAGGCTCCACATATATGCATTAATATACAATATTTGTTTTCCACTTTCTGACTTACTTCATTCTGTATGACAGTCTCTCGATCCATCGATGTCTCTACAAATGACCCAGTTTCATTCCTTTTCATGGCCGAGTAATATTCCATTTTATATATGTACCACATCTTTATCCATTCATCTGTCTGTGGGCATTTAGGTTGCTTCCATTACCTGGCTATTGTAAATAGTGCTGCAACGAATATTGTGGTGAATGTGCCTTTTTGATTTACGGTTTTATCTGGGTATATGCCCAGAAGTGGGATTGCTGGATCAGATAGTAATTCTATTTCTAATTTTTTTAAGGAAACTCCATACTGTTCTCCATAGTGACTGTATCAATTTACATTCCCACCAATAGTGGAAGAGGGCTCCTTTTGTCCACACCCTCCCCAGAAATTGTTGTTTGTAGATTTTCTGATGATGCCGATTCTAACAGGTGTGAGGTGATACCTCATTGTAGTTTTGATTTGCATTTCTCTAATAATTAGTGCTGTTGAGCAGCTTTTCATGTGCGTCTTGGCCATCTCTGTGTCTCCTTTGAAGAAAGGTCTCTTTAGATCTCTTGCGCATTTTTGTATTGGGTTGTTTGTTTTTTTAATATTAAGCTGCATGAGCTGTTTATATATATTGGAGATTAAACCTCTGTCCATTGATTCGTTTGCAACGATTTTCGCCCATTCTGAGGGATGCCTTTTTCCATTCCCGATTTTTTTAACAAAAAAGGAAAGAAAGGAAAAGAAGCAGAACACTAATGTGCGTAAAATATGCCTTTTGAAACGGTCGTTTTGAAATATGGACGTGCTTTGAATTTTTTGGTCGATATGTGACCCCAGGATTTGTTTTCAGGGCAGGTGTCATTTACAGGCCTGCAATGATTTTGTATATCATCTGACCATTAGTGCTGGGATTAAAGCTGCTGTTGTGTGAAACGGCCACAAGGTGGCAGCAGTTCTCCCTTGCCAAATCTGGTTACTAGGGCAAGAGAGCCTCAATGGAAATGGTGTTCTAGATTGGAATTTAGAATGGAATGTGCCAGGAGAAAGCCCCTCAAGTTTGTCTCACTACTTCTTGTACGTGTTTTTAATTTAATTTTTTTTTTATTTTTTATTACAGCAAGTTTGATTACAATGTTTGGCTTGTTGTAGGTGTGGAAGATGTGGTTCTTTTACACATATACAGATGTCTGTTCTTCCTGGGATCCTTTTCCCATGTACTTTATGACAGAATGTTGAGTAGTCCTCTCTTGGTATTCTGTAGGTCTTTGGTGATTATATATGTCACTGTGTTTGTATATGTGTGTTAACCCCGATATTGTAATGAAACCAATCCTCACACCTTTCCATTGGTGAACCATAAGTTTGTTTAATGAATCTGTGATTGCCCTTCTCCGTGGAAATATCTGCCCTGGTATCCATTTTTAGGTAACACTTATAAGTGATATGATATGATATGTGTCTTTCACTTTCTGACTTACTACAAGTCACGTGATTATTTGTAGACTCATCTACGGTGCTGCAAATGGCATTGTGTCCTTTTTTCCCTTGGCTTCTCTTCTGCCTTAGCGAGGTCCATTTTCAACAATGTAATTCCCTGAGGGTTGTGGATTAGCTGACCTGAGCAGCCTTACCCTGCCGGCCCGCCCGCCCCAGGTGTGACTCATTGAGGTCAATATAAACAGAGCTCCAGGCAGCAATAGCCCCTGAAGCTCTGCCTGACTCCATATTCTCTGCCCCGTCAGCAGTCTCGGGGCTGTGCTGGTGGGAGGGAGTGAGGGGCCACAGCTTTGTGGGTTGCCCGGTGTGAGTGGGGCTCTGCTGGCCTTTCTGCAGGAGTTGCCAGGCAGCCGCCTGTAAAGAAGAGGATGTGTCACCCATACCTTCCGCTTGAATATCTCTCTGGACAGAGGTGAGGAAGGAAAAAAGCAGTGGGGGCCGGGACAGGAGGGTTATCTCAGGCAGGGCAATGGAAAGCTTCCGGAAGAGCGCCAGGGTCCAGGACCACCCTGGCTGGCCTGCAGGCACCAAGTTGGCCTGCGTGCTGTCGCTGGTGTGGCTCCACGGTCCTTCCTCTAGGCTTTCAAGCCCTTGTACATATTCAGGTGTTTTACCTGGAAAGGGTGGGGACAGTTCAGCAGCAGCTGGCCTGGGGCTCAGCTCACGTTTACTCACAGATGCCTCGGCACGGACCCACAGCTTTGCAATGAGGACGCTCCTTGCATGGGGGGTGGGTTGCTGGCTGCATGGGAGATGGTTCCCCACCTCTGACCAATTTCAGAATTGTTTACCGCTGGAGGAAGTGCCGTGATAGGGTTTTCCTCTGTATAACTCGTGGGTTCACTTTTTTTTTCTTTTATCGTTCAAGTTAGATTTTATTCCTCTTTTATGTATTTATAGATATAAGCATGGAAATAATTCATTCCTATAAATACATCTGTGTGACGGGAAGAACTTTTTTCTGTTTTATTTTTAAATTTTATTTTTTAAAATTTTGAAATTTAATTTTATTTATTTTTTTATACAGCACGTTATTATTAGTTATGTACTTTATGCATATATATGTATTCAGGTCAATCCCAAACTCCCAACTCATCCCACCACCACCACCCCGTGGCTTCCCACACTTGGTGTCCATACGTTTGTTCTCTACCTCTGTGTCTCTATTTCTTCCCTGCAAACCAGTTCATCTGTACCATTTTTTAGGCTCCACATTTATGCATTAATATACAATATTTGTTTTCCTCTTTCTGACTTACTTCATTCTGTATGACAGTCTCTCGATCCATCGATGTCTCTACAAATGACCCAGTTTCATTCCTTTTTATGGCCGAGTAATATTCCATTTTATATATGTACCACATCTTTATCCATTCATCTGTCTGTGGGCATTTAGGTTGCTTCCATTACCTGGCTATTGTAAATAGTGCTGCAATGAACATTGTGGTGAATATGCCTTTTAGATTTACGGTTTTCTCTGGGTATATACCCAGAAGTGGGATTGCTGGATCCGATGGCAATTCTATTTCTAGTTTTTTTAAGGAAACTCCATACTGTTCTCCATAGTGACTGTATCAATTTACATTCCCACCAATAGTGGAAGAGGGCTCCTTTTGTCCACACCCTCCCCAGAATTGGTTGTTTGTAGATTTTCTGATGATGCCGATTCTAACGGGTGTGAGGTGATACCTCATTGTAGTTTTGATTTGCATTTCTCTAATAATTAGTGCTGTTGAGCAGCTTTTCATGTGCGTCTTGGCCATCTCTGTGTCTCCTTTGAAGAAACGTCTCTTTAGATCTTCTGCCCATTTTTGTATTGGGTTGTTTGTTTTTTAATATTAAGCTGCATGAGCTGTTTATATATATTGGAGATTAAACCTCTGTCCATTGATTCGTTTGCAACGATTTTCGCCCATTCTGAGGGATGCCTTTTTCCATTCCCGTTTTTTTAACAAAAAAGGAAAGAAAGGAAAAGAAGCAGAACACTAATGTGCGTAAAATATGCCTTTTGAAACGGTCGTTTTGAAATATGGACGTGCTTTGAATTTTTTGGTCGATATGTGACCCCAGGATTTGTTTTCAGGGCAGGTGTCATTTACAGGCCTGCAATGATTTTGAATATCAACTGACCATTAGCGCTGGGATTAAAGCTGCTGTTCTGTGAAACGGCCACAAAGTGGCAGCAGTTCTCCCTTACCAAATCTGGTTACTAGGGCAAGAGAGCCTCAGTGGAAGTGGTGTTCTAGATTGGAATTTAGAATGGAATGTGCCAGGAGAAAGCCCCTCAAGTTTGTCTCACTACTTCTTGTTCGTGTTT
Source organism: Mesoplodon mirus (assembly GCF_964341445.2). Classification (NCBI taxonomy): domain Eukaryota; kingdom Metazoa; phylum Chordata; class Mammalia; order Artiodactyla; family Ziphiidae; genus Mesoplodon; species Mesoplodon mirus. The sequence goes on along the minus strand of NW_028295428.1, from coordinate 20,881 downwards.
TTAATTTATTTATTTTTTTATTTTTTATTACAGCAAGTTTGATTACAATGTTTGGCTTGTTGTAGGTGTGGAAGATGTGGTTCTTTTACACATATACAGATGTCTGTTCTTCCTGGGATCCTTTTCCCATGTACGTTATGACAGAATGTTGAGTAGTCCACTCTTGGTATTCTGTAGGTCTTTGGTGATTATATATGTCACCTGTGTTTGTATATGTGTGTTAACCCCGGTATCGTAATGAAACCAATCCTCACAACTTTCCATTGGTGAACCATAAGTTTGTTTACTGAATCTGTGATTGCCCTTCTCCGTGGAAATATCTGCCCTGGTATCCATTTTTAGGTAACACCTATAAGTGATATGATATGATATGTCTCTTTCACTTTCTGACTTACTACATGTCACGTGATTACTTCTAGACTCATCTACGGTGCTGCAAATGGCATTGTGTCCTTTTTCTCCTTGGCTTCTATTCTGCCTTAGCGAGGTCCATTTTTAACAATGTGATTCCCTGAGGGTTGTGGATTAGCTGACCTGGGCAGCCTTACCCTGCCGGCCCGCCCTCCCCAGGTGTGCCTCGTTGAGGTCAATATAAACAGAGCTCCAGGCAGCAATAGCCCCTGAAGCTGTGCCTGACTCCATATTCTCTGCCCCGTCAGCAGTCTCGGGGCTGTGCTGGTGGGAGGGAGTGAGGGGCCACAGCTTTGTGGGTGGCCCGGTGTGAGTGCGGCTCTGCTGGCCTTTCTGCAGGAGTTGCCAGGCTGACACGTGTAAAGAAGAGGATGTGTCACCCATACCTTCAGCTGGAATTTCTCTCCGGACAGAGGTGAGGAAGGAAAAAAGCAGTGAGTGCCGGGAGAGGAGGGGTGTCTCAGGCAGGGCAATGGAAAGCTTCCGGAAGAGCGCCGGGGTCCAGGACCACCCTGGCTGGCCTGCAGGCACCAAGTTGGCCTGCGTGCTGTCGCTGGTGTGGCTCCATGGCCCTTCCTCTAGGCTTTCAAGCCCTTGTACATATTCAGGTGTTTTACCTGGGAAGGGTGGGAACAGTTCAGCAGCAGCTGGCCTGGGGCTCAGCTCACGTTTACTCACAGATGCCTCGGCACGGACCCCAGCTTTGCAATGAGGACGCTCCTTGCGTGGGGGGTGGGTTGCTGCCTGTATGGGAGATGGTTCCCCACCTCTGACCAATTTCAGAATTGTTTACCCCTGGAGCAAGTGCCCTGATAGGTTTTTCCTCTGTATAACTCGTGGGTTCAGTTTTTTTTTCTTTTATGGTTCAAGTTTGATTTTATTCCTCTTTTATGTATTTATAGATATAAGGATGGAAATAATTCATTCCTATAAATACATTTGTGAGACGGGAAGAAATTTTTTCTTTTATTTTTAAATTTTCTTTTTTAAAATTTTGAAATTTAATTTTATTTATTTTTTTATACTGTACGTTATTATTAGTTATGTATTTTATGCATATACATGTATTCAGGTCAATCCCAATCTCCCAACTCATCCCACCACCACCACCCCATGGCTTCCCACACTTGGTGTCCATACGTTTGTTCTCTACCTCTGTGTCTCTATTTATTTCCTGCAAACCAGTTCATCTGTAACATTTTTTAGGCTCCACATATATGCATTAATATACAATATTTGTTTTCCACTTTCTGACTTACTTCATTCTGTATGACAGTCTCTCGATCCATCGATGTCTCTACAAATGACCCAGTTTCATTCCTTTTCATGGCCGAGTAATATTCCATTTTATATACGTACCACATCTTTATCCATTCATCTGTCTGTGGGCATTTAGGTTGCTTCCATTACCTGGCTATTGTAAATAGTGCTGCAACGAATATTGTGGTGAATGTGCCTTTTTGATTTACGGTTTTATCTGGGTATATGCCCAGAAGTGGGATTGCTGGATCAGATAGTAATTCTATTTCTAATTTTTTTAAGGAAACTCCATACTGTTCTCCATAGTGACTGTATCAATTTACATTCCCACCAATAGTGGAAGAGGGCTCCTTTTGTCCACACCCTCCCCAGAAATTGTTGTTTGTAGATTTTCTGATGATGCCGATTCTAACAGGTGTGAGGTGATACCTCATTGTAGTTTTGATTTGCATTTCTCTAATAATTAGTGCTGTTGAGCAGCTTTTCATGTGCGTCTTGGCCATCTCTGTGTCTCCTTTGAAGAAAGGTCTCTTTAGATCTCTTGCGCATTTTTGTATTGGGTTGTTTGTTTTTTTAATATTAAGCTGCATGAGCTGTTTATATATATTGGAGATTAAACCTCTGTCCATTGATTCGTTTGCAACGATTTTCGCCCATTCTGAGGGATGCCTTTTTCCATTCCCGATTTTTTTAACAAAAAAGGAAAGAAAGGAAAAGAAGCAGAACACTAATGTGCGTAAAATATGCCTTTTGAAACGGTCGTTTTGAAATATGGACGTGCTTTGAATTTTTTGGTCGATATGTGACCCCAGGATTTGTTTTCAGGGCAGGTGTCATTTACAGGCCTGCAATGATTTTGTATATCATCTGACCATTAGTGCTGGGATTAAAGCTGCTGTTGTGTGAAACGGCCACAAGGTGGCAGCAGTTCTCCCTTGCCAAATCTGGTTACTAGGGCAAGAGAGCCTCAATGGAAATGGTGTTCTAGATTGGAATTTAGAATGGAATGTGCCAGGAGAAAGCCCCTCAAGTTTGTCTCACTACTTCTTGTACGTGTTTTTAATTTAATTTTTTTTTTATTTTTTATTACAGCAAGTTTGATTACAATGTTTGGCTTGTTGTAGGTGTGGAAGATGTGGTTCTTTTACACATATACAGATGTCTGTTCTTCCTGGGATCCTTTTCCCATGTACTTTATGACAGAATGTTGAGTAGTCCTCTCTTGGTATTCTGTAGGTCTTTGGTGATTATATATGTCACTGTGTTTGTATATGTGTGTTAACCCCGATATTGTAATGAAACCAATCCTCACACCTTTCCATTGGTGAACCATAAGTTTGTTTAATGAATCTGTGATTGCCCTTCTCCGTGGAAATATCTGCCCTGGTATCCATTTTTAGGTAACACTTATAAGTGATATGATATGATATGTGTCTTTCACTTTCTGACTTACTACAAGTCACGTGATTATTTGTAGACTCATCTACGGTGCTGCAAATGGCATTGTGTCCTTTTTTCCCTTGGCTTCTCTTCTGCCTTAGCGAGGTCCATTTTCAACAATGTAATTCCCTGAGGGTTGTGGATTAGCTGACCTGGGCAGCCTTACCCTGCCGGCCCGCCCGCCCCAGGTGTGACTCATTGAGGTCAATATAAACAGAGCTCCAGGCAGCAATAGCCCCTGAAGCTCTGCCTGACTCCATATTCTCTGCCCCGTCAGCAGTCTCGGGGCTGTGCTGGTGGGAGGGAGTGAGGGGCCACAGCTTTGTGGGTTGCCCGGTGTGAGTGGGGCTCTGCTGGCCTTTCTGCAGGAGTTGCCAGGCAGCCGCCTGTAAAGAAGAGGATGTGTCACCCATACCTTCCGCTTGAATATCTCTCTGGACAGAGGTGAGGAAGGAAAAAAGCAGTGGGGGCCGGGACAGGAGGGTTATCTCAGGCAGGGCAATGGAAAGCTTCCGGAAGAGCGCCAGGGTCCAGGACCACCCTGGCTGGCCTGCAGGCACCAAGTTGGCCTGCGTGCTGTCGCTGTTGTGGCTCCACGGTCCTTCCTCTAGGCTTTCAAGCCCTTGTACATATTCAGGTGTTTTACCTGGAAAGGGTGGGGACAGTTCAGCAGCAGCTGGCCTGGGGCTCAGCTCACGTTTACTCACAGATGCCTCGGCACGGACCCACAGCTTTGCAATGAGGACGCTCCTTGCATGGGGGGTGGGTTGCTGGCTGCATGGGAGATGGTTCCCCACCTCTGACCAATTTCAGAATTGTTTACCGCTGGAGCAAGTGCCGTGATAGGGTTTTCCTCTGTATAACTCGTGGGTTCACTTTTTTTTCTTTTATCGTTCAAGTTAGATTTTATTCCTCTTTTATGTATTTATAGATATAAGCATGGAAATAATTCATTCCTATAAATACATCTGTGTGACGGGAAGAACTTTTTTCTGTTTTATTTTTAAATTTTATTTTTTAAAATTTTGAAATTTAATTTTATTTATTTTTTTATACAGCACGTTATTATTAGTTATGTACTTTATGCATATATATGTATTCAGGTCAATCCCAAACTCCCAACTCATCCCACCACCACCACCCCGTGGCTTCCCACACTTGGTGTCCATACGTTTGTTCTCTACCTCTGTGTCTCTATTTCTTCCCTGCAAACCAGTTCATCTGTACCATTTTTTAGGCTCCACATTTATGCATTAATATACAATATTTGTTTTCCTCTTTCTGACTTACTTCATTCTGTATGACAGTCTCTCGATCCATCGATGTCTCTACAAATGACCCAGTTTCATTCCTTTTTATGGCCGAGTAATATTCCATTTTATATATGTACCACATCTTTATCCATTCATCTGTCTGTGGGCATTTAGGTTGCTTCCATTACCTGGCTATTGTAAATAGTGCTGCAATGAACATTGTGGTGAATATGCCTTTTAGATTTACGGTTTTCTCTGGGTATATACCCAGAAGTGGGATTGCTGGATCCGATGGCAATTCTATTTCTAGTTTTTTTAAGGAAACTCCATACTGTTCTCCATAGTGACTGTATCAATTTACATTCCCACCAATAGTGGAAGAGGGCTCCTTTTGTCCACACCCTCCCCAGAATTGGTTGTTTGTAGATTTTCTGATGATGCCGATTCTAACGGGTGTGAGGTGATACCTCATTGTAGTTTTGATTTGCATTTCTCTAATAATTAGTGCTGTTGAGCAGCTTTTCATGTGCGTCTTGGCCATCTCTGTGTCTCCTTTGAAGAAACGTCTCTTTAGATCTTCTGCCCATTTTTGTATTGGGTTGTTTGTTTTTTAATATTAAGCTGCATGAGCTGTTTATATATATTGGAGATTAAACCTCTGTCCATTGATTCGTTTGCAACGATTTTCGCCCATTCTGAGGGATGCCTTTTTCCATTCCCGTTTTTTTAACAAAAAAGGAAAGAAAGGAAAAGAAGCAGAACACTAATGTGCGTAAAATATGCCTTTTGAAACGGTCGTTTTGAAATATGGACGTGCTTTGAATTTTTTGGTCGATATGTGACCCCAGGATTTGTTTTCAGGGCAGGTGTCATTTACAGGCCTGCAATGATTTTGAATATCAACTGACCATTAGCGCTGGGATTAAAGCTGCTGTTCTGTGAAACGGCCACAAAGTGGCAGCAGTTCTCCCTTACCAAATCTGGTTACTAGGGCAAGAGAGCCTCAGTGGAAGTGGTGTTCTAGATTGGAATTTAGAATGGAATGTGCCAGGAGAAAGCCCCTCAAGTTTGTCTCACTACTTCTTGTTCGTGTTTTTAATTTATTTATTTTTTTTATTTTTTATTACAGCAAGTTTGATTACAATGTTTGGCTTGTTGTAGGTGTGGAAGATGTGGTTCTTTTACACATATACAGATGTCTGTTCTTCCTGGGATCCTTTTCCCATGTACGTTATGACAGAATGTTGAGTAGTCCACTCTTGGTATTCTGTAGGTCTTTGGTGATTATATATGTCACCTGTGTTTGTATATGTGTGTTAACCCCGGTATCGTAATGAAACCAATCCTCACAACTTTCCATTGGTGAACCATAAGTTTGTTTACTGAATCTGTGATTGCCCTTCTCCGTGGAAATATCTGCCCTGGTATCCATTTTTAGGTAACACCTATAAGTGATATGATATGATATGTCTCTTTCACTTTCTGACTTACTACATGTCACGTGATTACTTCTAGACTCATCTACGGTGCTGCAAATGGCATTGTGTCCTTTTTCTCCTTGGCTTCTATTCTGCCTTAGCGAGGTCCATTTTTAACAATGTGATTCCCTGAGGGTTGTGGATTAGCTGACCTGGGCAGCCTTACCCTGCCGGCCCGCCCTCCCCAGGTGTGCCTCGTTGAGGTCAATATAAACAGAGCTCCAGGCAGCAATAGCCCCTGAAGCTGTGCCTGACTCCATATTCTCTGCCCCGTCAGCAGTCTCGGGGCTGTGCTGGTGGGAGGGAGTGAGGGGCCACAGCTTTGTGGGTGGCCCGGTGTGAGTGCGGCTCTGCTGGCCTTTCTGCAGGAGTTGCCAGGCTGACACGTGTAAAGAAGAGGATGTGTCACCCATACCTTCTGCTGGAATTTCTCTCCGGACAGAGGTGAGGAAGGAAAAAAGCAGTGAGTGCCGGGAGAGGAGGGGTGTCTCAGGCAGGGCAATGGAAAGCTTCCGGAAGAGCGTCCAGGACCAGGACCACCCTGGCTGGCCTGCAGGCACCAAGTTGGCCTGCGTGCTGTCGCTGGTGTGGCTCCACGGCCCTTCCTCTAGGCTTTCAAGCCCTTGTACATATTCAGGTGTTTTACCTGGGAAGGGTGGGAACAGTTCAGCAGCAGCTGGCCTGGGGCTCAGCTCACGTTTACTCACAGATGCCTCGGCACGGACCCCAGCTTTGCAATGAGGACGCTCCTTGCGTGGGGGGTGGGTTGCTGCCTGTATGGGAGATGGTTCCCCACCTCTGACCAATTTCAGAATTGTTTACCCCTGGAGCAAGTGCCCTGATAGGTTTTTCCTCTGTATAACTCGTGGGTTCAGTTTTTTTTTCTTTTATGGTTCAAGTTTGATTTTATTCCTCTTTTATGTATTTATAGATATAAGGATGGAAATAATTCATTCCTATAAATACATTTGTGAGACGGGAAGAAATTTTTTCTCTTTTATTTTTAAATTTTCTTTTTTAAAATTTTGAAATTTAATTTTATTTATTTTTTTATACTGTACGTTATTATTAGTTATGTATTTTATGCATATACATGTATTCAGGTCAATCCCAATCTCCCAACTCATCCCACCACCACCACCCCATGGCTTCCCACACTTGGTGTCCATACGTTTGTTCTCTACCTCTGTGTCTCTATTTATTTCCTGGAAACCAGTTCATCTGTAACATTTTTTAGGCTCCACATATATGCATTAATATACAATATTTGTTTTCCACTTTCTGACTTACTTCATTCTGTATGACAGTCTCTCGATCCATCGATGTCTCTACAAATGACCCAGTTTCATTCCTTTTCATGGCCGAGTAATATTCCATTTTATATACGTACCACATCTTTATCCATTCATCTGTCTGTGGGCATTTAGGTTGCTTCCATTACCTGGCTATTGTAAATAGTGCTGCAACGAATATTGTGGTGAATGTGCCTTTTTGATTTACGGTTTTATCTGGGTATATGCCCAGAAGTGGGATTGCTGGATCAGATAGTAATTCTATTTCTAATTTTTTTAAGGAAACTCCATACTGTTCTCCATAGTGACTGTATCAATTTACATTCCCACCAATAGTGGAAGAGGGCTCCTTTTGTCCACACCCTCCCCAGAAATTGTTGTTTGTAGATTTTCTGATGATGCCGATTCTAACAGGTGTGAGGTGATACCTCATTGTAGTTTTGATTTGCATTTCTCTAATAATTAGTGCTGTTGAGCAGCTTTTCATGTGCGTCTTGGCCATCTCTGTGTCTCCTTTGAAGAAAGGTCTCTTTAGATCTCTTGCGCATTTTTGTATTGGGTTGTTTGTTTTTTTAATATTAAGCTGCATGAGCTGTTTATATATATTGGAGATTAAACCTCTGTCCATTGATTCGTTTGCAACGATTTTCGCCCATTCTGAGGGATGCCTTTTTCCATTCCCGATTTTTTTAACAAAAAAGGAAAGAAAGGAAAAGAAGCAGAACACTAATGTGCGTAAAATATGCCTTTTGAAACGGTCGTTTTGAAATATGGACGTGCTTTGAATTTTTTGGTCGATATGTGACCCCAGGATTTGTTTTCAGGGCAGGTGTCATTTACAGGCCTGCAATGATTTTGTATATCATCTGACCATTAGTGCTGGGATTAAAGCTGCTGTTGTGTGAAACGGCCACAAGGTGGCAGCAGTTCTCCCTTGCCAAATCTGGTTACTAGGGCAAGAGAGCCTCAATGGAAATGGTGTTCTAGATTGGAATTTAGAATGGAATGTGCCAGGAGAAAGCCCCTCAAGTTTGTCTCACTACTTCTTGTACGTGTTTTTAATTTAATTTTTTTTTTTATTTTTTATTACAGCAAGTTTGATTACAATGTTTGGCTTGTTGTAGGTGTGGAAGATGTGGTTCTTTTACACATATACAGATGTCTGTTCTTCCTGGGATCCTTTTCCCATGTACTTTATGACAGAATGTTGAGTAGTCCTCTCTTGGTATTCTGTAGGTCTTTGGTGATTATATATGTCACTGTGTTTGTATATGTGTGTTAACCCCGATATTGTAATGAAACCAATCCTCACACCTTTCCATTGGTGAACCATAAGTTTGTTTAATGAATCTGTGATTGCCCTTCTCCGTGGAAATATCTGCCCTGGTATCCATTTTTAGGTAACACTTATAAGTGATATGATATGATATGTGTCTTTCACTTTCTGACTTACTACAAGTCACGTGATTATTTGTAGACTCATCTACGGTGCTGCAAATGGCATTGTGTCCTTTTTTCCCTTGGCTTCTCTTCTGCCTTAGCGAGGTCCATTTTCAACAATGTAATTCCCTGAGGGTTGTGGATTAGCTGACCTGGGCAGCCTTACCCTGCCGGCCCGCCCGCCCCAGGTGTGACTCATTGAGGTCAATATAAACAGAGCTCCAGGCAGCAATAGCCCCTGAAGCTCTGCCTGACTCCATATTCTCTGCCCCGTCAGCAGTCTCGGGGCTGTGCTGGTGGGAGGGAGTGAGGGGCCACAGCTTTGTGGGTTGCCCGGTGTGAGTGGGGCTCTGCTGGCCTTTCTGCAGGAGTTGCCAGGCAGCCGCCTGTAAAGAAGAGGATGTGTCACCCATACCTTCCGCTTGAATATCTCTCTGGACAGAGGTGAGGAAGGAAAAAAGCAGTGGGGGCCGGGACAGGAGGGTTATCTCAGGCAGGGCAATGGAAAGCTTCCGGAAGAGCGCCAGGGTCCAGGACCACCCTGGCTGGCCTGCAGGCACCAAGTTGGCCTGCGTGCTGTCGCTGTTGTGGCTCCACGGTCCTTCCTCTAGGCTTTCAAGCCCTTGTACATATTCAGGTGTTTTACCTGGAAAGGGTGGGGACAGTTCAGCAGCAGCTGGCCTGGGGCTCAGCTCACGTTTACTCACAGATGCCTCGGCACGGACCCACAGCTTTGCAATGAGGACGCTCCTTGCATGGGGGGTGGGTTGCTGGCTGCATGGGAGATGGTTCCCCACCTCTGACCAATTTCAGAATTGTTTACCGCTGGAGCAAGTGCCGTGATAGGGTTTTCCTCTGTATAACTCGTGGGTTCACTTTTTTTTTCTTTTATCGTTCAAGTTAGATTTTATTCCTCTTTTATGTATTTATAGATATAAGCATGGAAATAATTCATTCCTATAAATACATCTGTGTGACGGGAAGAACTTTTTTCTGTTTTATTTTTAAATTTTATTTTTTAAAATTTTGAAATTTAATTTTATTTATTTTTTTATACAGCACGTTATTATTAGTTATGTACTTTATGCATATATATGTATTCAGGTCAATCCCAAACTCCCAACTCATCCCACCACCACCACCCCGTGGCTTCCCACACTTGGTGTCCATACGTTTGTTCTCTACCTCTGTGTCTCTATTTCTTCCCTGCAAACCAGTTCATCTGTACCATTTTTTAGGCTCCACATTTATGCATTAATATACAATATTTGTTTTCCTCTTTCTGACTTACTTCATTCTGTATGACAGTCTCTCGATCCATCGATGTCTCTACAAATGACCCAGTTTCATTCCTTTTTATGGCCGAGTAATATTCCATTTTATATATGTACCACATCTTTATCCATTCATCTGTCTGTGGGCATTTAGGTTGCTTCCATTACCTGGCTATTGTAAATAGTGCTGCAATGAACATTGTGGTGAATATGCCTTTTAGATTTACGGTTTTCTCTGGGTATATACCCAGAAGTGGGATTGCTGGATCCGATGGCAATTCTATTTCTAGTTTTTTTAAGGAAACTCCATACTGTTCTCCATAGTGACTGTATCAATTTACATTCCCACCAATAGTGGAAGAGGGCTCCTTTTGTCCACACCCTCCCCAGAATTGGTTGTTTGTAGATTTTCTGATGATGCCGATTCTAACGGGTGTGAGGTGATACCTCATTGTAGTTTTGATTTGCATTTCTCTAATAATTAGTGCTGTTGAGCAGCTTTTCATGTGCGTCTTGGCCATCTCTGTGTCTCCTTTGAAGAAACGTCTCTTTAGATCTTCTGCCCATTTTTGTATTGGGTTGTTTGTTTTTTAATATTAAGCTGCATGAGCTGTTTATATATATTGGAGATTAAACCTCTGTCCATTGATTCGTTTGCAACGATTTTCGCCCATTCTGAGGGATGCCTTTTTCCATTCCCGTTTTTTTAACAAAAAAGGAAAGAAAGGAAAAGAAGCAGAACACTAATGTGCGTAAAATATGCCTTTTGAAACGGTCGTTTTGAAATATGGACGTGCTTTGAATTTTTTGGTCGATATGTGACCCCAGGATTTGTTTTCAGGGCAGGTGTCATTTACAGGCCTGCAATGATTTTGAATATCAACTGACCATTAGCGCTGGGATTAAAGCTGCTGTTCTGTGAAACGGCCACAAAGTGGCAGCAGTTCTCCCTTACCAAATCTGGTTACTAGGGCAAGAGAGCCTCAGTGGAAGTGGTGTTCTAGATTGGAATTTAGAATGGAATGTGCCAGGAGAAAGCCCCTCAAGTTTGTCTCACTACTTCTTGTTCGTGTTTTTAATTTATTTATTTTTTTATTTTTTATTACAGCAAGTTTGATTACAATGTTTGGCTTGTTGTAGGTGTGGAAGATGTGGTTCTTTTACACATATACAGATGTCTGTTCTTCCTGGGATCCTTTTCCCATGTACGTTATGACAGAATGTTGAGTAGTCCACTCTTGGTATTCTGTAGGTCTTTGGTGATTATATATGTCACCTGTGTTTGTATATGTGTGTTAACCCCGGTATCGTAATGAAACCAATCCTCACAACTTTCCATTGGTGAACCATAAGTTTGTTTACTGAATCTGTGATTGCCCTTCTCCGTGGAAATATCTGCCCTGGTATCCATTTTTAGGTAACACCTATAAGTGATATGATATGATATGTCTCTTTCACTTTCTGACTTACTACATGTCACGTGATTACTTCTAGACTCATCTACGGTGCTGCAAATGGCATTGTGTCCTTTTTCTCCTTGGCTTCTATTCTGCCTTAGCGAGGTCCATTTTTAACAATGTGATTCCCTGAGGGTTGTGGATTAGCTGACCTGGGCAGCCTTACCCTGCCGGCCCGCCCTCCCCAGGTGTGCCTCGTTGAGGTCAATATAAACAGAGCTCCAGGCAGCAATAGCCCCTGAAGCTGTGCCTGACTCCATATTCTCTGCCCCGTCAGCAGTCTCGGGGCTGTGCTGGTGGGAGGGAGTGAGGGGCCACAGCTTTGTGGGTGGCCCGGTGTGAGTGCGGCTCTGCTGGCCTTTCTGCAGGAGTTGCCAGGCTGACACGTGTAAAGAAGAGGATGTGTCACCCATACCTTCAGCTGGAATTTCTCTCCGGACAGAGGTGAGGAAGGAAAAAAGCAGTGAGTGCCGGGAGAGGAGGGGTGTCTCAGGCAGGGCAATGGAAAGCTTCCGGAAGAGCGTCCAGGACCAGGACCACCCTGGCTGGCCTGCAGGCACCAAGTTGGCCTGCGTGCTGTCGCTGGTGTGGCTCCACGGCCCTTCCTCTAGGCTTTCAAGCCCTTGTACATATTCAGGTGTTTTACCTGGGAAGGGTGGGAACAGTTCAGCAGCAGCTGGCCTGGGGCTCAGCTCACGTTTACTCACAGATGCCTCGGCACGGACCCCAGCTTTGCAATGAGGACGCTCCTTGCGTGGGGGGTGGGTTGCTGCCTGTATGGGAGATGGTTCCCCACCTCTGACCAATTTCAGAATTGTTTACCCCTGGAGCAAGTGCCCTGATAGGTTTTTCCTCTGTATAACTCGTGGGTTCAGTTTTTTTTTCTTTTATGGTTCAAGTTTGATTTTATTCCTCTTTTATGTATTTATAGATATAAGGATGGAAATAATTCATTCCTATAAATACATTTGTGAGACGGGAAGAAATTTTTTCTCTTTTATTTTTAAATTTTCTTTTTTAAAATTTTGAAATTTAATTTTATTTATTTTTTTATACTGTACGTTATTATTAGTTATGTATTTTATGCATATACATGTATTCAGGTCAATCCCAATCTCCCAACTCATCCCACCACCACCACCCCATGGCTTCCCACACTTGGTGTCCATACGTTTGTTCTCTACCTCTGTGTCTCTATTTATTTCCTGCAAACCAGTTCATCTGTAACATTTTTTAGGCTCCACATATATGCATTAATATACAATATTTGTTTTCCACTTTCTGACTTACTTCATTCTGTATGACAGTCTCTCGATCCATCGATGTCTCTACAAATGACCCAGTTTCATTCCTTTTCATGGCCGAGTAATATTCCATTTTATATACGTACCACATCTTTATCCATTCATCTGTCTGTGGGCATTTAGGTTGCTTCCATTACCTGGCTATTGTAAATAGTGCTGCAACGAATATTGTGGTGAATGTGCCTTTTTGATTTACGGTTTTATCTGGGTATATGCCCAGAAGTGGGATTGCTGGATCAGATAGTAATTCTATTTCTAATTTTTTTAAGGAAACTCCATACTGTTCTCCATAGTGACTGTATCAATTTACATTCCCACCAATAGTGGAAGAGGGCTCCTTTTGTCCACACCCTCCCCAGAAATTGTTGTTTGTAGATTTTCTGATGATGCCGATTCTAACAGGTGTGAGGTGATACCTCATTGTAGTTTTGATTTGCATTTCTCTAATAATTAGTGCTGTTGAGCAGCTTTTCATGTGCGTCTTGGCCATCTCTGTGTCTCCTTTGAAGAAAGGTCTCTTTAGATCTCTTGCGCATTTTTGTATTGGGTTGTTTGTTTTTTTAATATTAAGCTGCATGAGCTGTTTATATATATTGGAGATTAAACCTCTGTCCATTGATTCGTTTGCAACGATTTTCGCCCATTCTGAGGGATGCCTTTTTCCATTCCCGATTTTTTTAACAAAAAAGGAAAGAAAGGAAAAGAAGCAGAACACTAATGTGCGTAAAATATGCCTTTTGAAACGGTCGTTTTGAAATATGGACGTGCTTTGAATTTTTTGGTCGATATGTGACCCCAGGATTTGTTTTCAGGGCAGGTGTCATTTACAGGCCTGCAATGATTTTGTATATCATCTGACCATTAGTGCTGGGATTAAAGCTGCTGTTGTGTGAAACGGCCACAAGGTGGCAGCAGTTCTCCCTTGCCAAATCTGGTTACTAGGGCAAGAGAGCCTCAATGGAAATGGTGTTCTAGATTGGAATTTAGAATGGAATGTGCCAGGAGAAAGCCCCTCAAGTTTGTCTCACTACTTCTTGTACGTGTTTTTAATTTAATTTTTTTTTTATTTTTTATTACAGCAAGTTTGATTACAATGTTTGGCTTGTTGTAGGTGTGGAAGATGTGGTTCTTTTACACATATACAGATGTCTGTTCTTCCTGGGATCCTTTTCCCATGTACTTTATGACAGAATGTTGAGTAGTCCTCTCTTGGTATTCTGTAGGTCTTTGGTGATTATATATGTCACTGTGTTTGTATATGTGTGTTAACCCCGATATTGTAATGAAACCAATCCTCACACCTTTCCATTGGTGAACCATAAGTTTGTTTAATGAATCTGTGATTGCCCTTCTCCGTGGAAATATCTGCCCTGGTATCCATTTTTAGGTAACACTTATAAGTGATATGATATGATATGTGTCTTTCACTTTCTGACTTACTACAAGTCACGTGATTATTTGTAGACTCATCTACGGTGCTGCAAATGGCATTGTGTCCTTTTTTCCCTTGGCTTCTCTTCTGCCTTAGCGAGGTCCATTTTCAACAATGTAATTCCCTGAGGGTTGTGGATTAGCTGACCTGAGCAGCCTTACCCTGCCGGCCCGCCCGCCCCAGGTGTGACTCATTGAGGTCAATATAAACAGAGCTCCAGGCAGCAATAGCCCCTGAAGCTCTGCCTGACTCCATATTCTCTGCCCCGTCAGCAGTCTCGGGGCTGTGCTGGTGGGAGGGAGTGAGGGGCCACAGCTTTGTGGGTTGCCCGGTGTGAGTGGGGCTCTGCTGGCCTTTCTGCAGGAGTTGCCAGGCAGCCGCCTGTAAAGAAGAGGATGTGTCACCCATACCTTCCGCTTGAATATCTCTCTGGACAGAGGTGAGGAAGGAAAAAAGCAGTGGGGGCCGGGACAGGAGGGTTATCTCAGGCAGGGCAATGGAAAGCTTCCGGAAGAGCGCCAGGGTCCAGGACCACCCTGGCTGGCCTGCAGGCACCAAGTTGGCCTGCGTGCTGTCGCTGGTGTGGCTCCACGGTCCTTCCTCTAGGCTTTCAAGCCCTTGTACATATTCAGGTGTTTTACCTGGAAAGGGTGGGGACAGTTCAGCAGCAGCTGGCCTGGGGCTCAGCTCACGTTTACTCACAGATGCCTCGGCACGGACCCACAGCTTTGCAATGAGGACGCTCCTTGCATGGGGGGTGGGTTGCTGGCTGCATGGGAGATGGTTCCCCACCTCTGACCAATTTCAGAATTGTTTACCGCTGGAGCAAGTGCCGTGATAGGGTTTTCCTCTGTATAACTCGTGGGTTCACTTTTTTTTTCTTTTATCGTTCAAGTTAGATTTTATTCCTCTTTTATGTATTTATAGATATAAGCATGGAAATAATTCATTCCTATAAATACATCTGTGTGACGGGAAGAACTTTTTTCTGTTTTATTTTTAAATTTTATTTTTTAAAATTTTGAAATTTAATTTTATTTATTTTTTTATACAGCACGTTATTATTAGTTATGTACTTTATGCATATATATGTATTCAGGTCAATCCCAAACTCCCAACTCATCCCACCACCACCACCCCGTGGCTTCCCACACTTGGTGTCCATACGTTTGTTCTCTACCTCTGTGTCTCTATTTCTTCCCTGCAAACCAGTTCATCTGTACCATTTTTTAGGCTCCACATTTATGCATTAATATACAATATTTGTTTTCCTCTTTCTGACTTACTTCATTCTGTATGACAGTCTCTCGATCCATCGATGTCTCTACAAATGACCCAGTTTCATTCCTTTTTATGGCCGAGTAATATTCCATTTTATATATGTACCACATCTTTATCCATTCATCTGTCTGTGGGCATTTAGGTTGCTTCCATTACCTGGCTATTGTAAATAGTGCTGCAATGAACATTGTGGTGAATATGCCTTTTAGATTTACGGTTTTCTCTGGGTATATACCCAGAAGTGGGATTGCTGGATCCGATGGCAATTCTATTTCTAGTTTTTTTAAGGAAACTCCATACTGTTCTCCATAGTGACTGTATCAATTTACATTCCCACCAATAGTGGAAGAGGGCTCCTTTTGTCCACACCCTCCCCAGAATTGGTTGTTTGTAGATTTTCTGATGATGCCGATTCTAACGGGTGTGAGGTGATACCTCATTGTAGTTTTGATTTGCATTTCTCTAATAATTAGTGCTGTTGAGCAGCTTTTCATGTGCGTCTTGGCCATCTCTGTGTCTCCTTTGAAGAAACGTCTCTTTAGATCTTCTGCCCATTTTTGTATTGGGTTGTTTGTTTTTTAATATTAAGCTGCATGAGCTGTTTATATATATTGGAGATTAAACCTCTGTCCATTGATTCGTTTGCAACGATTTTCGCCCATTCTGAGGGATGCCTTTTTCCATTCCCGTTTTTTTAACAAAAAAGGAAAGAAAGGAAAAGAAGCAGAACACTAATGTGCGTAAAATATGCCTTTTGAAACGGTCGTTTTGAAATATGGACGTGCTTTGAATTTTTTGGTCGATATGTGACCCCAGGATTTGTTTTCAGGGCAGGTGTCATTTACAGGCCTGCAATGATTTTGAATATCAACTGACCATTAGCGCTGGGATTAAAGCTGCTGTTCTGTGAAACGGCCACAAAGTGGCAGCAGTTCTCCCTTACCAAATCTGGTTACTAGGGCAAGAGAGCCTCAGTGGAAGTGGTGTTCTAGATTGGAATTTAGAATGGAATGTGCCAGGAGAAAGCCCCTCAAGTTTGTCTCACTACTTCTTGTTCGTGTTTTTAATTTATTTATTTTTTTATTTTTTATTACAGCAAGTTTGATTACAATGTTTGGCTTGTTGTAGGTGTGGAAGATGTGGTTCTTTTACACATATACAGATGTCTGTTCTTCCTGGGATCCTTTTCCCATGTACGTTATGACAGAATGTTGAGTAGTCCACTCTTGGTATTCTGTAGGTCTTTGGTGATTATATATGTCACCTGTGTTTGTATATGTGTGTTAACCCCGGTATCGTAATGAAACCAATCCTCACAACTTTCCATTGGTGAACCATAAGTTTGTTTACTGAATCTGTGATTGCCCTTCTCCGTGGAAATATCTGCCCTGGTATCCATTTTTAGGTAACACCTATAAGTGATATGATATGATATGTCTCTTTCACTTTCTGACTTACTACATGTCACGTGATTACTTCTAGACTCATCTACGGTGCTGCAAATGGCATTGTGTCCTTTTTCTCCTTGGCTTCTATTCTGCCTTAGCGAGGTCCATTTTTAACAATGTGATTCCCTGAGGGTTGTGGATTAGCTGACCTGGGCAGCCTTACCCTGCCGGCCTGCCCTCCCCAGGTGTGCCTCGTTGAGGTCAATATAAACAGAGCTCCAGGCAGCAATAGCCCCTGAAGCTGTGCCTGACTCCATATTCTCTGCCCCGTCAGCAGTCTCGGGGCTGTGCTGGTGGGAGGGAGTGAGGGGCCACAGCTTTGTGGGTGGCCCGGTGTGAGTGCGGCTCTGCTGGCCTTTCTGCAGGAGTTGCCAGGCTGACACGTGTAAAGAAGAGGATGTGTCACCCATACCTTCAGCTGGAATTTCTCTCCGGACAGAGGTGAGGAAGGAAAAAAGCAGTGAGTGCCGGGAGAGGAGGGGTGTCTCAGGCAGGGCAATGGAAAGCTTCCGGAAGAGCGTCCAGGACCAGGACCACCCTGGCTGGCCTGCAGGCACCAAGTTGGCCTGCGTGCTGTCGCTGGTGTGGCTCCACGGCCCTTCCTCTAGGCTTTCAAGCCCTTGTACATATTCAGGTGTTTTACCTGGGAAGGGTGGGAACAGTTCAGCAGCAGCTGGCCTGGGGCTCAGCTCACGTTTACTCACAGATGCCTCGGCACGGACCCCAGCTTTGCAATGAGGACGCTCCTTGCGTGGGGGGTGGGTTGCTGCCTGTATGGGAGATGGTTCCCCACCTCTGACCAATTTCAGAATTGTTTACCCCTGGAGCAAGTGCCCTGATAGGTTTTTCCTCTGTATAACTCGTGGGTTCAGTTTTTTTTTCTTTTATGGTTCAAGTTTGATTTTATTCCTCTTTTATGTATTTATAGATATAAGGATGGAAATAATTCATTCCTATAAATACATTTGTGAGACGGGAAGAAATTTTTTCTCTTTTATTTTTAAATTTTCTTTTTTAAAATTTTGAAATTTAATTTTATTTATTTTTTTATACTGTACGTTATTATTAGTTATGTATTTTATGCATATACATGTATTCAGGTCAATCCCAATCTCCCAACTCATCCCACCACCACCACCCCATGGCTTCCCACACTTGGTGTCCATACGTTTGTTCTCTACCTCTGTGTCTCTATTTATTTCCTGCAAACCAGTTCATCTGTAACATTTTTTAGGCTCCACATATATGCATTAATATACAATATTTGTTTTCCACTTTCTGACTTACTTCATTCTGTATGACAGTCTCTCGATCCATCGATGTCTCTACAAATGACCCAGTTTCATTCCTTTTCATGGCCGAGTAATATTCCATTTTATATACGTACCACATCTTTATCCATTCATCTGTCTGTGGGCATTTAGGTTGCTTCCATTACCTGGCTATTGTAAATAGTGCTGCAACGAATATTGTGGTGAATGTGCCTTTTTGATTTACGGTTTTATCTGGGTATATGCCCAGAAGTGGGATTGCTGGATCAGATAGTAATTCTATTTCTAATTTTTTTAAGGAAACTCCATACTGTTCTCCATAGTGACTGTATCAATTTACATTCCCACCAATAGTGGAAGAGGGCTCCTTTTGTCCACACCCTCCCCAGAAATTGTTGTTTGTAGATTTTCTGATGATGCCGATTCTAACAGGTGTGAGGTGATACCTCATTGTAGTTTTGATTTGCATTTCTCTAATAATTAGTGCTGTTGAGCAGCTTTTCATGTGCGTCTTGGCCATCTCTGTGTCTCCTTTGAAGAAAGGTCTCTTTAGATCTCTTGCGCATTTTTGTATTGGGTTGTTTGTTTTTTTAATATTAAGCTGCATGAGCTGTTTATATATATTGGAGATTAAACCTCTGTCCATTGATTCGTTTGCAACGATTTTCGCCCATTCTGAGGGATGCCTTTTTCCATTCCCGATTTTTTTAACAAAAAAGGAAAGAAAGGAAAAGAAGCAGAACACTAATGTGCGTAAAATATGCCTTTTGAAACGGTCGTTTTGAAATATGGACGTGCTTTGAATTTTTTGGTCGATATGTGACCCCAGGATTTGTTTTCAGGGCAGGTGTCATTTACAGGCCTGCAATGATTTTGTATATCATCTGACCATTAGTGCTGGGATTAAAGCTGCTGTTGTGTGAAACGGCCACAAGGTGGCAGCAGTTCTCCCTTGCCAAATCTGGTTACTAGGGCAAGAGAGCCTCAATGGAAATGGTGTTCTAGATTGGAATTTAGAATGGAATGTGCCAGGAGAAAGCCCCTCAAGTTTGTCTCACTACTTCTTGTACGTGTTTTTAATTTAATTTTTTTTTTATTTTTTATTACAGCAAGTTTGATTACAATGTTTGGCTTGTTGTAGGTGTGGAAGATGTGGTTCTTTTACACATATACAGATGTCTGTTCTTCCTGGGATCCTTTTCCCATGTACTTTATGACAGAATGTTGAGTAGTCCTCTCTTGGTATTCTGTAGGTCTTTGGTGATTATATATGTCACTGTGTTTGTATATGTGTGTTAACCCCGATATTGTAATGAAACCAATCCTCACACCTTTCCATTGGTGAACCATAAGTTTGTTTAATGAATCTGTGATTGCCCTTCTCCGTGGAAATATCTGCCCTGGTATCCATTTTTAGGTAACACTTATAAGTGATATGATATGATATGTGTCTTTCACTTTCTGACTTACTACAAGTCACGTGATTATTTGTAGACTCATCTACGGTGCTGCAAATGGCATTGTGTCCTTTTTTCCCTTGGCTTCTCTTCTGCCTTAGCGAGGTCCATTTTCAACAATGTAATTCCCTGAGGGTTGTGGATTAGCTGACCTGAGCAGCCTTACCCTGCCGGCCCGCCCGCCCCAGGTGTGACTCATTGAGGTCAATATAAACAGAGCTCCAGGCAGCAATAGCCCCTGAAGCTCTGCCTGACTCCATATTCTCTGCCCCGTCAGCAGTCTCGGGGCTGTGCTGGTGGGAGGGAGTGAGGGGCCACAGCTTTGTGGGTTGCCCGGTGTGAGTGGGGCTCTGCTGGCCTTTCTGCAGGAGTTGCCAGGCAGCCGCCTGTAAAGAAGAGGATGTGTCACCCATACCTTCCGCTTGAATATCTCTCTGGACAGAGGTGAGGAAGGAAAAAAGCAGTGGGGGCCGGGACAGGAGGGTTATCTCAGGCAGGGCAATGGAAAGCTTCCGGAAGAGCGCCAGGGTCCAGGACCACCCTGGCTGGCCTGCAGGCACCAAGTTGGCCTGCGTGCTGTCGCTGGTGTGGCTCCACGGTCCTTCCTCTAGGCTTTCAAGCCCTTGTACATATTCAGGTGTTTTACCTGGAAAGGGTGGGGACAGTTCAGCAGCAGCTGGCCTGGGGCTCAGCTCACGTTTACTCACAGATGCCTCGGCACGGACCCACAGCTTTGCAATGAGGACGCTCCTTGCATGGGGGGTGGGTTGCTGGCTGCATGGGAGATGGTTCCCCACCTCTGACCA
Source organism: Mesoplodon mirus (assembly GCF_964341445.2). Lineage (NCBI taxonomy): Eukaryota > Metazoa > Chordata > Mammalia > Artiodactyla > Ziphiidae > Mesoplodon > Mesoplodon mirus. Next base: position 577 of record NW_028295428.1, on the reverse strand, counting down.
ATTTCAGAATTGTTTACCGCTGGAGGAAGTGCCGTGATAGGGTTTTCCTCTGTATAACTCGTGGGTTCACTTTTTTTTTCTTTTATCGTTCAAGTTAGATTTTATTCCTCTTTTATGTATTTATAGATATAAGCATGGAAATAATTCATTCCTATAAATACATCTGTGTGACGGGAAGAACTTTTTTCTGTTTTATTTTTAAATTTTATTTTTTAAAATTTTGAAATTTAATTTTATTTATTTTTTTATACAGCACGTTATTATTAGTTATGTACTTTATGCATATATATGTATTCAGGTCAATCCCAAACTCCCAACTCATCCCACCACCACCACCCCGTGGCTTCCCACACTTGGTGTCCATACGTTTGTTCTCTACCTCTGTGTCTCTATTTCTTCCCTGCAAACCAGTTCATCTGTACCATTTTTTAGGCTCCACATTTATGCATTAATATACAATATTTGTTTTCCTCTTTCTGACTTACTTCATTCTGTATGACAGTCTCTCGATCCATCGATGTCTCTACAAATGACCCAGTTTCATTCCTTTTTATGGCCGAGTAATATTCCATTTTAT